>NC_091263.1:13047803-13350833 GCF_042477335.2 Ovis canadensis
TCCTCTGGAATGGACTGACACATCTGGGGGACTCGTGGAATGGTGGCACGACCCTGGAGTTCCTCTCGCCTTTCCTGTGGAGAGCGCCTCCTCTTGAGATGCGACGGGAACGCCGGGAATTCTTTCCCTTCGAAACAGGGAAAGGATTCCCCATCTCGAGCTAGGAGGCGGAAACGGGGCTCCCCTGGATGTGTGCGGGACCCTCGTGCTTCCTCTCGAGTGGAGACGGGTATGTCGGGGAACTTCTTGAGTTGCAGCAAGGGTGTGAAGGACCCTTTGGAAGTTCCAGTGGTTAGATGTGATTAGCCTCGAGAAGCCTCAGCGGAAATGGGCCTCATCTCGCCTGGATGGCAAAACCTCCTGGATTTTCTCGACTTGCGGCAGGTGCTCTCGACTTACGACGGGGACCACAGGGACCCGGACTGGTGGCCTCAGGAAAGGCCAGTCCCCATGCGACTTCCTCGGGGGCCTCTCGGGATTCCTCTCCCATCGATGCCGGGGCCTAAGACCTTGTGTGGAGTCGGGGCCGGAACCTGAGGATTCCTCTCCAGTGCTGACATGGATCTTGGGGTACTTCTGGAGTCTCCCCAGGGAGTCAGTCCTCGTCTTGAATGCGGGCATGCACTTGCGCTTTCCTCCAGAGCGGTAGCAGCAGTGTCACGCAGTCCGCCGCGTGGATCAAAGGATCTATGGTTTTCCCTCGCGTCTTTCCCACGAGGCTTTCCCACGAGGCTTTCCCACAGGGCTGTCCCACGTGCACACGTGGTGGGAGTCGATCCTCGGCTTGAACGTCAAGGCAGTAGAGGGAAAACAGGTTCCTCTGGAATGGACTGACACATCTGGGGTCTCTTGGAATGGTGGTACGTCCCTGGAGTTCCTCTCGCCTTTCCTGTGGAGAGCGCCTCCTCTTGAGATGCAACGGGAACGCCGGGAATTCTTTCCCTACGAAACAGGGAAAGGATCCCTCATCTCGAGCTAGGAGGCGGAAACGGGGCTCCCCTGGATGTGTGCGGGACCCTCGTGCTTCCTCTCGAGTGGACACGGGTATGACGGGGAACTTCTTGAGTTGCAGCAAGGGTGTGAAGGACCCTTTGAAAGTTCCAGTGGTTAGATGTGATTAGCCTCGAGAAGCCTCAGCGGAAATGGGCCTCATCTCGCCTGGAGGGCAAAACCTCCTGGATTTTCTCGAGTTGTGGCAGGTGCTCTCGACTTACGTCGGGGACCTCAGGGACCCGCTCTGGTGGCCTCAGGAAAGGCCAGTCCCCATGCGAGTTCCTCGGGGGCCTCTCGGGATTCCTCTCCGGTCGATGCCGGGTCCTAAGACCTTGTGTGGAGTCGGGGCCGGAACCTGAGGATTCCTCTCCAGTGCTGACATGGATCTTGGGGAACTTCTGGAGTCTCCCCAGGGGAGTCAGTCCTCGTCTCGAATGCGGGCATGCATTTGCACTTCCCTCCAGTGCGGTAGGAGCAGTGTCACGCAGTCTGCAGCGTGGATCAAAGGATCTATAGTTTTCCCTCGAGTCTTTCCCACGAGGCTTTCCCACGAGGCTTTCCCCCAGGGTTGTCCCACGTGCACACGTGGTGGGAGTCGATCCTCGGCTTGAACGTCAATGCAGTGCAGGGAAAACAGGTTCCTCTGGAATGGACTGACACATCTGGGGGACTCTTGGAATGGTGGCACGACCCTGGAGTTCCTCTCGCCTTTCCTGTGGAGAGCGCCTCCTCTTGAGATGCGAGGGGAACGCCGGGAATTCTTTCCCTACGAAACAGGGAAAGAATCCCTCATCTCGAGCTAGGAGGCGGAAACAGGGCTACCCTGGATGTGTGCGGGACCCTCGTGCTACCTCTCGAATGGAGACGGGTATATCGGGGAACTTCTGAACTTGCAGCAAGGGTGTGAAGGACCCTTTGGAAGTTCCAGTGGTTAGATGTGATTAGCCTCGAGAAGCCTCAGCGGAAATGGGCCTCATCTCGCCTGGAGGGTAAAACCTCCTGGATTTTCTCGAGTTGCGGCAGGTGCTCTCGACTTACGATGGGGACCTCAGGGACCCGCTCTGGTGGCCTCAGGAAAGGCCAGTCCCCATGCGAGTTCCTCGGGGGCCTCTCGGGATTCCTCTCCCGTCGATGCCAGGGCCTAAGACCTTGTGTGGAGTCGGGGCCGGAACCTGAGGATTCCTCTCCAGTGCTGACATGGATCCTGGGGTACTTCTGGAGTCTCCCCAGGGGAGTCAGTCTTCGTCTCGAATGCGGACATGCATTTGCGCTTTCCTCCAGAGAGGTAGCAGCAGTGTCACGCAGTCCGCCGCGTGGATCAAAGGATCTATAGTTTTCCCTCGAGTCTTTCCCACGAGGCTTTCCCACGAGGCTTTCCCACAGGGCTGTCCCACGTGCACACGTGGTGGGAGTCGATCCTCGGCTTGAATGTCAAGGCAGTACAGGGAAAACAGGTTCCTCTGGAATGGACTGACACATCTGGGGGACTCTTGGAATGGTTGCACGACCCTGGAGTTCCTCTCGCCTTTCCTGTTGAGAGCGCCTCCTCTTGAGATGCGACGGGAACGCCGGGAATTCTTTCCCTACAAAACAGGGATAGGATCCCTCATCTCGAACTAGGAGGCGGAAACGGGGCTCCCCAGGATGTGTGCGGCACCCCACGTGTTCCTGTCGAGTGGAGACGGGTATGTCGCGGAACTGCTTGAGTTGAAGCAAGGGTGTGAAGGACCCTTTGGAAGTTCCAGTGGTTAGATGTGATTAGCCTCGAGAAACCTCGAGGCAGTGCAGGGAAAACAGGTTCCTCTGGAATGGACTGACACATCTGGGGTCTCTTGGAATGGTAGCACGACCCTGGAGTTCCTCTCCCCTTTCCTGTGGAGAGCGCCTCCTCTTGAGATGCTACGGGAACGCCGGGAATTCTTTCCCTACGAAACAGGGAAAGGATCCCTCATCTCAAGCTAGGAGGCGGAAACGGGGCTCCCCTGGAAGTGTGCGGGACCCCACGTGCTTCCTCTCGAGTGGAGACGGGTATGTCGCGGAACTTCTTGAGTTGCAGCAAGGGTGTGAAGGACCCTTAGGAAGTTCCAGTTGTTAGACGTGATTAGCCTCGAGAAGCCTCAGCGGAAATGGGCCTCATCTCGCCTGGAGGGCAAAACCTCCTGGATTTTCTCGAGTTGCGGCAGGTGCTCTCGACTTATGTGGGGGACCTAAGGGACCTGCTCTGGTGGCCTCAGGAAAGGCCAGTCCCCATGCAAGTTCCTCGGGGGCCTCTCGGGATTCCTCTCCCGTCGATGCCGGGGCCTAAGACCTTGTGTGGAGTCGGGGCCGGAACCTGAGGATTCCTCTCCAGTGCTGACATGGATCTTGGGGTACTTCTGGAGTCTCCCCAGGGGAGTCAGTCCTCGTCTCGAATGCGGGCCTGCACTTGCCCTTTCCTCCAGAGCGGTAGCAGCAGTGTCACGCAGTCCGCTGCGTGGATCAAAGGATCTATGTTTTTCCCTCGAGTCTTTCCAACGAGGCTTTCCCACGAGGCTTTCCCACAGGGCTGTCCCAAGTGCACACGTTGTGGGAGTCGATCCTCGGCTTGAACGTCAAGGCAGTGCAGGGAAAAAAGGTTCCTCTGTAATGGACTGACACATCTGGGGGTCTCTTGGAATGGTGGCACGACCCTGGAGTTCCTCTCGCCTTTCCTGTGGAGAGCGCCTCCTCTTGAGATGCGACGGGAACGCCGGGAATTCTTTCCCTACGAAACAGGGAAAGGATCCCTCATCTCGAGCTAGGAGGCGGAAACGGGGCTCCCCTGGATGTGTGCGGGACCCCACGTGCTTCCTCTCGAGTGGAGACGGGTATGTCGGGGAACTTCTTGAGTTGCAGCAAGGGTGTGAAGGACCCTTAGGAAGTTCCAGTGGTTAGACGTGATTAGCCTAGAGAAGCCTCAGGGGAAATGGGCCTCATCTCGCCTGGATGGCAAAACCTCCTGGATTTTCTCGAGTTGCGGCAGGTCCTCTCGACTTACGACGGGGACCTCAGGGACCCGCTCTGGTGGCCTCAGGAAAGGCCAGTCCCCATGCGACTTCCTCGGGGGCCTCTCGGGATTCCTCTCCCGTCGATGCCGGGGCCTAAGACCTTGTGTGGAGTCGGGGCCGGAACCTGAGGATTCCTCTCCAGTGCTGACATGGATCTTGGGGTACTTCTGGAGTCTCCCCAGGGAGTCAGTCCTCGTCTCGAATGCGGGCATGCACTTGCGCTTTCCTCCAGAGCGGTAGCAGCAGTGTCACGCAGTCCGCCGCGTGGATCAAAGGATCTATGGTTTTCCCTCGCGTCTTTCCCACGAGGCTTTCCCACGAGGCTTTCCCACAGGGCTGTCCCACGTGCACACGTGGTGGGAGTCGATCCTCGGCTTGAACGTCAAGGCAGTAGAGGGAAAAAAGGTTCCTCTGGAATGGACTGACACATCTGGGGTCTCTTGGAATGGTGGTACGTCCCTGGAGTTCCTCTCGCCTTTCCTGTGGAGAGCGCCTCCTCTTGAGATGCAACGGGAACGCCGGGAATTCTTTCCCTACGAAACAGGGAAAGGATCCCTCATCTCGAGCTAGGAGGCGGAAACGGGGCTCCCCTGGATGTGTGCGGGACCCTCGTGCTTCCTCTCGAGTGGACACGGGTATGACGGGGAACTTCTTGAGTTGCAGCAAGGGTGTGAAGGACCCTTTGAAAGTTCCAGTGGTTAGATGTGATTAGCCTCGAGAAGCCTCAGCGGAAATGGGCCTCATCTCGCCTGGAGGGCAAAACCTCCTGGATTTTCTCGAGTTGTGGCAGGTGCTCTCGACTTACGTCGGGGACCTCAGGGACCCGCTCTGGTGGCCTCAGGAAAGGCCAGTCCCCATGCGAGTTCCTCGGGGGCCTCTCGGGATTCCTCTCCGGTCGATGCCGGGTCCTAAGACCTTGTGTGGAGTCGGGGCCGGAACCTGAGGATTCCTCTCCAGTGCTGACATGGATCTTGGGGAACTTCTGGAGTCTCCCCAGGGGAGTCAGTCCTCGTCTCGAATGCGGGCATGCATTTGCACTTCCCTCCAGTGCGGTAGGAGCAGTGTCACGCAGTCTGCAGCGTGGATCAAAGGATCTATAGTTTTCCCTCGAGTCTTTCCCACGAGGCTTTCCCACGAGGCTTTCCCCCAGGGTTGTCCCACGTGCACATGTGGTGGGAGTCGATCCTCGGCTTGAACGTCAATGCAGTGCAGGGAAAACAGGTTCCTCTGGAATGGACTGACACATCTGGGGGACTCTTGGAATGGTGGCACGACCCTGGAGTTCCTCTCGCCTTTCCTGTGGAGAGCGCCTCCTCTTGAGATGCGAGGGGAACGCCGGGAATTCTTTCCCTACGAAACAGGGAAAGAATCCCTCATCTCGAGCTAGGAGGCGGAAACAGGGCTACCCTGGATGTGTGCGGGACCCTCGTGCTTCCTCTCGAATGGAGACGGGTATGTCGGGGAACTTCTGAACTTGCAGCAAGGGTGTGAAGGACACTTTGGAAGTTCCAGTGGTTAGATGTGATTAGCCTCGAGAAGCCTCAGCGGAAATGGGCCTCATCTCGCCTGGAGGGTAAAACCTCCTGGATTTTCTCGAGTTGCGGCAGGTGCTCTCGACTTACGATGGGGACCTCAGGGACCCGCTCTGGTGGCCTCAGGAAAGGCCAGTCCCCATGCGAGTTCCTCGGGGGCCTCTCGGGATTCCTCTCCCGTCGATGCCAGGGCCTAAGACCTTGTGTGGAGTCGGGGCCGGAACCTGAGGATTCCTCTCCAGTGCTGACATGGATCCTGGGGTACTTCTGGAGTCTCCCCAGGGGAGTCAGTCTTCGTCTCGAATGCGGACATGCATTTGCGCTTTCCTCCAGAGAGGTAGCAGCAGTGTCACGCAGTCCGCCGCGTGGATCAAAGGATCTATGGTTTTCCCTCGAGTCTTTCCCACGAGGCTTTCCCACGAGGCTTTCCCACAGGGCTGTCCCACGTGCACACGTGGTGGGAGTCGATCCTCGGCTTGAATGTCAAGGCAGTACAGGGAAAACAGGTTCCTCTGGAATGGACTGACACATCTGGGGGACTCTTGGAATGGTTGCACGACCCTGGAGTTCCTCTCGCCTTTCCTGTTGAGAGCGCCTCCTCTTGAGATGCGACGGGAACGCCGGGAATTCTTTCCCTACAAAACAGGGATAGGATCCCTCATCTCGAACTAGGAGGCGGAAACGGGGCTCCCCAGGATGTGTGCGGCACCCCACGTGTTCCTGTCGAGTGGAGACGGGTATGTCGCGGAACTGCTTGAGTTGAAGCAAGGGTGTGAAGGACCCTTTGGAAGTTCCAGTGGTTAGATGTGATTAGCCTCGAGAAACCTCGAGGCAGTGCAGGGAAAACAGGTTCCTCTGGAATGGACTGACACATCTGGGGTCTCTTGGAATGGTAGCACGACCCTGGAGTTCCTCTCCCCTTTCCTGTGGAGAGCGCCTCCTCTTGAGATGCTACGGGAACGCCGGGAATTCTTTCCCTACGAAACAGGGAAAGGATCCCTCATCTCAAGCTAGGAGGCCGAAACGGGGCTCCCCTGGAAGTGTGCGGGACCCCACGTGCTTCCTCTCGAGTGGAGACGGGTATGTCGCGGAACTTCTTGAGTTGCAGCAAGGGTGTGAAGGACCCTTAGGAAGTTCCAGTTGTTAGACGTGATTAGCCTCGAGAAGCCTCAGCGGAAATGGGCCTCATCTCGCCTGGAGGGCAAAACCTCCTGGATTTTCTCGAGTTGCGGCAGGTGCTCTCGACTTATGTGGGGGACCTAAGGGACCTGCTCTGGTGGCCTCAGGAAAGGCCAGTCCCCATGCAAGTTCCTCGGGGGCCTCTCGGGATTCCTCTCCCGTCGATGCCGGGGCCTAAGACCTTGTGTGGAGTCGGGGCCGGAACCTGAGGATTCCTCTCCAGTGCTGACATGGATCTTGGGGTACTTCTGGAGTCTCCCCAGGGGAGTCAGTCCTCGTCTCGAATGCGGGCCTGCACTTGCCCTTTCCTCCAGAGCGGTAGCAGCAGTGTCACGCAGTCCGCTGCGTGGATCAAAGGATCTATGTTTTTCCCTCGAGTCTTTCCAACGAGGCTTTCCCACGAGGCTTTCCCACAGGGCTGTCCCACGTGCACACGTTGTGGGAGTCGATCCTCGGCTTGAACGTCAAGGCAGTGCAGGGAAAAAAGGTTCCTCTGTAATGGACTGACACATCTGGGGGTCTCTTGGAATGGTGGCACGACCCTGGAGTTCCTCTCGCCTTTCCTGTGGAGAGCGCCTCCTCTTGAGATGCGACGGGAACGCCGGGAATTCTTTCCCTACGAAACAGGGAAAGGATCCCTCATCTCGAGCTAGGAGGCGGAAACGGGGCTCCCCTGGATGTGTGCGGGACCCCACGTGCTTCCTCTCGAGTGGATACGGGTATGTCGGGGAACTTCTTGAGTTGCAGCAAGGGTGTGAAGGACCCTTAGGAAGTTCCAGTGGTTAGACGTGATTAGCCTAGAGAAGCCTCAGGGGAAATGGGCCTCATCTCGCCTGGATGGCAAAACCGCCTGGATTTTCTCGAGTTGCGGCAGGTCCTCTCGACTTACGACGGGGACCTCAGGGACCCGCTCTGGTGGCCTCAGGAAAGGCCAGTCCCCATGCGACTTCCTCGGGGGCCTCTCGGGATTCCTCTCCCGTCGATGCCGGGGCCTAAGACCTTGTGTGGAGTCGGGGCCGGAACCTGAGGATTCCTCTCCAGTGCTGACATGGATCTTGGGGTACTTCTGGAGTCTCCCCAGGGAGTCAGTCCTCGTCTCGAATGCGGGCATGCACTTGCGCTTTCCTCCAGAGCGGTAGCAGCAGTGTCACGCAGTCCGCCGCGTGGATCAAAGGATCTATGGTTTTCCCTCGCGTCTTTCCCACGAGGCTTTCCCACGAGGCTTTCCCACAGGGCTGTCCCACGTGCACACGTGGTGGGAGTCGATCCTCGGCTTGAACGTCAAGGCAGTAGAGGGAAAAAAGGTTCCTCTGGAATGGACTGACACATCTGGGGTCTCTTGGAATGGTGGTACGTCCCTGGAGTTCCTCTCGCCTTTCCTGTGGAGAGCGCCTCCTCTTGAGATGCAACGGGAACGCCGGGAATTCTTTCCCTACGAAACAGGGAAAGGATCCCTCATCTCGAGCTAGGAGGCGGAAACGGGGCTCCCCTGGATGTGTGCGGGACCCTCGTGCTTCCTCTCGAGTGGACACGGGTATGTCGGGGAACTTCTTGAGTTGCAGCAAGGGTGTGAAGGACCCTTTGAAAGTTCCAGTGGTTAGATGTGATTAGCCTCGAGAAGCCTCAGCGGAAATGGGCCTCATCTCGCCTGGAGGGCAAAACCTCCTGGATTTTCTCGAGTTGTGGCAGGTGCTCTCGACTTACGTCGGGGACCTCAGGGACCCTCTCTGGTGGCCTCAGGAAAGGCCAGTCCCCATGCGAGTTCCTCGGGGGCCTCTCGGGATTCCTCTCCGGTCGATGCCGGGTCCTAAGACCTTGTGTGGAGTCGGGGCCGGAACCTGAGGATTCCTCTCCAGTGCTGACATGGATCTTGGGGAACTTCTGGAGTCTCCCCAGGGGAGTCAGTCCTCGTCTCGAATGCGGGCATGCATTTGCACTTCCCTCCAGTGCGGTAGGAGCAGTGTCACGCAGTCTGCAGCGTGGATCAAAGGATCTATAGTTTTCCCTCGAGTCTTTCCCACGAGGCTTTCCCACGAGGCTTTCCCCCAGGGTTGTCCCACGTGCACACGTGGTGGGAGTCGATCCTCGGCTTGAACGTCAATGCAGTGCAGGGAAAACAGGTTCCTCTGGAATGGACTGACACATCTGGGGGACTCTTGGAATGGTGGCACGACCCTGGAGTTGCTCTCGCCTTTCCTGTGGAGAGCGAGTCCTCTTGAGATGCGAGGGGAACGCCGGGAATTCTTTCCCTACGAAACAGGGAAAGAATCCCTCATCTCGAGCTAGGAGGCGGAAACAGGGCTACCCTGGATGTGTGCGGGACCCTCGTGCTTCCTCTCGAATGGAGACGGGTATGTCGGGGAACTTCTGAACTTGCAGCAAGGGTGTGAAGGACCCTTTGGAAGTTCCAGTGGTTAGATGTGATTAGCCTCGAGAAGCCTCAGCGGAAATGGGCCTCATCTCGCCTGGAGGGTAAAACCTCCTGGATTTTCTCGAGTTGCGGCAGGTGCTCTCGACTTACGATGGGGACCTCAGGGACCCGCTCTGGTGGCCTCAGGAAAGGCCAGTCCCCATGCGAGTTCCTCGGGGGCCTCTCGGGATTCCTCTCCCGTCGATGCCGGGGCCTAAGACCTTGTGTGGAGTCGGGGCCGGAACCTGAGGATTCCTCTCCAGTGCTGACATGGATCTTGGGGTACTTCTGGAGTCTCCCCAGGGGAGTCAGTCTTCGTCTCGAATGCGGACATGCATTTGCGCTTTCCTCCAGAGAGGTAGCAGCAGTGTCATGCAGTCCGCCGCGTGGATCAAAGGATCTATGGTTTTCCCTCGAGTCTTTCCCACGAGGCTTTCCCACGAGGCTTTCCCACAGGGCTGTCCCACGTGCACACGTGGTGGGAGTCGATCCTCGGCTTGAATGTCAAGGCAGTACAGGGAAAACAGGTTCCTCTGGAATGGACTGACACATCTGGGGGACTCTTGGAATGGTTGCACGACCCTGGAGTTCCTCTCGCCTTTCCTGTGGAGAGCGCCTCCTCTTGAGATGCGACGGGAACGCCGGGAATTCTTTCCCTACAAAACAGTGATAGGATCCCTCATCTCGAACTAGGAGGCGGAAACGGGGCTCCCCAGGATGTGTGCGGCACCCCACGTGTTCCTGTCGAGTGGAGACGGGTATGTCGCGGAACTGCTTGAGTTGAAGCAAGGGTGTGAAGGACCCTTTGGAAGTTCCAGTGGTTAGATGTGATTAGCCTCGAGAAACCTCGAGGCAGTGCAGGGAAAACAGGTTCCTCTGGAATGGACTGACACATCTGGGGTCTCTTGGAATGGTGGCACGACCCTGGAGTTCCTCTCCCCTTTCCTGTGGAGAGCGCCTCCTCTTGAGATGCGACAGGAACGCCGGGAATTCTTTCCCTACGAAACAGGGAAAGGATCCCTCATCTCGAGCTAGGAGGCGGAAACGGGGCTCCCCTGGAAGTGTGCGGGACCCCACGTGCTTCCTCTCGAGTGGAGACGGGTATGTCGCGGAACTTCTTGAGTTGCAGCAAGGGTGTGAAGGACCCTTAGGAAGTTCCAGTTGTTAGACGTGATTAGCCTCGAGAAGCCTCAGCGGAAATGGGCCTCATCTCGCCTGGAGGGCAAAACCTCCTGGATTTTCTCGAGTTGCGGCAGGTGCTCTCGACTTATGTGGGGGACCTAAGGGACCTGCTCTGGTGGCCTCAGGAAAGGCCAGTCCCCATGCAAGTTCCTCGGGGGCCTCTCGGGATTCCTCTCCCGTCGATGCCGGGGCCTAAGACCTTGTGTGGAGTCGGGGCCGGAACCTGAGGATTCCTCTCCAGTGCTGACATGGATCTTGGGGTACTTCTGGAGTCTCCCCAGGGGAGTCAGTCCTCGTCTCGAATGCGGGCCTGCACTTGCCCTTTCCTCCAGAGCGGTAGCAGCAGTGTCACGCAGTCCGCTGCGTGGATCAAAGGATCTATGGTTTTCCCTCGAGTCTTTCCAACGAGGCTTTCCCACGAGGCTTTTCCACAGGGCTGTCCCAGGTGCACACGTGGTGGGAGTCGATCCTCGGCTTGAACGTCAAGGCAGTGCAGGGAAAACAGGTTCCTCTGGAATGGACTGACCCATCTGGGGGACTCTTGGAATGGTGGCACCACCCTGGAGTTCCTCTCGCCTTTCCTGTGGAGAGCGCCTCCTCTTGAGATGCGACGGGAACGCCGGGAATTCTTTCCCTACGAAACAGGGAAAGGATCCCTCATCTCGAGCTAGGAGGCGGAAACGGGGCTCCCCTGGATGTGTGCGGGACCCCACGTGCTTCCTCTCGAGTGGAGACGGTTATGTCGGGGAACTTCTTGAGTTGCAGCAAGGGTGTGAAGGACCCTTTGGAAGTTCCAGTGGTTAGATGTGATTAGCCTCGAGAAGCCTCAGCGGAAATGGGCCTCATCTCGCCTGGAGGGTAAAACCTCCTGGATTTTCTCGAGTTGCGGCAGGTGCTCTCGACTTACGATGGGGACCTCAGGGACCCGCTCTGGTGGCCTCAGGAAAGGCCAGTCCCCATGCAAGTTCCTCGGGGGCCTCTCGGGATTCCTCTCCCGTCGATGCCGGGGCCTAAGACCTTGTGTGGAGTCGGGGCCGGAACCTGAGGATTCCTCTCCAGTGCTGACATGGATCTTGGGGTACTTCTGGAGTCTCCCCAGGGGAGTCAGTCTTCGTCTCGAATGCGGACATGCATTTGCGCTTTCCTCCAGAGAGGTAGCAGCAGTGTCACGCAGTCCGCCGCGTGGATCAAAGGATCTATGGTTTTCCCTCGAGTCTTTCCCACGAGGCTTTCCCACGAGGCTTTCCCACAGGGCTGTCCCACGTGCACACGTGGTGGGAGTCGATCCTCGGCTTGAATGTCAAGGCAGTACAGGGAAAACAGGTTCCTCTGGAATGGACTGACACATCTGGGGGACTTTTGGAATGGTGGCACGACCCTGGAGTTCCTCTCGCCTTTCCTGTGGAGAGCGCCTCCTCTTGAGATGCGACGGGAACGCCGGGAATTCTTTCCCTACAAAACAGTGATAGGATCCCTCATCTCGAACTAGGAGGCGGAAACGGGGCTCCCCAGGATGTGTGCGGCACCCCACGTGTTCCTGTCGAGTGGAGACGGGTATATCGCGGAACTGCTTGAGTTGAAGCAAGGGTGTGAAGGACCCTTTGGAAGTTCCAGTGGTTAGATGTGATTAGCCTCGAGAAACCTCGAGGCAGTGCAGGGAAAACAGGTTCCTCTGGAATGGACTGACACATCTGGGGTCTCTTGGAATGGTGGCACGACCCTGGAGTTCCTCTCCCCTTTCCTGTGGAGAGCGCCTCCTCTTGAGATGCGACAGGAACGCCGGGAATTCTTTCCCTACGAAACAGGGAAAGGATCCCTCATCTCGAGCTAGGAGGCGGAAACGGGGCTCCCCTGGAAGTGTGCGGGACCCCACGTGCTTCCTCTCGAGTGGAGACGGGTATGTCGCGGAACTTCTTGAGTTGCAGCAAGGGTGTGAAGGACCCTTAGGAAGTTCCAGTTGTTAGACGTGATTAGCCTCGAGAAGCCTCAGCGGAAATGGGCCTCATCTCGCCTGGAGGGCAAAACCTCCTGGATTTTCTCGAGTTGCGGCAGGTGCTCTCGACTTATGTGGGGGACCTAAGGGACCTGCTCTGGTGGCCTCAGGAAAGGCCAGTCCCCATGCAAGTTCCTCGGGGGCCTCTCGGGATTCCTCTCCCGTCGATGCCGGGGCCTAAGACCTTGTGTGGAGTCGGGGCCGGAACCTGAGGATTCCTCTCCAGTGCTGACATGGATCTTGGGGTACTTCTGGAGTCTCCCCAGGGGAGTCAGTCCTCGTCTCGAATGCGGGCCTGCACTTGCCCTTTCCTCCAGAGCGGTAGCAGCAGTGTCACGCAGTCCGCTGCGTGGATCAAAGGATCTATGGTTTTCCCTCGAGTCTTTCCAACGAGGCTTTCCCACGAGGCTTTCCCACAGGGCTGTCCCACGTGCACACGTGGTGGGAGTCGATCCTCGGCTTGAACGTCAAGGCAGTGCAGGGAAAACAGGTTCCTCTGGAATGGACTGACCCATCTGGGGGACTCTTGGAATGGTGGCACCACCCTGGAGTTCCTCTCGCCTTTCCTGTGGAGAGCGCCTCCTCTTGAGATGCGACGGGAACGCCGGGAATTCTTTCCCTACGAAACAGGGAAAGGATCCCTCATCTCGAGCTAGGAGGCGGAAACGGGGCTCCCCTGGATGTGTGCGGGACCCCACGTGCTTCCTCTCGAGTGGAGACGGTTATGTCGGGGAACTTCTTGAGTTGCAGCAAGGGTGTGAAGGACCCTTTGGAAGTTCCAGTGGTTAGATGTGATTAGCCTCGAGAAGCCTCAGTGGAAATGGGCCTCATCTCGCCTGGAGGGCAAAACCTCCTGGATTTTCTCGAGTTGCGGCAGGTGCTCTCGACTTACGACGGGGACCTCAGGGATCCGCTCTGGTGACCTCAGGAAAGGCCAGTCCCCATGCGAGTTCCTCGGGGTCCTCTTGGGATTCCTTTCCCGTCGATGCCGGGGCCTAAGACCTTGTGTGGAGTCGGAGACGGAACCTGAGGATTCCTCTCCAGTGCTGACATGGATCTTGGGGTACTTCTGGAGTCTCCCCAGGAGAGTCAGTCCTCGTCTCGAATGCGGGCATGTACTTGTGCTTTCCTCCAGAGCGGTAGCAGCAGTGTCACGCAGTCCGCCGTGTGGATCAAAGGATATATGGTTTTCCCTCGAGTGTTTCCCACGAGGCTTTCCCAAGGGGCTTTCCCACAGGGCTGTCCCACGTGCACACGTGGTGGGAGTCGAACATCAGCTTGAACGTCAAGGCAGTGCAGGGAAAACAGGTTCCTCTGGAATGGACTGACACATCTGGGGGACTCTTGGAATGGTACACGACCCTGGCGTTCCTCTCCCTTTTCCTGTGGAGAGCGCCTCCTCTTGAGATGCGACGGGAACTCCGGGAATTCTTTCCCTAAGAAACAGGGAAAGGATCCCACATCTCGAGCTAGGAGGCGGAAACGGGGCTCCCCTGGATGTGTGCGGGATCCCACGTGCTTCCTCTCGAGAGGAGACGGGTATGTCGGGTAACTTCTTGAGTTGCAGCAAGGGTGTGAAGGACCCTTAGGAAGTTCCAGTGGTTAGACGTGATTAGCCTCGAGAAGCCTCAGGGGAAATGGGCCTCATCTCGCCTGGAGGGCAAAACCTCCTGGATTTTCTGGAGTTGCGGCAGGTGCTCTCGACTTACGACGGGGACCTCAGGGACCCGCTCTGGTGCCCTCAGGAAAGGCCAGTCCCCATGCGACTTCCTCGGGGGCCTCCCGGGATTCCTCTCCCGTCGATGCCGGGGACTAAGACCTTGTGTGGAGTCGGGGCCGGAATCTGAGGATTCCTCTCCAGTGCTGACATGGATCTTGGGGTACTTCTGGAGTCTCCCCAGGGGAGTCAGTCCTCGTCTCGAATGCGGGCCTGCACTTGCGCTTTCCTCCAGAGCGGTAGCAGCACTGTCACGCAGTCTGCCGCGTGGATCAAAGGATTTATGGTTTTCCCTCGAGTCGTTCACACGAGGCTTTCTCACGAGGCTTTCCCACAGGGCTGCCCCACGTGCACACGTGGTGGGAGTCGATCCTCGGCTTGAACGTCAAGGCCTTGCAGGGAAAAGAGGTTCCTCTGGAATGGACTGACCCATCTGGGGGACTCGTGGAATGGTGGCACGACCCTGGAGTTCCTCTCGCCTTTCCTGTGGAGAGCGCCTCCTCTTGAGATGCGACGGGAACCCCGGGAATTCTTTCCCTACAAAACAGGGATAGGATCCCTCATCTCGAGCTAGGAGGCGGAAACGGGGCTCCCCAGGATGTGTGCGGCACCGCACGTGCTTCCTCTCGAGTGGAGACGAGTATGTCGCGGAACTGCTTGAGTTGAAGCAAGGGTGTGAAGGACCCTTTGGAAGTTCCAGTGGTTAGATGTGATTAGCCTCGAGAAACCTCGAGGCAGTGCAGGGAAAACAGGTTCCTCTGGAATGGACTGACACATCTGGGGGTCTCTTGGAATGGTGGCACGACCCTGGAGGTCCTCTCGCCTTTCCTGTGCAGAGCGCCTCCTCTTGAGATGCGACGGGAACGCCGGGAATTCTTTCCCTACGAAACAGGGAAAGGATCCCTCATCTCGAGCTAGGAGGCGGAAACGGGGCTCCCCTGGATGTGTGCGGGACCCTCGTTCTTTCTCTCGAGTGCAGACGGCTATGTCGGGGAACTTCTTGAGTTGCAGCAAGGGTGTGAAGGACCCTTTGGAAGTTCCAGTGGTTAGATGTGATTAGCCTCGAGAAGCCTCAGCGGAAATGGGCCTCATCTCGCCTGGAGGGCAAAACCTCTTGGATTTTCCCGAGTTCTGGCAGGTGCTCTCGACTTACGACGGGGACCTCAGGGACCCGCTCTGGTGGCCTCAGGAAAGGCCAGTCCCCATGCGAGTTCCTCGGGGGCCTCTCGGGATTCCTCTCCTGTCGATGCCGGGGCCTAAGACCTTGTGTGGAGTCGGGGCTGGAACCTGAGGATTCCTCTCCAGTGCTGACATGGATCTTGGGGTACTTCTGGAGTCTCCCCAGGGGAGTCAGTCCTCGTCTCGAATGCGGGCATGCACTTGCGCTTTCCTCCAGAGCGGTAGCAGCAGTGTCACACAGTCCGCCGCGTGGATCAAAGGATCTATGGTTTTCCCTCGAGTCTTTCCCACGAGGCTTTCCCACAGGGCTGTCCCACGTGCACACGTGGTGGGAGTCGATCCTCGGCTTGAACGTCAAGGCAGTGCAGGGAAAACAGGTTCCTCTGGAATGGACTGACACATCTGGGGGACTCTTGGAATGGTTGCACGAACCTGGAGTTCCTCTCGTCTTTCCTGTGGAGAGCGCCTCCTCTTGAGATGCGACGGGAACGCCGGGAATTCTTTCCCTACAAAACAGGGATAGGGTCCCTCATCTCGAACTAGGAGGCGGAAACGGGGCTCCCCAGGATGTGTGCGGCACCCCACGTGCTTCCTCTCGAGTGGAGACGGGTATGTCGCGGAAGTGCTTGAGTTGAAGCAAGGGTGTGAAGGACCCTTTGGAAGTTCCAGTGGTTAGACGTGATTAGCCTCGAGAAACCTCAGCGGAAATGGGCCTCATCTCGCCTGGAGCGCAAAATCTCATGGATTTTCTCGAGTTGCGGCAGGTGCTCTCGACTTACGACGGGGACCTCAGGGACCCGCTCTGGTGGCCTCAGGAAAGGCCAGACCCCATTCGAGTTCCTCGGGGGCCTCTCGGGATTCCTCTCCCGTCGATGCCGGGGCCTAAGACCTTGTGTGGAGTCGAGGCCGGAACCTGAGGATTCCTCTCCAGTGCTGACATGGATCTTGGGGTACTTCTGGAGTCTCCCCAGCGGAGTCAGTCCTCGTCTCGAATGCGGGCATGCACTTTCGCTTTCCTCCAGAGCGGTAGCAGCAGTGTCACGAAGTCCGCCGCGTGGATCAAAGGATCTATGTTTTTCCCTCGAGTCTTTCCCACGAGGCTTTCCCACGAGGCTTTCCCACAGGGCTGTTCCACGTGCACACGTGGTGGGAGTCGATCCTCGGCTTGAACGTCAAGGCAGTGCAGGGAAAAAAGGTTCCTCTGGAATGGACTGACACATCTGGGGTACTCTTGGAATGGTGGCAAGACCCTTGAGTTCCTCTCCCCTTTGCTGTGGAGAGCGCCTCATCTTGAGATGCGACGGGAACGCCGGGAATTCTTTCCCTACGAAACAGGGAAAGGATCCCTCATCTCGAGCTAGGAGGCGGAAACGGGGCTCCCCTGGATGTGTGCGGGACCCTCGTGCTTCCTCTCGAGTGGACACGGGTATGTCGGGGAACTTCTTGAGTTGCAGCAAGGGTGTGAAGGACCCTTTGGAAGTTCCAGTGGTTAGATGTGATTAGGCTCGAGAAGCCTCAGCGGAAATTGGCCTCATCTCGCCTGAAGGGCAAAACCTCCTGGATTTTTCCGAGTTGCGGCAGGTGCTCTCGACTTACGACGGGGACCTCAGGGACCCGCTCTGGTGGCCTCAGGAAAGGCCAGTCCCCATGCGAGTTCCTCGGGGGCCTCTCGGGATTCCTCTCCCGTCGATGCTGGGGCCTAAGACCTTGTGTGGAGTCAGGGCCGGAACCTGAGGATTCCTCTCCAGTGCTGACATGGATCTTGGGGTACTTCTGGAGTCTCCCCAGGGGAGTCAGTCCTCGTCTCGAATGCGGGCATGCACTTGTGCTTTCCTCCAGAGCGGTAGCAGCAGTGTCACGCAGTCCGCCGCGTGGATCAAAGGATCTATGGTTTTCCCTCGAGTCTTTCCCACGAGGCTTACCCACGAGGCTTTCCCACAGGGCTGTCCCACGTGCACACGTGGTGGGAGTCGATCCTCGGCTTGAACGTCAAGGCAGTGCAGGGAAAACAGATTCCTCTGTAATGGACTGACACATCTGGGGGACTCTTGGAATGGTGGCACGACCCTGGAGTTTCTCTCGCGTTTCCTGTGGAGAGCGCCTCCTCTTGAGATGCGACGGGAACGCCGGGAATTCTTTCCCTACAAAACAGGGAAAGGATCCCTAATCTCGAGCTAGGAGGCGGAAACAGGGCTACCCTGGATGTGTGCGGGACCCTCGTGCTTCCTCTCGAGTGGAGACGGGTATGTCGGGGAACTTCTGGACTTGCAGCAAGGGTGTGAAGGACCCTTTGGAAGTTCCAGTGGTTAGATGTGATTAGCCTCGAGAAGCCTCAGCGGAAATGGGCCTCATCTCGCCTGGAGGGCAAAACCTCCTGGATTTTCTCGAGTTGTGGCAGGTGCTCTCGACTTACGACGGGGACCTCGCGGACCCGCTCTGGTTGCCTCAGGAAAGGCCAGTCCCCATGCGAGTTCCTCGGGGGCCTCTCGGGATTCCTCTCCCGTCGATGCCGGGGCCTAAGACCTTGTGTGGAGTCGGGGCCGGAACCTGAGGATTCCTCTCCAGTGCTGACATGGATCTTGGGGTACTTCTGGAGTCTCCCCAGGGGAGTCAGTCCTCGTCTCGAATGCGGGCATGCACTTGCGCTTTCCTCCAGAGGGGTAGCAGCAGTGTCACACAGTCCGCCGCGTGTTTCAAAGGATCTATGGTTTTCCCTCGAGTCTTTCCCACGAGGCTTTCCCACGAGGCTTTCCCACAGGGCTGTCCCACGTGCACACGTGGTGAGAGTCGATCCTCGGCGCGAACGTCAAGGCAGTGCAGGGAAAACAGGTTCCTCTGGAAAGGACTGACACATCTGGGGGACTCTTGGATTGTTGGCATGACCCTGGAGTTCCTCTCGCCTTTCCTGTGGAGAGCGCCTCCTCTTGAGATGCGACGGGAACGCCGGGAATTCTTTCCCTACGAAACAGGGAAAGGATCCCTCATCTCGAGCTAGGAGGCGGAAACGGGGCTCCCCTGGATGTGTGCGGGACCCCATGTGCTTCCTCTCGAGTGTACACGGGTATGTCGGGTACTTCTTGAGTTGCAGCAAGGGTGTGAAGGACCCTTTGGAAGTTCCAGTGGTTAGATGTGACTAGCCTCAAGAGCCTCAGCGGAAATGGGCCTCATCTCGCCTGGAGGGCAAAACCTCCTGGATTTTCTCGAGTTGCGGCAGGTGCTCTCAACTTACGACCGGGACCTCAGGGACCCGCTCTGGTGGCCTCAGGAAAGGCCAGTCCCCATGCGAGTTCCTCGTTGACCTCTTGGGATTCCTCTCCCGTCGATGCCGGGGCCTAAGACCTTGTGTGGAGTCGGGGCCGGAACCTGAGGATTCATCTCCAGTGCTGACATGGATCTTGGGGTACTTCTGGAGTCTCCCCAGGGGAGTCAGTCCTCGTCTCGAATGCGGGCATGCACTTGCGCTTTCCTCCAGAGCGGTAGCAGCAGGGTCACGCAGTCCGCCGCGTGGATCAAAGGATCTATGGTTTTCCCTCGAGTCTTTCCCACGAGGCTTTCCCACGAGGCTTTCCCACAGGGCTGTCCCACGTGCAGACGTGGTGGGAGTCGATCCTCGGCTTGAACGTCAAGGCCTTGCAGGGAAAAGAGGTTCCTCTGGAATGGACTGACCCATCTGGGGGACTCGTGGAATGGTGGCACGACCCTGGAGTTCCTCTCGCCTTTCCTGTGGAGAGCGCCTCCTCTTGAGATGCGACGGGAACCCCGGGAATTCTTTCCCTACAAAACAGGGATAGGATCCCTCATCTCGAGCTAGGAGGCGGAAACGGGGCTCCCCAGGATGTGTGCGGCACCCCACGTGCTTCCTCTCGAGTGGAGACGGGTATGTCGCGGAACTGCTTGAGTTGAAGCAAGGGTGTGAAGGACCCTTTGGAAGTTCCAGTGGTTAGATGTGATTAGCCTAGAGAAACCTCGAGGCAGTGCAGGGAAAACAGGTTCCTCTGGAATGGACTGACACATCTGGGGGTCTCTTGGAATGGTGGCACGACCCTGGAGTTCCTCTCGCCTTTCCTGTGCAGAGCGCCTCCTCTTGAGATGCGACAGTAACGCCGGGAATTCTTTCCCTACGAAACAGGGAAAGGATCCCTCATCTCGAGCTAGGAGGCGGAAACAGGGCTCCCCTGGATGTGTGCGGGACCCTCATTCTTTCTCTCGAGTGCAGACGGCTATGTCGGGGAACTTCTTGAGTTGCAGCAAGGGTGTGAAGGACCCTTTGGAAGTTCCAGTGGTTAGATGTGATTAGCCTCGAGAAGCCTCAGCGGAAATGGGCCTCATCTCGCCTGGAGGGCAAAACCTCCTGGATTTTCCCGAATTGCGGCAGGTGCTCTCGACTTACGACGGGGACCTCAGGGACCCGCTCTGGTGGCCTCAGGAAAGGCCAGTCCCCATGCGAGTTCCTCGGGGGCCTCTCGGGATTCCTCTCCCGTCGATGCCGGGGCCTAAGACCTTGTGTGGAGTCGGGGCCGGAACCTGAGGATTCCTCTCCAGTGCTGACATGGATCTTGGGGTACTTCTGGAGTCTCCCCAGGGGAGTCAGTCCTCGTCTCGAATGCGGGCATGCACTTGCGCTTTCCTCCAGAGCGGTAGCAGCAGTGTCACACAGTCCGCCGCGTGGATCAAAGGATCTATGGTTTTCCCTCGAGTCTTTCCCACGAGGCTTTCCCACGAGGCTTTCCCACAGGGCTGTCCCACGTGCACACGTGGTGGGAGTCGATCCTCGGCTTGAACGTCAAGGCAGTGCAGGGAAAACAGGTTCCTCTGGAATGGACTGACACATCTGGGGGACTCTTGGAATGGTTGCACGAACCTGGAGTTCCTCTCGCCTTTCCTGTGGAGAGCGCCTCCTCTTGAGATGCGACGGGAACGCCGGGAATTCTTTCCCTACAAAACAGGGATAGGGTCCCTCATCTCGAACTTGGAGGCGGAAACGGGGCTCCCCAGGATGTGTGCGGCACCCCATGTGCTTCCTCTCGAGTGGAGACGGGTATGTCGCGGAAGTGCTTGAGTTGAAGCAAGGGTGTGAAGGACCCTTTGGAAGTTCCAGTGGTTCGATGTGATTAGCCTCGAGAAACCTCAGCGGAAATGGGCCTCATCTCGCCTGGAGCGCAAAATCTCATGGATTTTCTCGAGTTGCGGCAGGTGCTCTCGACTTACGACGGGGATCTCAGGGACCCGCTCTGGTGGCCTCAGGAAAGGCCAGACCCCATTCGAGTTCCTCGGGGGCCTCTCGGGATTCCTCTCCCGTCGATGCCGGGGCCTAAGACCTTGTGTGGAGTCGAGGCCGGAACCTGAGGATTCCTCTCCAGTGCTGACATGGATCTTGGGGTACTTCTGGAGTCTCCCCAGTGGAGTCAGTCCTCGTCTCGAATGCGGGCATGCACTTGCGCTTTCCTCCAGAGCGGTAGCAGCAGTGTCACGAAGTCCGCCGCGTGGATCAAAGGATCTATGTTTTTCCCTCGAGTCTTTCCCACGAGGCTTTCCCACGAGGCTTTCCCACAGGGCTGTTCCACGTGCACACGTGGTGGGAGTCGATCCTCGGCTTGAACGTCAAGGCAGTGCAGGGAAAACAGGTTCCTCTGGAATGGACTGACACATCTGGGGTACTCTTGGAATGGTGGCAAGGCCCTTGAGTTCCTCTCCCCTTTGCTGTGGAGATCGCCTCATCTTGAGATGCGACGGGAACGCTGGGAATTCTTTCCCTACGAAACAGGGAAAGGATCCCTCATCTCGAGCTAGGAGGCGGAAACGGGGCTCCCCTGGATGTGTGCGGGACCCTCGTGCTTCCTCTCGAGTGGACACGGGTATGTCGGGGAACTTCTTGAGTTGCAGCAAGGGTGTGAAGGACCCTTTGGAAGTTCCAGTGGTTAGATGTGATTAGCCTCGAGAAGCCTCAGCGGAAATGGGCCTCATCTCGCCTGGAGGGCAAAACCTCCTGGATTTTCTCGAGTTGTGGCAGGTGCTCTCGACTTACGACGGGGACCTCGCGGACCCGCTCTGGTGGCCTCAGCAAAGGCCAGTCCCCATGCGAGTTCCTCGGGGGCCTCTCGGGATTCCTCTCCCGTCGATGCCGGGGCCTAAGACCTTGTGTGGAGTCGGGGCCGGAACCTGAGGATTCCTCTCCAGTGCTGACATGGATCTTGGGGTACTTCTGGAGTCTCCCCAGGGGAGTCAGTCCTCGTCTCGAATGCGGGCATGCACTTGTGCTTTCCTCCAGAGCGGTAGCAGCAGAGTCACGCAGTCCGCCGCGTGGATCAAAGGAACTATGGTTTTCCCTCGAGTCTTTCCCACGTGGCTTTCCCACGAGGCTTTCCCACAGGGCTGTCCCACGTGCACACGTGGTGGGACTCCATCCTCGGCCTGAACGTCAAGGCAGTGCAGGGAAAACAGGTTCCTCTGGAATGGACTGACACAATTGGGGGTCTCTTGGAATGGTGACACGACCCTGGAGTTCCTCTCGCCTTTCCTGTGGAGAGTGCCTCCTCTTGAGATGCGACGGGAACGCCGGGAATTCTTTCCCTATGAAACAGGGAAAGGATCCCTCATCTCGAGCTAGGAGGGGGAAACGGGGCTCCCCTGGATGTGTGCGGGACCCCATGTGCTTCCTCTCGAGTGGACACGGGTATGTCGGGGAACTTATTGAGTTGCAGCAAGGGTGTGAAGGACCCTTTGGAAGTTCCAGTGGTTAGATGTGATTAGCCTCGAGAGCCTCAGCGGAAATGGGCCTCATCTCGCCTGGAGGGCAAAACCTCCTGGATTTTCTCGAGTTGCGGCAGGTGCTCTCGACTTACGACCGGGACCTCAGGGACCCGCTCTGGTGGCCTCAGGAAAGGCCAGTCCCCATGCGAGTTCCTCGTTGACCTCTTGGGATTCCTCTCCCGTCGATGCCGGGGCCTAAGACCTTGTGTGGAGTCGGGGCCGGAACCTGAGGATTCCTCTCCAGTGCTGACATGGATCTTGGGGTACTTCTGGAGTCTCCCCAGGGGAGTCAGTCCTCGTCTCGAATGCGGGCATGCACTTGCGCTTTCCTCCAGAGCGGTAGCATCAGGGTCACGAAGTCCGCCGCGTGGATCAAAGGATCTATGGTTTTCCCTCGAGTCTTTCCCACGAGGCTTTCCCACGAGGCTTTCCCACAGGGCTGTCCCACGTGCAGACGTGGTGGGAGTCGATCCTCGGCTTGAACGTCAAGGCCTTGCAGGGAAAAGAGGTTCCTCTGGAATGGACTGACCCATCTGGGGGACTCGTGGAATGGTGGCACGACCCTGGAGTTCCTCTCGCCTTTCCTGTGGAGAGCGCCTCCTCTTGAGATGCGACGGGAACCCCGGGAATTCTTTCCCTACAAAACAGGGATAGGATCCCTCATCTCGAGCTAGGAGGCGGAAACGGGGCTCCCCAGGATGTGTGCGGCACCCCACGTGCTTCCTCTCGAGTGGAGACGGGTATGTCGCGGAACTGCTTGAGTTGAAGCAAGGGTGTGAAGGACCCTTTGGAAGTTCCAGTGGTTAGATGTGATTAGCCTCGAGAAACCTCGAGGCAGTGCAGGGAAAACAGGTTCCTCTGGAATGGACTGACACATCTGGGGTCTCTTGGAATGGTGGTACGTCCCTGGAGTTCCTCTCGTCTTTCCTGTGGAGAGCGCCTCCTCGTGAGATGCGACGGGAACGCCGGGAATTCTTTCCCTACGAAACAGGGAAAGAATCCCTCATCTCGAGCTAGGAGGCGGAAACAGGGCTACCCTGGATGTGTGCGGGACCCTCGTGCTTCCTCTCGAATGGAGACGGGTATGTCGGGGAACTTCTGAAGTTGCAGCAAGGGTGTGAAGAACCCTTTGGAAATTCCAGTGGTTAGATGTGATTAGCCTCGAGAAGCCTCAGTGGAAATGGGCCTCATCTCGCCTGGAGGGTAAAACCTCCTGGATTTTCTCGAGTTGCGGCAGGTGCTCTCGACTTACGATGGGGACCTCAGGGACCCGCTCTGGTGGCCTCACGAAAGGCCAGTCCCCATGCGAGTTCCTCGGGGGCCTTTCGGGATTCCTCTCCCGTCGATGCCGGGGCCTAAGACCTTGTGTGGAGTCGGGGCCGGAACCTGAGGATTCCTCTCCAGTGCTGACATGGATCCTGGGGTACTTCTGGAGTCTCCCCAGGGGAGTCAGTCCTCGTCTCGAATGCGGACATGCACTTGCGCTTTCCTCCAGAGAGGTAGCAGCAGTGTCACGCAGTCCGCCGCGTGGATCAAAGGATCTATGGTTTTCCCTCGAGTCTTTCCCACGAGGCTTTCCCACGAGGCTTTCCCACAGGGCTGTCCCACGTGCACACGTGGTGGGAGTCGATCCTCGGCTTGAACGTCAAGGCAGTACAGGGAAAACAGGTTCCTCTGGAATGGACTGACACATCTGGGGGACTCTTGGAATGGTTGCACGACCCTGGAGTTCCTCTCGCCTTTCCTGTGGAGAGCGCCTCCTCTTGAGATGCGACGGGAACGCCGGGAATTCTTTCCCTACAAAACAGGGATAGGATCCCTCATCTCGAACTAGGAGGCGGAAACGGGGTCCCCAGGATGTGTGCGGCACCCCACGTGTTCCTGTCGAGTGGAGACGGGTATGTCGCGGAACGGCTTGAGTTGAAGCAAGGGTGTGAAGGACCCTTTGGAAGTTCCAGTGGTTAGATGTGATTAGCCTCGAGAAACCTCGAGGCAGTGCAGGGAAAAGAGGTTCCTCTGGAATGGACTGACACATCTGGGGGACTCTTGGAATGGTGGCACGACCCTGGAGTTCCTCTCGCCTTTCCTGTGGAGAGCGCCTCCTCTTGAGTTGCGACGGGAACGCCGGGAATTCTTTCCCTACGAAACAGGGAAAGGATCCCTCATCTCGAGCTAGGACGCGTAAACGAGGCTCCCCTGGATGTGTGCAGGACCCTCGTGCTTTCTCTCGAGTGGAGACGGCTGTGTCGGGGAACTTCTTGAGTTGCAGCAAGAGTGTGAAGGACCCTTTGGAAGTTCCAGTGGTTAGATGTGATTAGCCTCGAGAAGCCTCAGCGGAAATGGGCCTCATTTCGCCTGGAGAGGAAAACCTCATGGATTTTCTCGAGATGCGGCAGGTGCTCTCGACTTACGACGGGGACCTCAGGGACCCGCTCTGGTGGCCTCAGGAAAGGCCAGTCCCCATGCGAGTTCCTCGGGGGCCTCTCGGTATTCCTCTCCCGTCGATGCCGGGGCCTAAGACCTTGTGTGGAGTCGGGGCCGGAACCTGAGGATTCCTCTCCAGTGCTGACATGGATCCTGGGGTACTTCTGGAGTCTCCCCAGGGGAGTCAGTCCTCGTCTCGAATGCGGGCATGCACTTGCGCTTTCCTCCAGAGCGGTAGCAGCAGTGTCACGCAGTCCGCCGCGTGGATCAAAGGATCTATGGTTTTCCCTCGAGTCTTTCCCACGAGGCTTTCCCACGAGGCTTTCCCACAGGGCTGTCCCACGTGCACACGTGGTGGGAGTCGATCCTCGGCTTGAACGTCAAGGCAGTGCAGGGAAAACAGATTCCTCTGGAATGGACTGACACATCTGGGGGACTCTTGGAATGGTGGCACGACCCTGGAGTTCCTCTCGCCTTTCCTGTGGAGAGCGCCTTCTCTTGAGATGCGACGGGAACGCCGGGAATTCTTTCCCTACGAAACAGGGAAAGGATCCCTCATCTCGAACTAGGAGGCGGAAACGGGGCTCCCCTGGATGGGTGCGGGACCCTCGTGCTTCCTCTCGAGTGGACACGGGTATGTCGGGGAACTTATTGAGTTGCAGCAAGGGTGTGAAGGACCCTTTGGAAGTTCCAGTGGTTAGATATGATTAGCCTCGAGAAGCCTCAGCGGAAATGGGCCTCATCTCGCCTGGAGGGCAAAACCTCCTGGGTTTTCTCGACTTGCGGCAGGTGCTCTCGACTTACGACGGGGACCTCGGGGACCCGCTCTGGTGGCCTCAGGAAAGGCCAGTCCCCATGCGAGTTCCTCGGGGGCCTCTCGGGATTCCTCTCCCGTCGATGCCGGGGCCTAAGACCTTGTGTGGAGTCGGGGCCGGAACCTGAGGATTCCTCTCCAGTGCTGACATGGATCTTGGGGTACTTCTGGAGTCTCCCCAGGGGAGTCAGTCCTCGTCTCGAATGCGGGAATGCCCTTGCGCTTTCCTCCAGAGCGGTAGGAGCAGTGTCACGCAGTCCGCCGCGTGGATCAAAGGATCTATGGTTTCCCTCGCGTCTTTCCGACGAGGCTTTCCCACGAGGCTTTCCCACAGGGCTGTCCCACGTGCACACGTGGTGGGAGTCGATCCTCGGCTTGAACGTCAAGGCAGTGCAGGGAAAACAGGTTCCTCTGGAATGGACTGACACATCTGGGGGACTCATGGAATGGTGGCACGACCCTGGAGTTCCTCTCGCCTTTCCTGTGGAGAGCGCCTCCTCTTGAGATGCGACGGGAACACCGGGAATTCTTTCCCTACAAAACAGGGGAAGGATCCCTCATCTCGAGCTAGGCGGCGGAAATGGGGCTCCCCTGGATGTGTGCGCGACCCTCCTGCTTCCTCTCGAGTGGAGACTGGTATGTCGGGGATCTTCTTGAGTTGCAGCAAGGGTGTGAAGGACCCTTTAGAAGTTCCAGTGGTTAGATGTGATTAGCCACGAGAAGCCTCAGCGGAAATGGGCCTCATCTCGCCTGGAGGGCAAAACCACCTGGATTTTCTCGAGTTGCGGCAGGTGCTCTCGACTTACGACGGGGACCTCGGGGACCCGCTCTGGTGGCCTCAGGAAAGGCCAGTCCACATGCGAGTTCCTCGGGGGCCTCTCGGGATTCCTCTCCCGTCGATGCCGGGGCCTAAGACCTTGTGTGGAGTCGGGGCCGGAACCTGAGGATTCCTCTCCAGTGCTGACATGGATCCTGGGGTACTTCTGGAGTCTCCACAGGGGAGTCAGTCCTCGTCTCGAATGCGGACATGCACTTGCGCTTTCCTTCAGAGCGGTAGCAGCAGTGTCACGCAGTCCGCCGTGTGGATCAAAGGATCTATGGTTTTCCCTCGAGTCTTTCCCACGAGGCTTTCCCACGAGGCTTTCCCACAGGGCTGTCCCACGTGCACACGTGGTGGGAGTCGATCCTCGGCTTGAACGTCAAGGCAGTGCAGGGAAAAGAGGTTCCTCTGGAATGGACTGACACATCAGGGGGACTCTTGGAATGGTGGCACGACCCTGGAGTTCCTCTCGCCTTTCCTGTGGAGAGCGCCTTCTCTTGAGATGCGACGGGAAGGCCAGGAATTCTTTCCCTACGAAAAAGGGAAAGGATCCCACATCTCGAGCTAGGAGGCGGAAACGGGGCTCCCCTGGATGTGTGCGGGACCCTCGTGCTTCCCCTCGAGTGGAGACGGGTATGTCGGGGAACTTCTTGAGTTGCAGCAAGGGTGTGAAGGACCCTTTGGAAGTTCCAGTGGTTAGATGTGATTAGCCTCGAGAAGCCTCAGCGGAAATGGGCCTCATCTCGCCTGGAGGGTAAAACCTCATGGATTTTCTCGAGTTGCGGCAGGTGCACTCGACTTAGGATGGGGACCTCAGGGACCCGCTCTGGTGGCCTCAGGAAAGGCCAGTCCCCATGCGAGTTCCTCGGGGGCCTCTCGGGATTCCTCTCCCGTCGATGCCGGGGCCTAAGACCTTGTGTGGAGTCGTTGCCGGAACCTGAGGATTCCTCTCCAGTGCTGACATGGATCCTGGGGTACTTCTGGAGTCTCCCCAGGGGAGTCAGTCCTCGTCGCGAATGCGGGCATGCACTTGCGCTTTCCTCCAGAGCGGTAGCAGCAGTGTCACGCAGTCCGCCGCGTGGATCAAAGGATCTATGGTTTTCCCTCGAGTCTTTCCCACGAGGCTTTCCCACGAGGCTTTCCCACAGGGCTGTCCACGTGCACACGTGGTGGGAGTCGATCCTCGGCTTGAACGTCAAGGCAGTGCAGGGAAAACAGATTCCTCTGGAATGGACTGACACATCTGGGGGACTCTTGGAATGGTGGCACGACCCTGGAGTTCCTCTCGCCTTTCCTGTGGAGAGCGCCTCCTCTTGAGATGCGACGGGAATGCCGGGAATTCTTTCCCTACAAAACAGGGATAGGATCCCTCATCTCGAGCTAGGAGGCGGAAACGGGGCTCCCCAGGATGTGTGCGGCACCCCACGTGCTTCCTCTCGAGTGGAGACGGGTATGTCGCGGAACTGCTTGAGTTGAAGCAAGGGTGTGAAGGACCCTTTGGAAGTTCCAGTGGTTATATGTGATTAGCCTCGAGAAACCTCGAGGCAGTGCAGCGAAAACAGGTTCCTCTGGAATGGACTGACATATCTGGGGGACTCTTGGAATGGTGGCACGAACCTGGAGTTCCTCTCGCCTTTCCTGTGGAGAGCACCTCCTCTTGAGATGCGACGGGAACACCGGGAATTCTTTCCCTACGAAACAGGGGAAGGATCCCTCATCTCGAGCTAGTTGGCGGAAACGGGACTCCCCTGGATGTGTGCGCGACGCTCGTGCTTCCTCTCGAGTGGAGACTGGTATGTCGGGGATCTTCTTGAGTTGCAGCAAGGGTGTGAAGGACCCTTTGGAAGTTCCAGTGGTTAGATGTGATTAGCCTCGAGAAGCCTCAGCGGAAATGGGCCTCATCTCGCCTGGAGGGCAAAACCACCTGGATTTTCTCGAGTTGCGGCAGGTGCTCTCGACTTACGACGGGGACCTCGGGGACCCGCTCTGGTGGCCTCAGGAAAGGCCAGTCCCCATGCGAGTTCCTCGGGGGCCTCTCGGGATTCCTCTCCCGTCGATGCCGGGGCCTAAGACCTTGTGTGGAGTCGGGGCCGGAACCTGAGGATTCCTCTCCAGTGCTGACATGGATCCTGGGGTACTTCTGGAGTCTCCACAGGGGAGTCAATCCTCGTCTCGAATGCGGACATGCACTTGCGCTTTCCTTCAGAGCGGTAGCAGCAGTGTCACGCAGTCCGCCGTGTGGATCAAAGGATCTATGGTTTTCCCTCGAGTCTTTCCCACGAGGCTTTCCCACGAGTCTTTCCCACAGGGCTGTCTCACGTGCACACGTGGTGGGAGTCGATCCTCGGCTTGAACGTCAAGGCAGTGCAGGGAAAACAGGTTCCTCTGGAATGGACTGACACATCTGGGGGACTCTTGGAATGGTGGCACGACCCTGGAGTTCCTCTCGCCTTTCCTGTGGAGAGCGCCTTCTCTTGAGATGCGACGGGAACGCCGGGAATTCTTTCCCTACGAAACAGGGAAAGGATCCCACATTTCGAGCTAGGGGGCGGAAACGGGGCTCCCCTGGATGTGTGCGGGACCCTCGTGCTTCCTCTCGAGTGGACACGGGTATGTCGGGGAACTTCTTGAGTTGCAGCAAGGGTGTGAAGGACCCTTTGGAAGTTCCAGTGGTTAGATGTGAATAGCCTCGAGAAGCCTCAGCGGAAATGGGCCTCATCTCGCCTAGATGGTAAAACCTCCTGGATTTTCTCGAGTTGCAGCAGGTGCTCTCGACTTACGATGGGGACCTCAGGGACCCGCTCTGGTGGCCTCAGGAATGGCCAGTCCCCATGCGAGTTCCTCGGGGGCCTCTCGGGATTCCTCTCCCGTCGATGCCGGGGCCTAAGACCTTGTGTGGAGTCGGGGCCGGAACCTGAGGATTCCTCTCCAGTGCTGACATGGATCCTGGGGTACTTCTGGAGTCTCCCCAGGGGAGTCAGTCCTAGTCTCGAATGCGGGCATGCACTTGCGCTTTCCTTCAGAGCGGTAGCAGCAGTGTCACGCAGTCCTCCGCGTGGATCAAAGGATCTATGGTTTTCCCTCGAGTCTTTCCCACGAGGCTTTCCCACGAGGCTTTCCCACAGGGCTGTCCCACGTGCACACGTGGTGGGAGTCGATCCTCGGCTTGAACGTCAAGGCAGTGCAGGGAAAACAGATTCCTCTGGAATGGACTGACACATCTGGGGGACTCTTGGAATGGTGGCATGACCCTGGAGTTCCTCTCGCCTTTCCTGTGGAGAGCACCTTCTCTTGAGATGCGACGGGAACGCCGGGAATTCTTTCCCTACGAAACAGGGAAAGGATCCCTCATCTCGAGCTAGGAGGCGTAAACGGGTCTCCCCTGGATGTGTGCGGGACCCTCGTGCTTCCTCTCGAGTGGAGACGGGTATGTCGGGGAACTTCTTGAGTTGCAGCAAGGGTGTGAAGGACCCTTTGGAAGTTCCAGTGGTTAGATATGATTAGCCTCGAGAAGCCTCAGCGGAAATGGGCCTCATCTCGCCTGGAGGGCAAAACCTCCTGGGTTTTCTCGACTTGCGGCAGGTGCTCTCGACTTACGACGGGGACCTCGGGGACCCGCTCTGGTGGCCTCAGGAAAGGCCAGTCCCCATGCGAGTTCCTCGGGGGCCTCTCGGGATTCCTCTCCCGTCGATGCCGGGGCCTAAGACCTTGTGTGGAGTCGGGGCCGGAACCTGAGGATTCCTCTCCAGTGCTGACATGGATCTTGGGGTACTTCTGGAGTCTCCCCAGGGGAGTCAGTCCTCGTCTCGAATGCGGGAATGCCCTTGCGCTTTCCTCCAGAGCGGTAGGAGCAGTGTCACGCAGTCCGCCGCGTGGATCAAAGGATCTATGGTTTCCCTCGCGTCTTTCCGACGAGGCTTTCCCACGAGGCTTTCCCACAGGGCTGTCCCACGTGCACACGTGGTGGGAGTCGATCCTCGGCTTGAACGTCAAGGCAGTGCAGGGAAAACAGGTTCCTCTGGAATGGACTGACACATCTGGGGGACTCTTGGAATGGTGGCACGACCCTGGAGTTCCTCTCGCCTTTCCTGTGGAGAGCGCCTCCTCTTGAGATGCGACGGGAACACCGGGAATTCTTTCCCTACAAAACAGGGGAAGGATCCCTCATCTCGAGCTAGGCGGCGGAAACGGGGCTCCCCTGGATGTGTGCGCGACCCTCCTGCTTCCTCTCGAGTGGAGACTGGTATGTCGGGGATCTTCTTGAGTTGCAGCAAGGGTGTGAAGGACCCTTTGGAAGTTCCAGTGGTTAGATGTGATTAGCCACGAGAAGCCTCAGCGGAAATGGGCCTCATCTCGCCTGGAGGGCAAAACCACCTGGATTTTCTCGAGTTGCGGCAGGTGCTCTCGACTTACGACGGGGACCTCGGGGACCCGCTCTGGTGGCCTCAGGAAAGGCCAGTCCACATGCGAGTTCCTCGGGGGCCTCTCGGGATTCCTCTCCCGTCGATGCCGGGGCCTAAGACCTTGTGTGAACTCAGGGCCGGAACCTGAGGATTCCTCTCCAGTGCTGACATGGATCCTGGGGTACTTCTGGAGTCTCCACAGGGGAGTCAGACCTCGTCTCGAATGCGGACATGCACTTGCGCTTTCCTTCAGAGCGGTAGCAGCAGTGTCACGCAGTCCGCCGTGTGGATCAAAGGATCTATGGTTTTCCCTCGAGTCTTTCCCACGAGGCTTTCCCACGAGGCTTTCCCACAGGGCTGTCCCACGTGCACACGTGGTGGGAGTCGATCCTCGGCTTGAACGTCAAGGCAGTGCAGGGAAAAGAGGTTCCTCTGGAATGGACTGACACATCTGGGGGACTCTTGGAATGGTGGCACGACCCTGGAGTTCCTCTCGCCTTTCCTGTGGAGAGCGCCTTCTCTTGAGATGCGACGGGATGGCCAGGAATTCTTTCCCTATGAAACAGGGAAAGGATCCCACATCTCGAGCTAGGAGGCGGAAACGGGGCTCCCCTGGATGTGTGCGGGACCCTCGTGCTTCCCCTCGAGTGGAGACGGGTATGTCGGGGAACTTCTTGAGTTGCAGCAAGGGTGTGAAGGACCCTTTGGAAGTTCCAGTGGTTAGATGTGATTAGCCTCGAGAAGCCTCAGCGGAAATGGGCCTCATCTCGCCTGGAGGGTAAAACCTCATGGATTTTCTCGAGTTGCGGCAGGTGCACTCGACTTAGGATGGGGACCTCAGGGACCCGCTCTGGTGGCCTCAGGAAAGGCCAGTCCCCATGCGAGTTCCTCGGGGGCCTCTCGGGATTCCTCTCCCGTCGATGCCGGGGCCTAAGACCTTGTGTGGAGTCGGGGCCGGAATCTGAGGATTCCTCTCCAGTGCTAACATGGATCTTGGGGTACTTCTGGAGTCTCCCCAGGGGAGTCAGTCCTCGTCTCGAATGCGGGCATGCACGTGCGCTTTCCTCCAGAGCGGTAGCAGCAGTGTCACGCAGTCCGCCGCGTGGATCAAAGGATCTATGGTTTTCCCACGAGTCTTTCCCACGAGGCTTTCCCACAGGGCTGTCCCACGTGCACACGTGGTGGGAGTCGATCCTCGGCTTGAACGTCAAGGCAGTGCAGGGAAAACAGGTTCCTCTGGAGTGGACTGACACATCTGGGGGACTCTTGGAATGGTGGCACGACCCTGGAGTTCCTCTCACCTTTCCTGTGGAGAGCGCCTCCTCTTGGGATGCGACGGGAACGCCGGGAATTCTTTCCCTACGAAACAGGGAAAGGATCCCACATTTCGAGCTAGGGGGCGGAAACGGGGCTCCCCTGGATGTGTGCGGGACCCTCGTGCTTCCTCTCGAGTGGACACGGGTATGTCGGGGAACTTCTTGAGTTGCAGCAAGGGTGTGAAGGACCCTTTGGAAGTTCCAGTGGTTAGATGTGAATAGCCTCGAGAAGCCTCAGCGGAAATGGGCCTCATCTCGCCTAGATGGTAAAACCTCCTGGATTTTCTCGAGTTGCAGCAGGTGCTCTCGACTTACGATGGGGACCTCAGGGACCCGCTCTGGTGGCCTCAGGAATGGCCAGTCCCCATGCGAGTTCCTCGGGGGCCTCTCGGGATTCCTCTCCCGTCGATGCCGGGGCCTAAGACCTTGTGTGGAGTCGGGGCCGGAACCTGAGGATTCCTCTCCAGTGCTGACATGGATCCTGGGGTACTTCTGGAGTCTCCCCAGGGGAGTCAGTCCTAGTCTCGAATGCGGGCATGCACTTGCGCTTTCCTTCAGAGCGGTAGCAGCAGTGTCACGCAGTCCTCCGCGTGGATCAAAGGATCTATGGTTTTCCCTCGAGTCTTTCCCACGAGGCTTTCCCACGAGGCTTTCCCACAGGGCTGTCCCACGTGCACACGTGGTGGGAGTCGATCCTCGGCTTGAACGTCAAGGCAGTGCAGGGAAAACAGATTCCTCTGGAATGGACTGACACATCTGGGGGACTCTTGGAATGGTGGCATGACCCTGGAGTTCCTCTCGCCTTTCCTGTGGAGAGCACCTTCTCTTGAGATGCGACGGGAACGCCGGGAATTCTTTCCCTACGAAACAGGGAAAGGATCCCTCATCTCGAGCTAGGAGGCGTAAACGGGTCTCCCCTGGATGTGTGCGGGACCCTCGTGCTTCCTCTCGAGTGGAGACGGGTATGTCGGGGAACTTCTTGAGTTGCAGCAAGGGTGTGAAGGACCCTTTGGAAGTTCCAGTGGTTAGATATGATTAGCCTCGAGAAGCCTCAGCGGAAATGGGCCTCATCTCGCCTGGAGGGCAAAACCTCCTGGGTTTTCTCGACTTGCGGCAGGTGCTCTCGACTTACGACGGGGACCTCGGGGACCCGCTCTGGTGGCCTCAGGAAAGGCCAGTCCCCATGCGAGTTCCTCGGGGGCCTCTCGGGATTCCTCTCCCGTCGATGCCGGGGCCTAAGACCTTGTGTGGAGTCGGGGCCGGAACCTGAGGATTCCTCTCCAGTGCTGACATGGATCTTGGGGTACTTCTGGAGTCTCCCCAGGGGAGTCAGTCCTCGTCTCGAATGCGGGAATGCCCTTGCGCTTTCCTCCAGAGCGGTAGGAGCAGTGTCACGCAGTCCGCCGCGTGGATCAAAGGATCTATGGTTTCCCTCGCGTCTTTCCGACGAGGCTTTCCCACGAGGCTTTCCCACAGGGCTGTCCCACGTGCACACGTGGTGGGAGTCGATCCTCGGCTTGAACGTCAAGGCAGTGCAGGGAAAACAGGTTCCTCTGGAATGGACTGACACATCTGGGGGACTCTTGGAATGGTGGCACGACCCTGGAGTTCCTCTCGCCTTTCCTGTGGAGAGCGCCTCCTCTTGAGATGCGACGGGAACACCGGGAATTCTTTCCCTACAAAACAGGGGAAGGATCCCTCATCTCGAGCTAGGCGGCGGAAACGGGGCTCCCCTGGATGTGTGCGCGACCCTCCTGCTTCCTCTCGAGTGGAGACTGGTATGTCGGGGATCTTCTTGAGTTGCAGCAAGGGTGTGAAGGACCCTTTGGAAGTTCCAGTGGTTAGATGTGATTAGCCACGAGAAGCCTCAGCGGAAATGGGCCTCATCTCGCCTGGAGGGCAAAACCACCTGGATTTTCTCGAGTTGCGGCAGGTGCTCTCGACTTACGACGGGGACCTCGGGGACCCGCTCTGGTGGCCTCAGGAAAGGCCAGTCCACATGCGAGTTCCTCGGGGGCCTCTCGGGATTCCTCTCCCGTCGATGCCGGGGCCTAAGACCTTGTGTGGAGTCGGGGCCGGAACCTGAGGATTCCTCTCCAGTGCTGACATGGATCCTGGGGTACTTCTGGAGTCTCCACAGGGGAGTCAGACCTCGTCTCGAATGCGGACATGCACTTGCGCTTTCCTTCAGAGCGGTAGCAGCAGTGTCACGCAGTCCGCCGTGTGGATCAAAGGATCTATGGTTTTCCCTCGAGTCTTTCCCACGAGGCTTTCCCACGAGGCTTTCCCACAGGGCTGTCCCACGTGCACACGTGGTGGGAGTCGATCCTCGGCTTGAACGTCAAGGCAGTGCAGGGAAAAGAGGTTCCTCTGGAATGGACTGACACATCTGGGGGACTCTTGGAATGGTGGCACGACCCTGGAGTTCCTCTCGCCTTTCCTGTGGAGAGCGCCTTCTCTTGAGATGCGACGGGATGGCCAGGAATTCTTTCCCTATGAAACAGGGAAAGGATCCCACATCTCGAGCTAGGAGGCGGAAACGGGGCTCCCCTGGATGTGTGCGGGACCCTCGTGCTTCCCCTCGAGTGGAGACGGGTATGTCGGGGAACTTCTTGAGTTGCAGCAAGGGTGTGAAGGACCCTTTGGAAGTTCCAGTGGTTAGATGTGATTAGCCTCGAGAAGCCTCAGCGGAAATGGGCCTCATCTCGCCTGGAGGGTAAAACCTCATGGATTTTCTCGAGTTGCGGCAGGTGCACTCGACTTAGGATGGGGACCTCAGGGACCCGCTCTGGTGGCCTCAGGAAAGGCCAGTCCCCATGCGAGTTCCTCGGGGGCCTCTCGGGATTCCTCTCCCGTCGATGCCGGGGCCTAAGACCTTGTGTGGAGTCGGGGCCGGAATCTGAGGATTCCTCTCCAGTGCTAACATGGATCTTGGGGTACTTCTGGAGTCTCCCCAGGGGAGTCAGTCCTCGTCTCGAATGCGGGCATGCACGTGCGCTTTCCTCCAGAGCGGTAGCAGCAGTGTCACGCAGTCCGCCGCGTGGATCAAAGGATCTATGGTTTTCCCACGAGTCTTTCCCACGAGGCTTTCCCACAGGGCTGTCCCACGTGCACACGTGGTGGGAGTCGATCCTCGGCTTGAACGTCAAGGCAGTGCAGGGAAAACAGGTTCCTCTGGAGTGGACTGACACATCTGGGGGACTCTTGGAATGGTGGCACGACCCTGGAGTTCCTCTCACCTTTCCTGTGGAGAGCGCCTCCTCTTGGGATGCGACGGGAACGCCGGGAATTTTTTCCCTACGAAACAGGGAAAGGATCCCTCATCTCGAGCTAGGAGGCGGAAACGGGGCTCCCCTGGATGTGTGCGGGACCCTCGTGCTTCCTCTCGAGTGGAGACGTGTATGTCGGGGAACTTCTTGAGTTGCAGCAAGGGTGTGAAGGACCCTTTGAAAGTTCCAGTGGTTAGATGTGATTAGCCTCGAGAAGCCTCAGCGGAAATGGGCCTCATCTCGCCTGGAGTGCAAAACCTCCTGGATTTTCTCGAGTTGCGGCAGGTGCTCTCGACTTACGACGGGGACCTCGGGGACCCGCTCTGGTGGCCTCAGGAAAGGCCAGTCCCCATGCGAGTTCCTCGGTGGCCTCTCGGGATTCCTCTCCCGTCGATGCCGGGGCCTAAGACCTTGTGTGGAGTCGGGGCCGGAACCTGAGGATTCCTCTCCAGTGCTGACATGGATCTTGGGGTACTTCTGGAGTCTCCCCAGGGGAGTCAGTCCTCGTCTCGAATGCGGGCATGCACTTGCGCTTTCCTCCAGAGCGGTAGCAGGAGTGTCACGCAGTCCGCCGCGTGGATCAAAGGATCTATCGTTTTCCCTCGAGTCTTTCCCACGACGCTTTCCCACAGGGCTGTCCCACGTGCACACGTGGTGGGAGTCGATCCTCGGCTTGAACGTCAAGGCAGTGCAGGGAAAACAGCTTCCTCTGGAATGGACTGACACATCTGGGGGACTCTTGGAATGGTGGCACGACCCTGGAGTTCCTCTCGCCTTTCCTGTGGAGAGCGCCTCCTCCTGAGATGCGACGGGAACGCCGGGAATTCTTTCCCTACGAAACAGGGAAAGGATCCCTCATCTCGAGCTAGGAGGCGGAAACGGGGCTCCCCTGGATGTGTGCGGGACCCCACGTGCTTCCTCTCGAGTGGAGACGGGTATGTCGGAGAACTTCTTGAGTTGCAGCAAGGGTGTGAAGGACCCTTTGGAAGTTCCAGTGGTTAGACGTGATTCGCCTCGAGAAGCCTCAGCGGAAATGGGCCTCATCTCGCCTGGAAGGCAAAACCTCCTGGATTTTCTCGAGTTGCGGCAGGTGCTCTCGACTTACGACGGGGACCTCATGGACCCGCTCTGGTGGCCTCAGGAAAGGCCAGTCCCCATGCGAGTTCCTCGGTGGCCTCTCGGGATTCCTCTCCCGTCGATGCCGGGGCCTAAGACCTTGTGTGGAGTCGGGGCCGGAACCTGAGGAGTCCTCTCCAGTGCTGACATGGATCTTGGGGTACTTCTGGAGTCTCCCCAGGGGAGTCAGTCCTCGTCTCCAATGCGGGCATGCACTTGCGCTTTCCTCCAGAGCGGTAGCAGCAGTTTCACGCAGTCCGCCGCGTGGATCAAAGGATCTATGGTTTTCCCTCGAGTCTTTCCCACGAGGCTTTCCCACGAGGCTTTCCCACAGGGCTGTCCCACGTGCACACGTGGTGGGAGTCGATCCTCGGCTTGAACGTCAAGGCAGTGCAGGGAAAACAGGTTCCTCTGGAATGGAATGACACATCTGGGGTCTCTTGGAATGGTGGCACGACCCTGGAGTTCCTCTCGCCTTTCCTGTGGAGAGCGCCTCCTCTTGAGATGCGACGGGAACGCCGGGAATTCTTTCCCTACAAAACAGGGAAAGGATCCCTCATTTCGAGCTAGGAGGCGGAAACGGGGCTCCTCTGGATGTGTGCGGGACCCTCGTGCTTCCTCTCGAGTGGAGACGGGTATGTCGGGGAACTTCTTGAGTTGCAGCAAGGGTGTGAAGGACCCTTTGGAAGTTCCAGTGGTTAGATGTGATTAGCCTCGAGAAGCCTCAGCGGAAATGGGCCTCATCTCGCCTGGAGGGCAAAACCTCCTGGATTTTCTCGAGTTGCGGCAGGTGCTCTCGACTTACGACGGGGACCTCAGGGACCCGCTCTGGAGGCCTCAGGAAAGGCCAGTCCCCATGCGAGTTCCTCGGGGGCCTCTTGGGATTCCTCTCCCGTCGATGCCGGGGCCTAAGACCTTGTGTGGATTCGGGGCCGGAACCTGAGGATTCCTCTCCAGTGCTGACATGGATCTTGGGGTACTTCTGGAGTCTCCCCAGGGGAGTCAGTCCTCGTCTCGAATGCGGGCATGCACTTGCGCTTTCCTCCAGAGCGGTAACAGCAGTGTCACACAGTCCGCCGCGTGGATCAAAGATCTATGGTTTTCCCTCGAGTCTTTCCCACGAGGCTGTCCCACGAGGCTTTCCCACAGGGCTGTCCCACGTGCACACGTGGTGGGAGTCGATCCTCGGCTTGAACGTCAAGGCAGTTCAGGGAAAACAGGTTCCACTGGAATAGACTGACACATCTGGGGGACTCTTGGAATGGTGGCACGACCCTGGAGTTCCTCTCGCCTTTCCTGTGGAGAGCGCCTCCTCTTGAGATGCGACGGGAACGCCGGGAATTCTTTCCCTACGAAACAGGGAAAGGATCCCTCATCTCGAGCTAGGAGGCGGAAGCGGGGCTCCCCTGGATGTGTGCGGGACCCTCGTGCTTCCTCTCGAGTGGAGACGGGTATGTCGGGGAACTTCTTGAGTTGCAGCAAGGGTGTGAAGGACACTTTGGAAGTTCCAGGGGTTAGATGTGATTAGCCTCGAGAAGCCTCAGCGGAAATGGGCCTCATCTCGCCTGGAGGGCAAAACCTCCTGGATTTTCTCGAGTTGCGGCAGGTGCTCTCGACTTACGACGGGGACCTCAGGGACCCGCTCTGGTGGCCTCAGGAAAGGCCAGTCCCCATGCGAGTTCCCCGGGGGCCTTTCGGGATTCCTCTCCCGTCGATGCCGGGGCCTAAGACCTTGTGTGGAGTCGGGGCCGGAACCTGAGGATTCCTCTCCAGTGCTGACATTGATCTTGGGGGTACTTCTGGAGTCTCCCTAGGGGAGTCAGTCCTCGTCTCGAATGCGGGCATGCACTTGCGCTTTCCTCCAGAGCGGTAGGAGCAGTGTCACGCAGTCCGCCGGGTGGATCAAAGGATCTATGGTTTTCCCTCGAGTCTTTCCCACGAGGCTTTCCCACGAGGCTTTCCCACAGGGCTGTCCCACGTGCACACGTAGTGGGAGTCGATCCTCGGCTTGAACGTCAAGGCAGTGCAGGGAAAACAGGTTCCTCTGGAAAGGACTGACACATCTGCTGGACTCTTGGAATGGTGGCACGACCCTGGGGTTCCTCTCGCCTTTCCTGTGGAGAGCGCCTCCTCTTGAGATGCAACGGGAACGCCGGGAATTCTTTCCCTACGAAACAGGGAAAGGATCCCTCATCTCGAGCTAGGAGGCGGAAACGGGGCTCACCTGGTTGTGTGCTGGACCCTCGTGCTTCCTTTCGAGTGGAGACGGGTATGTCGGGGAACTTCTTGAGTTGCAGCAAGGGTGTGAAGGACCCTTTGGAAGTTCCAATGGTTAGATGTGATTAGCCTCGAGAAGCCTCAGCGTAAAAGGGCCTCAACATGCCTGGAGGGCAAAACCTCCTGGAATTTCTCGAGGTGCGGCAGGTGCTCTCGACTTACGACGGGGACCTCGGGGAACCGCTCTGGTGGCCTCAGGAAAGGCCAGTCCCCATGCGAGTTCCTCGCGGGCCTCTCGGGATTCCTCTCCCGTCGATGCCGGCGCCTAAGACCTTGTGTGGAGTCGGGGCCGGAACCTGAGGATTCCTCTCCAGTGCTGACATGGATCTTGGGGTACTTCTGGAGTCTCCCCAGGGGAGTCAGTCCTCGTCTCGAATGCGGGCATGCACTTGCGCTTTCCTGCAGAGCGGTAGCAGCAGTGGCACGCAGTCCGCCGCCTGGATCAAAGGATCTATGGTTTTCCCTCGAGTCTATCCCACGAGGCTTTCCCACGAGGCTTTCCCACAGGGCTGTCCCACGTGCACACGTGGTGGGAGTCGATCCTCGGCTTGAACGTCAAGGCAGTGCAGGGAAAACAGGTTCCTCTGGAATGGACTGACACATCTGGGGGACTCTTGGAATGGTGGCACGACCCTGGAGTTCCTCTCGCCTTTCCTGTGGAGAGCGCCTCCTCTTGAGATGCGACGGGAACGCCGGGAATTCTTTCCCTACGAAACAGGGAAAGGATCCCTCATCTCGAGCTAGGAGGCGGAAACGGGGCTCCCCTGGATGTGTGCGGGACCCCACGTGCTTCCTCTCGAGTGGAGACGGGTATGTCGGGGAACTTCTTGAGTTGCAGCAAGGGTGTGAAGGACCCTTTGGAAGTTCCAGTGGTTAGACGTGATTCGCCTCGAGAAGCCTCAGCGGAAATGGGCCTCATCTCGCCTGGAGGGCAAAACCTCCTGGATTTTCTCGAGTTGCGGCAGGTGCTCTCGACTTACGACGGGGACCTCATGGACCCGCTCTGGTGGCCTCAGGAAAGGCCAGTCCCCATGCGAGTTCCTCGGTGGCCTCTCGGGATTCCTCTCCCGTCGATGCCGGGGCCTAAGACCTTGTGTGGAGTCGGGGCCGGAACCTGAGGATTCCTCTCCAGTGCTGACATGGATCTTGGGGTACTTCTGGAGTCTCCCCAGGGGAGTCAGTCCTCGTCTCGAATGCGGGCATGCACTTGCGCTTTCCTCCAGAGCGGTAGCAGGAGTGTCACGCAGTCCGCCGCGTGGATCAAAGGATCTATCGTTTTCCCTCGAGTCTTTCCCACGACGCTTTCCCACAGGGCTGTCCCACGTGCACACGTGGTGGGAGTCGATCCTCGGCTTGAACGTCAAGGCAGTGCAGGGAAAACAGCTTCCTCTGGAATGGACTGACACATCTGGGGGACTCTTGGAATGGTGGCACGACCCTGGAGTTCCTCTCGCCTTTCCTGTGGAGAGCGCCTCCTCTTGAGATGCGACGGGAACGCCGGGAATTCTTTCCCTACGAAACAGGGAATGGATCCCTCATCTCGAGCTAGGAGGCGGAAACGGGGCTCCCCTGGATGTGTGCGGGACCCCACGTGCTTCCTCTCGAGTGGAGACAGGTATGTCGGGGAACTTCTTGAGTTGCAGCAAGGGTGTGAAGGACCCTTTGGAAGTTCCAGTGGTTAGACGTGATTCGCCTCGAGAAGCCTCAGCGGAAATGGGCCTCATCTCGCCTGGAGGGCAAAACCTCCTGGATTTTCTCGAGTTGCGGCAGGTGCTCTCGACTTACGACGGGGACCTCATGGACCCGCTCTGGTGGCCTCAGGAAAGGCCAGTCCCCATGCGAGTTCCTCGGTGGCCTCTCGGGATTCCTCTCCCGTCGATGCCGGGGCCTAAGACCTTGTGTGGAGTCGGGGCCGGAACCTGAGGATTCCTCTCCAGTGCTGACATGGATCTTGGGGTACTTCTGGAGTCTCCCCAGGTGAGTCAGTCCTCGTCTCCAATGCGGGCATGCACTTGCGCTTTCCTCCAGAGCGGTGGCAGCAGTTTCACGCAGTCCGCCGCGTGGATCAAAGGATCTATGGTTTTCCCTCGAGTCTTTCCCACGAGGCTTTCCCACGAGGCTTTCCCACAGGGCTGTCCCACGTGCACACGTGGTGGGAGTCGATCCTCGGCTTGAACGTCAAGGCAGTGCAGGGAAAACAGGTTCCTCTGGAATGGAATGACACATCTGGGGGACTCTTGGAATGGTGGCACGACCCTGGAGTTCCTCTCGCCTTTCCTGTGGAGAGCGCCTCCTCTTGAGATGCGACGGGAACGCCGGGAATTCTTTCCCTACAAAACAGGGAAAGGATCCCTCATTTCGAGCTAGGAGGCGGAAACGGGGCTCCTCTGGATGTGTGCGGGACCCTCGTGCTTCCTCTCGAGTGGAGACGGGTATGTCGGGGAACTTCTTGAGTTGCAGCAAGGGTGTGAAGGACCCTTTGGAAGTTCCAGTGGTTAGATGTGATTAGCCTCGAGAAGCCTCAGCGGAAATGGGCCTCATCTCGCCTGGAGGGCAAAACCTCCTGGATTTTCTCGAGTTGCGGCAGGTGCTCTCGACTTACGACGGGGACCTCAGGGACCCGCTCTGGAGGCCTCAGGAAAGGCCAGTCCCCATGCGAGTTCCTCGGGGGCCTCTTGGGATTCCTCTCCCGTCGATGCCGGGGCCTAAGACCTTGTGTGGAGTCGGGGCCGGAACCTGAGGATTCCTCTCCAGTGCTGACATGGATCTTGGGGTACTTCTGGAGTCTCCCCAGGGGAGTCAGTCCTCGTCTCGAATGCGGGCATGCACTTGCGCTTTCCTCCAGAGCGGTAACAGCAGTGTCACACAGTCCGCCGCGTGGATCAAAGATCTATGGTTTTCCCTCGAGTCTTTCCCACGAGGCTGTCCCACGAGGCTTTCCCACAGGGCTGTCCCACGTGCACACGTGGTGGGAGTCGATCCTCGGCTTGAACGTCAAGGCAGTTCAGGGAAAACAGGTTCCACTGGAATAGACTGACACATCTGGGGGACTCTTGGAATGGTGGCACGACCCTGGAGTTCCTCTCGCCTTTCCTGTGGAGAGCGCCTCCTCTTGAGATGCGAAGGGAACGCCGGGAATTCTTTCCCTACGAAACAGGGAAAGGATCCCTCATCTCGAGCTAGGAGGCGGAAGCGGGGCTCCCCTGGATGTGTGCGGGACCCTCGTGCTTCCTCTCGAGTGGAGACGGGTATGTCGGGGAACTTCTTGAGTTGCAGCAAGGGTGTGAAGGACACTTTGGAAGTTCCAGGGGTTAGATGTGATTAGCCTCGAGAAGCCTCAGCGGAAATGGGCCTCATCTCGCCTGGAGGGCAAAACCTCCTGGATTTTCTCGAGTTGCGGCAGGTGCTCTCGACTTACGACGGGGACCTCAGGGACCCGCTCTGGTGGCCTCAGGAAAGGCCAGTCCCCATGCGAGTTCCCCGGGGGCCTTTCGGGATTCCTCTCCCGTCGATGCCGGGGCCTAAGACCTTGTGTGGAGTCGGGGCCGGAACCTGAGGATTCCTCTCCAGTGCTGACATTGATCTTGGGGGTACTTCTGGAGTCTCCCTAGGGGAGTCAGTCCTCGTCTCGAATGCGGGCATGCACTTGCGCTTTCCTCCAGAGCGGTAGGAGCAGTGTCACGCAGTCCGCCGGGTGGATCAAAGGATCTATGGTTTTCCCTCGAGTCTTTCCCACGAGGCTTTCCCACGAGGCTTTCCCACAGGGCTGTCCCACGTGCACACGTAGTGGGAGATGATCCTCGGCTTGAACGTCAAGGCAGTGCAGGGAAAACAGGTTCCTCTGGAAAGGACTGACACATCTGCTGGACTCTTGGAATGGTGGCACGACCCTGGGGTTCCTCTCGCCTTTCCTGTGGAGAGCGCCTCCTCTTGAGATGCAACGGGAACGCCGGGAATTCTTTCCCTACGAAACAGGGAAAGGATCCCTCATCTCGAGCTAGGAGGCGGAAACGGGGCTCACCTGGTTGTGTGCTGGACCCTCGTGCTTCCTTTCGAGTGGAGACGGGTATGTCGGGGAACTTCTTGAGTTGCAGCAAGGGTGTGAAGGACCCTTTGGAAGTTCCAATGGTTAGATGTGATTAGCCTCGAGAAGCCTCAGCGTAAAAGGGCCTCAACATGCCTGGAGGGCAAAACCTCCTGGAATTTCTCGAGGTGCGGCAGGTGCTCTCGACTTACGACGGGGACCTCGGGGAACCGCTCTGGTGGCCTCAGGAAAGGCCAGTCCCCATGCGAGTTCCTCGCGGGCCTCTCGGGATTCCTCTCCCGTCGATGCCGGCGCCTAAGACCTTGTGTGGAGTCGGGGCCGGAACCTGAGGATTCCTCTCCAGTGCTGACATGGATCTTGGGGTACTTCTGGAGTCTCCCCAGGGGAGTCAGTCCTCGTCTCGAATGCGGGCATGCACTTGCGCTTTCCTGCAGAGCGGTAGCAGCAGTGGCACGCAGTCCGCCGCCTGGATCAAAGGATCTATGGTTTTCCCTCGAGTCTATCCCACGAGGCTTTCCCACGAGGCTTTCCCACAGGGCTGTCCCACGTGCACACGTGGTGGGAGTCGATCCTCGGCTTGAACGTCAAGGCAGTGCAGGGAAAACAGGTTCCTCTGGAATGGACTGACACATCTGGGGGACTCTTGGAATGGTGGCACGACCCTGGAGTTCCTCTCGCCTTTCCTGTGGAGAGCGCCTCCTCTTGAGATGCGACGGGAACGCCGGGAATTCTTTCCCTACGAAACAGGGAAAGGATCCCTCATCTCGAGCTAGGAGGCGGAAACGGGGCTCCCCTGGATGTGTGCGGGACCCCACGTGCTTCCTCTCGAGTGGAGACGGGTATGTCGGGGAACTTCTTGAGTTGCAGCAAGGGTGTGAAGGACCCTTTGGAAGTTCCAGTGGTTAGACGTGATTCGCCTCGAGAAGCCTCAGCGGAAATGGGCCTCATCTCGCCTGGAGGGCAAAACCTCCTGGATTTTCTCGAGTTGCGGCAGGTGCTCTCGACTTACGACGGGGACCTCATGGACCCGCTCTGGTGGCCTCAGGAAAGGCCAGTCCCCATGCGAGTTCCTCGGTGGCCTCTCGGGATTCCTCTCCCGTCGATGCCGGGGCCTAAGACCTTGTGTGGAGTCGGGGCCGGAACCTGAGGATTCCTCTCCAGTGCTGACATGGATCTTGGGGTACTTCTGGAGTCTCCCCAGGGGAGTCAGTCCTCGTCTCGAATGCGGGCATGCACTTGCGCTTTCCTCCAGAGCGGTAGCAGGAGTGTCACGCAGTCCGCCGCGTGGATCAAAGGATGTATGGTTTCCCCTCGAGTCTTTCCCACGAGGCTTTCCCACGAGGCTGTCCCACGAGGCTTTCCCACAGGGCTGTCCCACGTGCACACGTGGTGGGAGTCGATCCTCGGCTTGAACGTCAAAGCAGTGCAGGGAAAACAGGTTCCTCTGGAATGGACTGACACATCTGGGGGACTCTTGGAATGGTGGCACGACCCTGGAGTTCCTCTCGCCTTTCCTGTGGAGAGCGCCTCCTCTTGAGTTGCGACGGGAAAGCCTGGAATTCTTTCCCCACGAAACAGGGAAAGGATCCCTCATCTCGAGCTGGGAGACGGAAACGGGGCTCCCCTGGATGTGTGCGGGACCCTCGTGCTTCCTCTCGAGTGGAGACGGGTATGTCGGGGAACTTCTTGAGTTGCAGCAAGGGTGTGAAGGACCCTTTGGAAGTTCCAGTGGTTAGAGGTGATTAGCCTCGAGAAGCCTCAGCGGAAATGGGCCTCATCTCGCCTGGAGGGCAAAACCACCTGGATTTTCTCGAGTTGCTGCAGGTGCTCTTGACTTACGACAGGGACCTCAGGGACCCGCTGTGGTGGCCTCAGGAAAGGCCAGTCCCCATGCGAGTTCCACGGTGGCCTCTCGGGATTCCTCTACCGTCGATGCCGGGGCTAAGACCATGTGTGGAGTCGGGGCCGGAACCTGAGGATTCCTCTCCAGTGCTGACTTGGACCTTGGGGTACTTCTGGAGTCTCCCCAGGGGAGTCAGTCCTCGTCTCGAATGCGGGCATGCACTTGCGCTTTCCTCCAGAGCGGTAGCAGTAGTGTCACGCAGTCCGCCGCGTAGATCAAAGGATCTATGGTTTCCCCTCGAGTCTTTCCCACGAGGCTTTCCCACGAGGCTTTCCCACAGGGCTGTCCCACGTGCACACGTGGTGGGAGTCGATCCTCGGCTTGAACGTCAAGGCAGTGCAGGGAAAACAGGTTCCTCTGTAATGGACTGACACATCTGGGGGTCTCTTGGAATGGTGGCACGACTCTGGAGATCCTCTCCCCTTTCCTGTTGAGAGCGCCTCCTCTTGAGATGCGACGGGAACGCCGGAATTCTTTCCCTAGGAAACAGGGAAAGGATCCCTCATCTCGAGCTATGAGGCGGAAACGGGGCACCCCTGGATGTGTGCTGGACCCCACGTGCTTCCTCTCGAGTGGAGACGGGTATGTCGGGGAACTTCTTGAGTTGCAGCAAGGGTGTGAAGGACCCTTTGGAAGTTCCAGTGGTTAGACGTGATTAGCCTTGAGAAGCCTCAGCGGAAATGGGCCTCATCTCGCCTGGAGGGCAAAACCTCCTGGATTTTCTCGAGTTGTGGCAGGTGCTCTCGACTTACGACGGGGACCTCAGGGACCCGCTCTGGTGGCCTCAGGAAAGGCCAGTCCCCATGCGAGTTCCTCGGGGGACTCTCGGAATTCCTCTCCCGTCGATGCCGGGGCCTAAGACCTTGTGTGGAGTCGGGGCCGGAACCTGAGGATTCCTCTCCAGTGCTGACATGGATCTTGGGGTACTTCTGGAGTCTCCCCAGGGGAGTCAGTCCTCGTCTCGAATGCGGGCATGCACTTGCGCTTTCCTCCAGAGCGGTAGCAGCAGTGTCACGCAGTCCGCCGCGTGGATCACAGGATCTATGGTTTTCCCTCGAGTCTTTCCCACGAGGCTTTCCCACGAGGGTTTCCCACAGGGCTGTCCCACGTGCACACGTGGTGGGAGCCGATCCTCGGCTTGAACGTCAAGGCAGTGCAGGGAAAACAGGTTCCTCTGGAATGGACTGACCCATCTGGGGGACTCTTGGAATGGTGCCACGACCCTGGAGTTCCTCTCGCCTTTCCTGTGGAGAGCGCCTCCTCTTGAGATGCGACGGGAACGCCGGGAATTCTTTCCCTATGAAACAGGGAAAGGATCCCTCATCTCGAGCTAGGAGGCGGAAACGGGGCTACCCTGGATGTGTGCGGGACCCCACGTGCTTCCTCTCGAGTGGAGACGGGTATGTCGGGGAACTTCTTGAGTTGCAGCAAGGGTGTGAAGGACCCTTTGGAAGTTCCAGTGGTTAGATGTGATTAGCCTCGAGAAGCCTCAGCGGAAATGGGCCTCATCTCGCCTGGAGGGCAAAACCTCCTGGATTTTCTCGAGTAGTGGCAGGTGCTCTAGACTTACGACGGGGACCTCAGGGACCCGCTCTGGTGGCCTCAAGAAAGGCCAGTCCCCATGCGAGTTCCACGGTGGCCTCTCGGGATTCCTCTCCCGTTGATGCCGGGGCCTAAGACCTTGTGTGGAGTCGGGGCCGGAACCTGAGGATTCCTCTCCAGTGCTGACATGGATCTTGGGTTACTTCTGGAGTCTCCCCAGGGGAGTCAGTCCTCGTCTCGAATGCGGGCATGCACTTGCGCTTTCCTCCAGAGCGGTAGCAGCAGTGTCACGCAGTCCGCCGCGTGGATCAAAGGATCTATGGTTTTCCCTCGAGTCTTTCCCACGAGGCTTTCCCACAAGGCTTTCCCACAGGGCTGTCCCACGTGCACACGTGGTGGGAGTCGATCTTCGGCTTGAACGTCAAGGCAGTGCAGGGAAAACAGGTTCCTCTGGAATGGACTGACCCATCTGGGGGACTCTTGGAATGGTGCCACGACCCTGGAGTTCCTCTCGCCTTTCCTGTGGAGAGCGCCTCCTCTTGAGATGCGACGGGAACGTCGGGAATTCTTTCCCTACGAAACAGGGAAAGGATCCCTCATCTCGAGCTATGAGGCGGAAACGGGGCACCCCTGGATGTGTGCTGGACCCCACGTGCTTCCTCTCGAGTGGAGACGGGTATGTCGGGGAACTTCTTGAGTTGCAGCAAGGGTGTGAAGGACCCTTTGGAAGTTCCAGTGGTTAGACGTGATTAGCCTTGAGAAGCCTCAGCGGAAATGGGCCTCATCTCGCCTGGAGGGCAAAACCTCCTGGATTTTCTCGAGTTGTGGTAGCTGCTCTCGACTTACGACGGGGACCTCAGGGACCCGCTCTGGTGGCCTCAGGAAAGGCCAGTCCCCATGCGAGTTCCTCAGGGGCCTCCTGGGATTCCTCTCCCGTCGATACCGGGGCCTAAGACCTTGTGTGGAGTCGGGGCCGGAACCTGAGGATTCCTCTCCAGTGCTGACATGGATCTTGGGGTACTTCTGGAGTCTCCCCAGGGGAGTCAGTCCTCGTCTCGAATGCGGGCATGCACTTGCGCTTTCCTCCAGAGCGGTAGCAGCAGTGTCACGCAGTCCGCCGCGTGGATCACAGGATCTATGGTTTTCCCTCGAGTCTTTCCCACGAGGCTTTCCCACGAGGGTTTCCCACAGGGCTGTCCCACGTGCACACGTGGTGGGAGCCGATCCTCGGCTTGAACGTCAAGGCAGTGCAGGGAAAACAGGTTCCTCTGGAATGGACTGACACATCTGGGGGTCTCTTGGAATGGTGCCACGACCCTGGAGTTCCTCTCGCCTTTCCTGTGGAGAGCGCCTCCTCTTGAGATGCGACGGGAACGCCGGGAATTCTTTCCCTATGAAACAGGGAAAGGATCCCTCATCTCGAGCTAGGAGGCGGAAACGGGGCTCCCCTGGATGTGTGCGGGACCCCACGTGCTTCCTCTCGAGTGGAGACGGGTATGTCGGGGAACTTCTTGAGTTGCAGCAAGGGTGAGAAAGACCCTTAGGAAATACCAGTGGTTAGACGTGATTAGCTTCGAGAAGCCTCAGCCGAAATGGGCCTCATCTCACCTGGAGGGCAAAACCTCCTGGATTATCTCGAGTTGCGGCAGGTGCTCTCGACTTACGACGGGGACCTCAGGGACCCGCTCTGGTGGCCTCAGGAAAGGCCAGTCCCCATGCGAGTTCCTCGGGGGCCTCTCGGGATTCCTCTCCCATCGATGCCGGGGACTGAGACCTTGTGTGGAGTCGGGGCCGGAACCTGAGGATTCCTCTCCAGTGCTGACATGGACCTTGGGGTACTTCTGGAGTCTCCCAAGGGGAGTCAGTCCTCGTCTCGAATGCGGGCATGCACTTGCGCTTTCCTCCAGAGCGGTAGCAGCAGTGTCACGCAGTCCGCCGCGTGGATCAAAGGATCTATGGTTTTCCCTCGAGTCTTTCCCACGAGGCTTTCCCACGAGGCTTTCCCACAGGGCTGTCCCACGTGCACACGTGGTGGGAGTCGATCCTCGGCTTGAACGTCAAGGCAGTGCAGGGAAAACAGATTCCTCTGGAATGGACTGACCCATCTGGGGGACTCTTGGAATGGTGCCACGACCCTGGAGTTCCTCTCGCCTTTCCTGTGGAGAGCGCCTCCTCTTGAGATGCGACGGGAACGCCGGGAATTCTTTCCCTATGAAACAGGGAAAGGATCCCTCATCTCGAGCTAAGAGGCGGAAACGGGGCTACCCTGGATGTGTGCGGGACCCCACGTGCTTCCTCTCGAGTGGAGACGGGTATGTCGGGGAACTTCTTGAGTTGCAGCAAGGGTGTGAAGGACCCTTTGGAAGTTACAGTGGTTAGATGTGATTAGCCTCGAGAAGCCTCAGCGGAAATGGGCCTCATCTCGCCTGGAGGGCAAAACCTCCTGGATTTTCTCGAGTTGTGGCAGGTGCTCTAGACTTACGACGGGGACCTCAGGGACCCGCTCTGGTGGCCTCAAGAAAGGCCAGTCCCCATGCGAGTTCCACGGTGGCCTCTCGGGATTCCTCTCCCGTCGATGCCGGGGCCTAAGACCTTGTGTGGAGTCGGGGCCGGAACCTGAGGATTCCTCTCCAGTGCTGACATGGATCTTGGGGTACTTCTGGAGTCTCCCCAGGGGAGTCAGTCCTCGTCTCGAATGCGGGCATGCACTTGCGCTTTCCTCCAGAGCGGTAGCAGCAGTGTCACGCAGTCCGCCGCGTGGATCAAAGGATCTATGGTTTTCCCTCGAGTCTTTCCCACGAGGCTTTCCCACGAGGCTTTCCCACAGGGCTGTCCCACGTGCACACGTGGTGGGAGTCGATCCTCGGCTTGAACGTCAAGGCAGTGAAGGGAAAACAGGTTCCTCTGGAATGGACTGACCCATCTGGGGGACTCTTGGAATGGTGCCACGACCCTGGAGTTCCTCTCGCCTTTCCTGTGGAGAGCGCCTCCTCTTGAGATGCGACGGGAACGCCGGGAATTCTTTCCCTACGAAACAGGGAAAGGATCCCTCATCTCGAGCTAGGAGGCGGACACGGGGCTCCCCTGAATGCGTGCGGGACCCCACGTGCTTCCTCTCTAGTGGAGACGGGTATGTCGGGGAACTTCTTGAGTTGCAGCAAGGGTGTGAAGGACCCTTTGGAAGTTCCAGTGGTTAGATGTGATTAGCCTAGAGAAGCCTCAGCGGAAATGGGCCTCATCTCGCCTGGAGGGCAAAACCTCCTGGATTTTCTCGAGTTGCGGCAGGTGCCCTAGACTTACGATGGGGACCTCAGGGACCCGCTCTGGTGGCCTCAAGAAAGGCCAGTCCCCATGCGAGTTCCTCGGTGGCCTCTCGGGATTCCTCTCCCGTCGATGCCGGGGCCTAAGACCTTGTGTGGAGTCGGGGCCGGAACCTGAGTATTACTCTCCAGTGCTGAAATGGATCTTGGGGTACTTCTGGAGTCTCCCCAGGGGAGTCAGTCCTCGTCTCGAATGCGGGCATGCACTTGCGCTTTCCTCCAGAGCGGTAGCAGCAGTGTCACGCAGTCCGCCGCGTGGATCAAAGGATCTATGGTTTTCCCTCGAGTCTTTCCACGAGGCTTTCCCACGAGGCTTTCCCACAGGGCTGTCCCACGTGCATACGTGTTGGGAGTCGATCCTCGTCTTGAACGTCAAGGCAGTGCAGGGAAAACAGGTTCCTCTGGAATGGACTGACCCATCTGGGGGACTCTTGGAATGGTGGCTCGACCCTGGAGTTCCTCTCGCCTTTCCTGTGGAAAGCGACTCCTCTTGAGATGCGACGGGAACGCCGGGAATTCTTTCCCTACGAAACAGGGAAAGGATCCCTCATCTCGAGCTAGGAGGCGGAAACGGGGCTCCCCTGGATGTGTGCGGGACCCCACGTGCTTCCACTCGAGTGGAGATGGTTATTTCGGGGAACTTCTTGAGTTGCAGCAAGGGTGTGAAGGACCCTTTGGAAGTTCCAGTGGTTAGATGTGATTAGCGTCGAGAAGCCTCAGCGGAAATGGGCCTCATCTCGCCTGGAGGGCAATACCTCCTGGATTTTCTCGAGTTGCGGCAGGTGCTCTCGACTTACGACGGGGACCTCAGGGACCCGCTCTGGTGGCCTCAGGAAAGGCCAGTCCCCATGCGAGTTCCTCGGGGGCCTCTAGGGATTCCTCTCCCGTCGATGCCGGGGCCTAAGACCTTCTGTGGAGTCGGGGCCGGAACCTGAGGATTCCTCTCCAGTGCTGACATGGATCTTGGGGTACTTCTGGAGTCTCCCCAGGGGAGTCAGTCCTCGTCTCGAATGCGGGCATGCACTTGCGCTTTCCTCCAGAGCAGTAGCAGCAGTGTCACGCAGTCCGACGCGTGGATCAAAGGATCTATGGTTTTCCCTCGAGACTTTCCCATGAGGCTTTCCCACGAGGCTTTCCCACAGGGCTGTCCCACGTGCACACGTGGTGGGAGTCGATCCTCGGCTTGAACGTCAAGGCAATGCAGGGAAAACAGGTTCCTCTGGAATGGACTGACACATCTGGGGGTCTCTTGGAATGGTGGCACCCTGGAGTTCCTCTCGCCTTTACTGTGGAGAGCGCCTCCTCTTGAGATGCGTCAGGAACGCCGGGAATTCTTTCCCTACGAAACAGGGAAAGGATCCCTCATCTCGAGCTAGGAGGCGGAAACGGGGTTCCCCTGGATGTGTGCGAGACCCCACGTGCTTCCTCTCGAATGGAGACGAGTATGTCGGGGAACTGCTTGAGTTGCAGCAAGGGTGTGAAGGACCCTTTGGAAGTTACAGTGGTTAGATGTGATTAGCCTCGAGAAGCCTCAGAGGAAATGGGCATCATCTCGCCTGGAGGGCAAAACCTCCTGGATTTTCTCGAGTTGCGGCAGGTGCTCTCGACTTACGACGGGGACCTCAGGGACCCGCTCCGGAGGCCTCAGGAAAGGCCAGTCCCCATGCGAGTTCCTCAGGGGCCTCTCGGGATTCCTCACCCGTCGATGCCGGGGCCTAAGACCTTGTGTGGAGTCGGGGCCGGAACCTGAGGATTACTCTCTAGTGCTGACATGGATCTTTGGGTACTTCTGGAGTCTCACCTGGGGAGTCAGTCCTCGGCTCGAATGTGGGCATGCACTTGCGCTTTCCTCCAGAGCGGTAGCAGCAGTGTCACGCAGTCCGCCGCGTGGATCAAAGGATCTATGGTTTTCCCTCGAATCTTTCCCACGAGGCTTTCCCACGAGGCTTTCCCACAGGGCTGTCCCACGTGCACACGTGTTGGGAGTCGATCCTCGGCTTGAACGTCAAGGCAGTGCAGGGAAAACAGGTTCCTCTGGAATGGACTGTCACATCTGGGGGACTCTTGGAATGGTGGCTCGACCCTGGGGTTCCTCTCGCCTTTCCTGTGGAGAGCGCCTCCTCTTGAGATGCGACGGGAACGCCGGGAATTCTTTCCCTACGAAACAGGGAAAGGATCCCTCATCTCGAGCTAGGAGGCGGAAACGGGGCTCCCCTGGATGTGTGCGGGACCCCACGTGCTTCCTCTCGAGTGGAGACGGGTATGTCGGGGAACTTCTTGAGTTTCAGCAAGGGTGTGAAGGACCATTAGGAAGTTCCAGTTGTTAGACGTGATTAGCCTCGATAAGCCTCAGCAGAAATGGGCCTCATCTCGCCTGGAGGGCAAAACCTCCTGGATTTTCTCGAGTTGCGGCAGGTGCTCTCGACTTACGACGGGGACCTCAGGGACCCGCTCTGGTGGCCTCAGGAAAGGCCAGTCCCCATGCGAGTTCCTCGGGGGCCTCTCGGGATTCCTCTCCCGTCGATGCCGGGGCCTAAGACCTTGTGTGGAGTCGGGGCCGGAACCTGAGGATTCCTCTCCAGTGCTGACATGGATCTTGGGGTTCTTCTGGAGTCTCCCCAGGGGAGTCAGTCCTCGTCTCGAATGCGGGCATGCACTTGCGCTTTCCTCCAGAGCGGTAGCAGCAGTGTCACGCAGTCCGCCGCCTGGATCAAAGGATCTATGGTTTTCCCTCCAGTCTTTCCCACGAGGCTTTCCCACGAGGCTTTCCCACAGGGCTGTCCCACGTGCACACGTGGTGGGAGTCGATCCTCGGCTTGAACGTCAAGGCAGTGCAGGGAAAACAGGTTCCTCTGGAATGGACTGACACATCTGGGGGACTCTTGGAATGGTGGCACGACCCTGGAGTTCCTCTCGCCTTTCCTGTGGAGAGCGCCTCCTCTTGAGATGCGACGGGAACGCCGGGAATTCTTTCCCTACGAAACAGGGAAAGGATCCCTCATCTCGAGCTAGGAGGCGGAAAAGGGGCTCCCCTGGATGTGTGCGGGACCCTCGTGCTTCCTCTCGAGTGGAGACGGGTATGTCGGGGAACCTCTTGAGTTGCAGCAAGGGTGTGAAGGACCCTTTGAAAGTTCCAGTGGTTAGATGTGATTAGCCTCGAGAAGCCTCAGCGGAAATGGGACTCATCTCGCCTGGAGGGCAAACCTCCAGGATTTTTTCGAGTTGCGGCAGGTGCTCTCGACTTACCAAGGGGACCAGAGGGACCCGCTCTGGAGGCCTCAGGAAAGGCCAGTCCCCATGCGAGTTCCTCGGGGGCCTCTCGGGATTCCTCTCCCGTCGATGCCGGGGACTAAGACCTTGTGTGGAGTCGGGGCCGGAACCTGAGGATTCCAGTCCAGTGCTGACATGGATCTTGGGGTACTTCTGGAGTCTCCCCAGGGGAGTCAGTCCTCGTCTCTAATGCGGGCATGCACTTGCACTTTCCTCCAGAGCCGTAGGAGCAGTGTCACGCAGTCCGCCCGTGGATCAAAGTATCTATGGTTTTCCCTCGAGTCTTTCCCACGAGGCTTTCCCCCGAGGCTTTCCCACAGGGCTGTCCCACGTGCACATGTGGTGGGAGTCGATCCTCGGCTTGAACGTCAAGGCAGTGCAGGGAAAACAGCTTCCTCTGGAATGGACTGACACATCTGGGGGTCTCTTGGAATGGTGGCACGACCCTGGAGTTCCTCTCGCCTTTCCTGTGGAGAGCGCCTCCTCTTGAGATGCGACGGGAACGCCGGGAATTCTTTCCCTACGAAACAGGGAAAGGATCCTTCATCTCGAGCTAGGAGGCGGAAACGGGGCTCCCCTGGATGTGTGCGGGACCCCACGTGCTTCCTCTCGAGGGGAGACGGGTATGTCGGGGAACTTCTTGAGTTGCAGCAAGGGTGTGAAGGACCCTTTGGAAGTTCCAGTGGTTAGATGTGAGTAGCCTCGAGAAGCCTCAGCGGAAATGGGCCTCATCTCGCCTGGAGGGCAAAACCTCCTGGATTTTCTCGAGTTGCGGCAGGTGCTCTCGACTTACGACGGGGACCTCAGGGACCCGCTCTGGTGGCCTCAGGAAAGGCCAGTCCCCATGCGAGTTCCTCGGGGGCCTCTCGGGATTTCTCTCCCGTCAATGCCGGGGCCTAAGACCTTGTGTGGAGTCGGGGCCGGAACCTGAGGATTCCTCTCCAGTGCTGACATGGATCTTGGGGTACTTCTGGAGTCTCCCCAGGGGAGTCAGTCCTCGTCTCGAATGCGGGCATGCACTTGCGCTTTCCTCCAGAGCGGTAGCAGCAGTGTCACGCAGTCCGCCGCGTGGATCAAAGGATCTATGGTTTTCCCTCGAGTCTTTCCCACGAGGCTTTCCCACGAGGCTTTCCCACAGGGCTGTCCCACGTGCACACGTGGTGGGAGTCGATCCTCGGCTTGAACGTCAAAGCAGTGCAGGGAAAACAGGTTCCTCTGGAATGGACTGACACATCTGGGGGTCTCTTGGAATGGTGGCACGACCCTGGAGTTCCTCTCCCCTTTCCTGTGGAGAGCGCCTCCTCTTGAGATGCGACGGGAACGCCGGGAATTCTTTCCCTACGAAACAGGGAAAGGATCCCTCATCTCGAGCTAGGAGGCGAAAACGGGGCTCCCCTGGATGTCTGCGGGACGCCACGTGCTTCCTCTGGAGTGGAGACGGGTATGTCGGGGAACTTCTTGAGTTGCAGCAAAGGTGTGAAGGACCCTTTGGAAGTTCCAGTGGTTAGATGTGATTAGCCTCGTGAAGCCTCAGCGGAAATGGGCCTCATCTCGCCTGGAGGGCAAAACCTCCTGGATTTTCTCGAGTTGCGGCAGGTGCTCTCGACTTACGACGGGGACCTCAGGGACCCGCTCTGGAGGCCTCAGGAAATGCCAGTCCCCATGCGAGTTCCACGGGGGCCTCTCGGGATTCCTCACCCGTCGATGCCGGGGCCTAAGACCTTGTGTGGAGTCGGGGCCGGAACCTGAGGATTCCTCTCCAGTGCTGACATGGATCTTGGGCTACTTCTGGAGTCTCCCCAGGGGAGTCAGTCCTCGTCTCGAATGCGGGCATGCACTTGCGCTTTCCTCCAGAGCGGTAGCAGCAGTGTCACGCTGTCCGCCGCGTGGATCAAAGGATCTATGGTTTTCCCTCGAGTCTTTCCCACGAGGCTTTCCCACGAGGCTTTCCCACAGGGCTGTCCCACGTGCACACGTGGTGGGAGTCCATCCTCGGCTTGAACGTCAAGGCAGTGCAGGGAAAACAGCTTCCTCTGGAATGGAATGACACATCTGGGGGTCTCATGGAATGGTGGCACGACCCTGGAGTTCCTCTCGCCTTTCCTGTGGAGAGCGCCTCCTCTTGAGATGCGACGGGAACGCCGGGAATTCTTTCCCTACGAAACAGGGAAAGGATCCCTCATCTCGAGCTAGGAGGCGGAAACGGGGCTCCCCTGGATGTGTGAGGGACCCTCTTGCTTCCTCTCGAGTGGAGACGGGTATGTCGGGGAACCTCTTGAGTTGCAGCAAGGGTGTGAAGGACCTTTAGGAAGTTCCAGTGGTTAGATGTGATTAGCCTCGAGAAGCCTCAGCGGAAATGGGCCTCATCTCGCCTGGAGGGCAAAACCTCCTGGATTTTCTCGAGTTGCGGCAGGTGCTCTCGACTGACGACGGGGAACTCAGGGACCCGCTCTGGTGGCCTCAGGAAACGCCAGTCCCCATGCGAATTCCTCGGGGGCCTCTCGGGATTCCTCTCCCGTCGATGCCGGGGCCTAAGACCTTGTGTGGAGTCGGGGCCGGAACTTGAGGATTCCTCTCCAGTGCTGACATGGATCTTGGGGTACTTCTGGAGTCTCCCCAGGGGTGTCAGTCCTCGTCTCGAATGCGGGCATGCACTTGCGCATTCCTCCAGAGCGGTAGCAGCAGTGTCACGCAGTCCGCCGCGTGGATCAAAGGATCTATGGTTTTCCCTCGAGTCTTTCCCACGAGGCTTTCCCACGAGGCTTTCCCACAGGGCTGTCCCACGTGCACACGTGGTGGGAGTCGATCCTCGGCTTGAACGTCAAGGCAGTGCAGGGAAAACAGGTTCCTCTGGAATGGACTGACACATCTGGGGGACTCTTGGAATGGTGCCACGACCCTGGAGTTCCTCTCGCCTTTCCTGTGGAGAGCGCCTCCTCTTGAGATGCGACGGGAACGCCGGGAATTCTTTCCCTACGAAACAGGGAAAGGATCCCTCATCTCGAGCTAGGAGGCGGAAACGGGGCTCCCCTGGATGTGTGCGGGACCCTCGTGCTTCCTCTGGAGTGGAGACGGGTATGTCGGGGAACTGCTTGAGTTGCAGCAAGGGTGTGAAGGACCCTTAGGAAGTTCCAGTTGTTAGACGTGATTGGCATCGAGAAGCCTCAGCGGAAATGGGCCTCATCTCGAATGGAGGGTAAAACCTCCTGGATTTTCTCGAGTTGCGGCAGGTGCTCTCGACTTACCAAGGGGACCAGAGGGACCCGCTCTGGAGGCCTCAGGAAAGGCCAGTCCCCTTGCAAGTTCCTCGGGGGCCTCTCGGGATTCCTCTCCCGTCGATGCCGGGGCCTAAGACCTTGTGTGGAGTCGGGGCCGGAACCTGAGGATTCCTCTCCAGTGCTGACATGGATCTTGGGGTACTTCTGGAGTCTCCCCAGGGGAGTCAGTCCTCGTCTCGAATGTGGACATGCACTTGCGCTTTCCTCCAGAGCGGTAGCAGCAGTGTCACGCATTCCGCCGCGTGGATCAAAGGATCTATGGTTTTCCCTCGAGTCTTTCCCAGGAGGCTTTCCCACGAGGCTTTCCCACAGGGCTGTCCCACGTGCACACGTGGTGGGAGTCGATCCTCGGCTTGAACGTCAAGGCAGTGCAGGGAAAACAGGTTCCTCTGGAATGGACTGACACATCTGGGGGACTCTTGGAATGGTGGCACGACCCTGGAGTTCCTCTCGCCTTTCCTGTGGAGAGCGCCTCCTCTTGAGATGCGACGGGAACGCCGGGAATTCTTTCCCTACGAAACAGGGAAAGGATCCCTCATCTCGAGCTAGGAGGTGGAAACGGGGCTCCCCTGGATGTGTGCGGGACCCTCTTGCTTCCTCTCGAGTGGAGACGGGTATGTCGGGGAACCTCTTGAGTTGCAGCAAGGGTGTGAAGGATCCTTTGAAAGTTCCAGTGGTTAGATGTGATTAGCCTCGAGAAGCCTCAGCGGAAATGGGCCTCATCTCGCCTGGAGGGCAAACCCTCCTGGATTTTTTCGAGTTGCGGCAGGTGCTCTCGACTTACGACGGGGACCTCAGGGACCCGCTCTGGTGGCCTCAGGAAAGGCCAGTCCCCATGCGAGTTCCTCGGGGGCCTCTCGGGATTCCTCTCCCGTCGATGCCGGGGACTAAGACCTTGTGTGGAGTCGGGGCCGGAACCTGAGGATTCCAGTCAGTGCTGACATGGATCTTGGGGTACTTCTGGAGTCTCCCCAGGGGAGTCAGTCCTCGTCTCGAATGCGGGCATGCACTTGCGCTTTCCTCCAGAGCCGTAGGAGCAGTGTCACGCAGTCCGCCGCGTGGATCAAAGGATCTATGGTTTTCCCTCGAGTCTTTCCAACGAGGCTTTCCCACGAGGCTTTCCCACAGGGCTGTCCCACGTGCACATGTGGTGGGAGTCGATCCTCGGCTTGAACGTCAAGGCAGTGCAGGGAAAACAGCTTCCTCTGGAATGGAATGACACATCTGGGGGTCTCATGGAATGGTGGCACGACCCTGGAGTTCCTCTCGCCTTTCCTGTGGAGAGCGCCTCCTCTTGAGATGCGACGGGAACGCCGGGAATTCTTTCCCTACGAAACAGGGAAAGGATCCCTCATCTCGAGCTAGGAGGCGGAAACGGGGCTCCCCTGGATGTGTGCGGGACCCCACGTGCTTCCTCTCGAGTGGAGACGGGTATGTCGGGGAACGTCTTAAGTTGCAGCAAGGGTGTGAAGGACCCTTAGGAAGTTCCAGTTGTTAGACGTGATTGGCATCGAGAAGCCTCAGCGGAAATGGGCCTCATCTCGAATGGATGGTAAAACCTCCTGGATTTTCTCGAGTTGCGGCAGGTGCTCTCGACTTACCAAGGGGACCAGAGGGACCCGCTCTGGAGGCCTCAGGAAAGGCCAGTCCCCTTGCAAGTTCCTCGGGTGCCTCTCGGGATTCCTCTCCCGTCGATGCCGGGGACTAAGACCTTGTGTGGAGTCGGGGCCGGAACCTGAGTATTCCTCTCCAGTGCTGACATGGATCTTGGGGTACTTCTGGAGTCTCCCCAGGGGAGTCAGTCCTCGTCTCGAATGCGGGCATGCACTTGCGCTTTCCTCCAGAGCGGTATCAGCAGTGTCACGCAGTCCGCCGCGTGGATCAAAGGGTCTATGGTTTTCCCTCGAGTCTTTCCCACGAGGCTTTCCGACGAGGCTTTCCCACAGGTCTGTCCCACGTGCACACGTGGTGGGAGTCGATCCTCGGCTTGAACGTCAAGGCAGTGCAGGGAAAACAGGTTCCTCTGGAATGGACTGACACATCTGGGGGACTCTTGGAATGGTGGCACGACCCTGGAGTTCCTCTCGCCTTTCCTGTGGAGAGCGCCTCCTCTTGAGATGCGACGGGAACGCCGGGAATTCTTTCCCTACGAAACAGGGAAAGGATCCCTCATCTCGAGCTAGGAGGCGGAAACGGAGCTCCCCTGGATGTGTGAGGGACCCTCTTGCTTCCTCTCGAGTGGAGACGGGTATGTCGGGGAACCTCTTGAGTTGCAGCAAGGGTGTGAAGGACCTTTAGGAAGTTCCAGTGGTTAGATGTGATTAGCCTCGAGAAGCCTCAGCGGAAATGGGCCTCATCTCGCCTGGAGGGCAAAACCTCCTGGATTTTCTCGAGTTGCGGCAGGTGCTCTCGACTGACGACGGGGACCTCAGGGACCCGCTCTGGTGGCCTCAGGAAACGCCAGTCCCCATGCGAGTTCCTCGGGGGCCTCTCGGGATTCCTCTCCCGTCGATGCCGGGGCCTAAGACCTTGTGTGGAGTCGGGGCCGGAACTTGAGGATTCCTCTCCAGTGCTGACATGGATCTTGGGGTACTTCTGGAGTCTCCCCAGGGGAGTCAGTCCTCGTCTCGAATGCGGGCATGCACTTGCGCTTTCCTCCAGAGCGGTAGCAGCAGTGTCACGCAGTCCGCCGCGTGGATCAAAAGATCTATGGTTTTCCCTCGAGTCTTTCCCACGAGGCTTTCCCACGAGGCTTTCCCACAGGGCTGTCCCACGTGCACACGTGGTGGGAGTCGATCCTCGGCTTGAACGTCAAGGCAGTGCAGGGAAAACAGGTTCCTCTGGAATGGACTGACACATCTGGGGGACTCTTGGAATGGTGCCACGACCCTGGAGTTCCTCTCGCCTTTCCTGTGGAGAGCGCCTCCTCTTGAGATGCGAGGGGAACGCCGGGAATTCTTTCCCTACGAAACAGGGAAAGGATCCCTCATCTCGAGCTAGGAGGCGGAAACGGAGCTCCCCTGGATGTGTGAGGGACCCTCTTGCTTCCTCTCGAGTGGAGACGGGTATGTCGGGGAACCTCTTGAGTTGCAGCAAGGGTGTGAAGGACCTTTAGGAAGTTCCAGTGGTTAGATGTGATTAGCCTCGAGAAGCCTCAGCGGAAATGGGCCTCATCTCGCCTGGAGGGCAAAACCTCCTGGATTTTCTCGAGTTGCGGCAGGTGCTCTCGACTGACGACGGGGACCTCAGGGACCCGCTCTGGTGGCCTCAGGAAACGCCAGTCCCCATGCGAGTTCCTCGGGGGCCTCTCGGGATTCCTCTCCCGTCGATGCCGGGGCCTAAGACCTTGTGTGGAGTCGGGGCCGGAACTTGAGGATTCCTCTCCAGTGCTGACATGGATCTTGGGGTACTTCTGGAGTCTCCCCAGGGGAGTCAGTCCTCGTCTCGAATGCGGGCATGCACTTGCGCTTTCCTCCAGAGCGGTAGCAGCAGTGTCACGCAGTCCGCCGCGTGGATCAAAAGATCTATGGTTTTCCCTCGAGTCTTTCCCACGAGGCTTTCCCACGAGGCTTTCCCACAGGGCTGTCCCACGTGCACACGTGGTGGGAGTCGATCCTCGGCTTGAACGTCAAGGCAGTGCAGGGAAAACAGGTTCCTCTGGAATGGACTGACACATCTGGGGGACTCTTGGAATGGTGCCACGACCCTGGAGTTCCTCTCGCCTTTCCTGTGGAGAGCGCCTCCTCTTGAGATGCGAGGGGAACGCCGGGAATTCTTTCCCTACGAAACAGGGAAAGGATCCCTCATCTCGAGCTAGGAGGCGGAAACGGGGCTCCCCTGGATGTGTGCGGGACCCTCGTGCTTCCTCTCGAGTGGAGACGGGTATGTCGGGGAACTTCTTGAGTTGCAGCAAGGGTGTGAAGGACCCTTAGGAAGTTCCAGTGGTTAGACGTGATTGGCATCGAGAAGCCTCAGCGGAAATGGGCCTCATCTCGAATGGATGGTAAAACCTCCTGGATTTTCTCGAGTTGCGGCAGGTGCTCTCGACTTACCAAGGGGACCAGAGGGACCCGCTCTGGAGGCCTCAGGAAAGGCCAGTCCCCTTGCAAGTTCCTCGGGTGCCTCTCGGGATTCCTCTCCCGTCGATGCCGGGGACTAAGACCTTGTGTGGAGTCGGGGCCGGAACCTGAGTATTCCTCTCCAGTGCTGACATGGATCTTGGGGTACTTCTGGAGTCTCCCCAGGGGAGTCAGTCCTCGTCTCGAATGCGGGCATGCACTTGCGCTTTCCTCCAGAGCGGTATCAGCAGTGTCACGCAGTCCGCCGCGTGGATCAAAGGGTCTATGGTTTTCCCTCGAGTCTTTCCCACGAGGCTTTCCGACGAGGCTTTCCCACAGGTCTGTCCCACGTGCACACGTGGTGGGAGTCGATCCTCGGCTTGAACGTGAAGGCAGTGCAGGGAAAACAGGTTCCTCTGGAATGGACTGACACATCTGGGGGACTCTTGGAATGGTGGCACGACCCTGGAGTTCCTCTCGCCTTTCCTGTGGAGAGCGCCTCCTCTTGAGATGCGACGGGAACGCCGGGAATTCTTTCCCTACGAAACAGGGAAAGGATCCCTCATCTCGAGCTAGGAGGCGGAAACGGAGCTCCCCTGGATGTGTGAGGGACCCTCTTGCTTCCTCTCGAGTGGAGACGGGTATGTCGGGGAACCTCTTGAGTTGCAGCAAGGGTGTGAAGGACCTTTAGGAAGTTCCAGTGGTTAGATGTGATTAGCCTCGAGAAGCCTCAGCGGAAATGGGCCTCATCTCGCCTGGAGGGCAAAACCTCCTGGATTTTCTCGAGTTGCGGCAGGTGCTCTCGACTGACGACGGGGACCTCAGGGACCCGCTCTGGTGGCCTCAGGAAACGCCAGTCCCCATGCGAGTTCCTCGGGGGCCTCTCGGGATTCCTCTCCCGTCGATGCCGGGGCCTAAGACCTTGTGTGGAGTCGGGGCCGGAACTTGAGGATTCCTCTCCAGTGCTGACATGGATCTTGGGGTACTTCTGGAGTCTCCCCAGGGGAGTCAGTCCTCGTCTCGAATGCGGGCATGCACTTGCGCTTTCCTCCAGAGCGGTAGCAGCAGTGTCACGCAGTCCGCCGCGTGGATCAAAAGATCTATGGTTTTCCCTCGAGTCTTTCCCACGAGGCTTTCCCACGAGGCTTTCCCACAGGGCTGTCCCACGTGCACACGTGGTGGGAGTCGATCCTCGGCTTGAACGTCAAGGCAGTGCAGGGAAAACAGGTTCCTCTGGAATGGACTGACACATCTGGGGGACTCTTGGAATGGTGCCACGACCCTGGAGTTCCTCTCGCCTTTCCTGTGGAGAGCGCCTCCTCTTGAGATGCGAGGGGAACGCCGGGAATTCTTTCCCTACGAAACAGGGAAAGGATCCCTCATCTCGAGCTAGGAGGCGGAAACGGGGCTCCCCTGGATGTGTGCGGGACCCTCGTGCTTCCTCTCGAGTGGAGACGGGTATGTCGGGGAACTTCTTGAGTTGCAGCAAGGGTGTGAAGGACCCTTAGGAAGTTCCAGTGGTTAGACGTGATTAGCCTCGAGAAGCCTCAGCGGAAATGGGCCTCATCTCGCCTGGAGGGCAAAACCTCCTGGATTTTCTCGAGTTGCGGCAGGTGCTCTCGACTTACGACGGGGACCTCAGGGACCCGCTCTGGTGGCCTCAGGAAAGGCCAGTCCCCATGCGAGTTCCTCGGGGGCCTCTCGGGATTCCTCTCCCGTCGATCGCGGGGACTAAGACCTTGTGTGGAGTCGGAACCGGAACCTGAGGATTCCTCTCCAGTGCTGACATGGATCTTGGGGTACTTCTGGAGTCTCCCCAGGGGAGTCAGTCCTCGTCTCGAATGCGGGCATGCACTTGCGCTTTCCTCCAGAGCGGTAGCAGCAGTGTCACGCAGTCCGCCGCGTGGATCAAAGGATCTATGGTTTTCCCTCGAGTCTTTCCCACGAGGCTTTCCCACGAGCCTTTCCCACAGGGCTGTCCCACGTGCACACTTGGTGGGAGTCGATCCTCGGCTTGAACGTCAAGGCAGTGAAGGGAAAACAGGTTCCTCTGGAATGGACTGACACATCTGGGGGACTCTTGGAATGGTGGCACGACCCTGGAGTTCCTCTCGCCTTTCCTGTTGAGAGCGCCTCCTCTTGAGATGCGACGGGAACGCCGGGAATTCTTTCCCTACGAAACAGGGAAAGGATCCCTCATCTCGAGCTAGGAGGCGGAAACGAGGCTCCCCTGGATGTGTGCGGGACCCTCGTGCTTCCTCTCGAGTGGAGACGGGTATGTCGGGGAACCTCTTGAGTTGCAGCAAGGGTGTGAAGATCCCTTTGGAAGTTCCAGTGATTAGATGTGATTAGCCTCGAGAAGCCTCAGCGGAAATGGGCCTCATCTCGCCTGGAGGGCAAAACCTCCTGGATTTTCTCGAGTTGCTGCAGGTGCTCTCGACTTACGACGGGGACCTCAGGGACCCGCTGTGGTGGCCTCAGGAAAGGCCAGTCCCCATGCGAGTTCCACGGTGGCCTCTCGGGATTCCTCTACCGTCGATGCCGGGGCCTAAGACCATGTGTGGAGTTGGGGCCGGAACCTGAGGATTCCTCTCCAGTGCTGACTTGGACCTTGGTGTACTTCTGGAGTCTCCCCAGGGAGTCAGTCCTCGTCTCGAATGCGGGCATGCACTTCCGCTTTCCTCCAGAGCGGTAGCAGCAGTGTCACGCAGTCCGCCGCGTGTATCAAAGGATCTATGGTTTCCCCTCGAGTCTTTCCCACGAGGCTTTCCCACGAGGCTTTCCCACGAGGCTTTCCCACAGGGCTGTCCCACGTGCACAGGTGTTGGGAGTCGATCCTCGGCTTGAACGTCAAGGCAGTGAAGGGAAAACAGGCTCCTCTGTAATGGACTGACACATCTGGGGGTCTCTTGGAATGGTGGCACGACTCTGGAGATCCTCTCCCCTTTCCTGTTGAGACCGCCTCCTCTTGAGATGCGTCGGGAACGCCGGGAATTCTTTCCCTACGGAACAGGGAAAGGATCCCTCATCTCGAGCTCCGAGGTGGAATCGGGGCTCCCCTGGATGTGTGCGGGAACCTCGTGCTTCCTCTCGAGTGGAGACGGGTATGTCGGGGAACTTCTTGAGTTGCAGCAAGGGTGTGAAGGACCCTTTGGAAGTTCCAGTGGTTAGATGTGATTAGCCTCGAGAAGCCTCAGCGGAAATGGGCCTCATCTCGCCTGGAGGGCAAAACCTCCCGGAATTTCTCGAGTTGCGGCAGGTGCTCTCGACTTACGACGGGGACCTCGGGGACACGCTCTGGAGGCTGCAGGAAAGGCCAGTCCCCATGCGAGTTCCTCGCGGGCCTCTCGGGATTCCTCTCCCGTCGATGCCGGGGCCTAAGACGTTGTGTGGAGTCGGGGCCGGAACCTGAGGATTCCTCTCCAGTGCTGACATGGATCTTGGGGTACTTCTGGAGTCTCCGCAGGGGAGTCAGTCCTCGTCTCGAATGCGGGCATGCACTTGCGCTTTCCTCCAGAGCGGTAGCAGCAGTGTCACGCAGTCTGCCGCGTGGATCAAAGGATCTATGGTTTTCCCTCGAGTCTTTCCCACAAGGCTTTCCCAGGAGGCTTTCCCACAGAGCTGTCCCACGTGCACACGTGGTGGGAGTCGATCCTCGGCTTGAACGTCAAGGCAGTGCAGGGAAAACAGGTTCCTCTGTAATGGACTGACACATCTGGGGGTCTCTTGGAATGGTGGCACGACTCTGGAGATCCTCTCCCCTTTCCTGTTGAGAGCGCCTCCTCTTGAGATGCGACGGGAACGCCGGGAATTCTTTCCCTAGGAAACAGGGAAAGGATCCCTCTTCTCGAGCTATGAGGCGGAAACGGGGCACCCCTGGATGTGTGCTGGACCCCACGTGCTTCCTCTCGAGTGGAGACGGGTATGTCGGGGAACTTCTTGAGTTGAAGCAAGGGTGTGAAGGACCCTTTGGAAGTTCCAGTGGTTAGATGTGATTAGCCTGGAGAAGCCTCAGCGGAAATGGGCCTCATCTCGCCTGGAGGGCAAAACCTCCTGGAATTTCTCGAGTTGCGGCAGGTGCTCTCGACTTACGACGGGGACCTCAGGGACCCGCTCTGGTGGCCTCAGGAAAGGCCAGTCCCCATGCGAGTTCCTCGGGGGCCTCTCGGGATTCCTCTCCCATGGATGCCGGGGCCTAAGACCTTGTGTGGAGTCGGGGCCGGAACCTGAGGATTCCTCTCCAGTGCTGACATGGATCTTGGGGTACTTCTGGAGTCTCCCCAGGGGAGTCAGTCCTCGTCTCGAATGCGGGCATGCACTTGCGCTTTCCTCCAGAGCGGTAGCAGCAGTGTCACGCAGTCCGCCGCGTGGATCAAAGGATCTATGGTTTCCCCTCGAGGCTTTCCCACGAGGCTTTCCCACGAGGCTTTCCCACAGGGCTGTCCCACGTGCACACTTGGTGGGAGTCGATCCTCGGCTTGAACGTCAAGGCAGTGCAGGGAAAACAGGTTCCTCTGGAATGGACTGACACATCTGGGGGACTCTTGGAATGGTGGCACGACCCTGGAGTTCCTCTCGCCTTTCCTGTGGAGAGCGCCTCCTCTTGAGTTGCGACGGGAAAGCCTGGAATTCTTTCCCCACGAAACAGGGAAAGGATCCCTCATCTCGAGCTAGGAGACGGAAACGGGGCTCCCCTGGATGTGTGCGGGAACCTCGTGCTTCCTCTCGAGTGGAGACGGGTATGTCGGGGAACTTCTTGAGTTGCAGCAAGGGTGTGAAGGACCCTTTGGAAGTTCCAGTGGTTAGAGTTGATTAGCCTCGAGAAGCCTCAGCGGAAATGGGCCTCATCTCGCCTGGAGGGCAAAACCTCCTGGATTTTCTCGAGTTGCGGCAGGTGCTCTCGACTTACGACGGGGACCTCAGGGACCCGCTCTGGTGGCCTCAGGAAAGGCCAGTCCCCATGCGAGTTCCTCGGGGGCCTCACGGGATTCCTCTCCCGTCGATGCCCGGGCCTAAGACCTTGTGTGGAGTCGGGGCCGGAACCTGAGGATTCCTATCCAGTGCTGACATGGATCTTGGGCGACTACTGGAGTCTCCCCCGGGGAGACAGTCCTCGTTTCGAATGCGGGCATGCACTTGCGCTTTCCTCCAGAGCAGTAGCAGCAGTGTCACGCAGTCCGCCACGTGGATCAAAGGATCTATGGTTTTCCCTCGAGTCTTTCCCACGAGGCTTTCCCACGAGGCTTTCCCACAGGGCTGTCCCACGTGCACACTTGGTGGGAGTCGATCCTCGGCTTGAACGTCAAGGCAGTGAAGGGAAAACAGGTTCCTCTGGAATGGACTGACACATCTGGGGGACTCTTGGAATGGTGGCACGACCCTGGAGTTCCTCTCGCCTTTCCTGTTGAGAGCGCCTCCTCTTGAGATGCGACGGGAACGCCGGGAATTCTTTCCCTAGGAAACAGGGAAAGGATCCCTCATCTCGAGCTAGGAGGCGGAAACGAGGCTCCCCTGGATGTGTGCGGGACCCTCGTGCTTCCTCTCGAGTGGAGACGGGTATGTCGGGGAACCTCTTGAGTTGCAGCAAGGGTGTGAAGATCCCTTTGGAAGTTCCAGTGATTAGATGTGATTAGCCTCGAGAAGCCTCAGCGGAAATGGGCCTCATCTCGCCTGGAGGGCAAAACCTCCTGGATTTTCTCGAGTTGCTGCAGGTGCTCTCGACTTACGACGGGGACCTCAGGGACCCGCTGTGGTGGCCTCAGGAAAGGCCAGTCCCCATGCGAGTTCCACGGTGGCCTCTCGGGATTCCTCTACCGTCGATGCCGGGGCCTAAGACCATGTGTGGAGTTGGGGCCGGAACCTGAGGATTCCTCTCCAGTGCTGACTTGGACCTTGGGGTACTTCTGGAGTCTCCCCAGGGGAGTCAGTCCTCGTCTCGAATGCGGGCATGCACTTCCGCTTTCCTCCAGAGCGGTAGCAGCAGTGTCACGCAGTCCGCCGCGTGGATCAAAGGATCTATGGTTTCCCCTCGAGTCTTTCCCACGAGGCTTTCCCACGAGGCTTTCCCACGAGGCTTTCCCACAGGGCTGTCCCACGTGCACAGGTGTTGGGAGTCGATCCTCGGCTTGAACGTCAAGGCAGTGCAGGGAAAACAAGCTCCTCTCTAATGGACTGACACATCTGGGGGTCTCTTGGAATGGTGGCACGACTCTGGAGATCCTCTCCCCTTTCCTGTTGAGAGCGCCTCCTCTTGAGATGCGACGGGAACGCCGGGAATTCTTTCCCTACGGAACAGGGAAAGGATCCCTCATCTCGAGCTACGAGGTGGAAACGGGGCTCCCCTGGATGTGTGCGGGAACCTCGTGCTTCCTCTCGAGTGGAGACGGGTATGTCGGGGAACTTCTGGAGTTGCAGCAAGGGTGTGAAGGACCCTTTGGAAGTTCCAGTGGTTAGATGTGATTAGCCTGGAGAAGCCTCAGCGGAAATGGGCCTCATCTCGCCTGGAGGGCAAAACCTCCTGGAATTTCTCGAGTTGCGGCAGGTGCTCTCGACTTACGACGGGGACCTCAGGGACCCGCTCTGGTGGCCTCAGGAAAGGCCAGTCCCCATGCGAGTTCCTCGGGTCCTCTCGGGATTCCTCTCCCGTGGATGCCGGGGCCTAAGACCTTGTGTGGAGTCGGGGCCGGAACCTGAGGATTCCTCTCCAGTGCTGACATGGATCTTGGGGTACTTCTGGAGTCTCCCCAGGTGAGTCAGTCCTCGTCTCGAATGCGGGCATGCACTTGCGCTTTCCTCCAGAGCGGTAGCAGCAGTGTCACGCAGTCCGCCGCGTGGATCAAAGGATCTATGGTTTTCCCTCGAGTCTTTCCCACGAGGCTTTCCCACGAGGCTTTCCCACAGGGCTGTCCCACGTGCACACGTGGTGGGAGTCGATCCTCGGCTTGAACGTCAAGGCAGTGCAGGGAAAACAGGTTCCTCTGGAATGGACTGACACATCTGGGGGACTCTTGGAATGGTGGTACGACCCTGGAGTTCCTCTCGCCTTACCTGTGGAGAGCGCCTCCTCTTGAGATGCGACGGGAATGCCGGGAATTCTTTCCCTACGAAACAGGGAAAGGATCCCTCATCTCGAGCTGGAAGGCGGAAACGGGGCTCCCCTGGATGTGTGCGGGACCCTCGTGCTTCCTCTCGAGTGGAGACGGGTATGTCGGGGAACCTCTTGAGTTGCAGCAAGGATGTGAAGATCCCTTTGGAAGTTCCAGTGATTAGATGTGATTAGCCTCGAGAAGCCTCAGCGGAAATGGGCCTCATCTCGCCTGGAGGGCAAAACCTCCTGGAATTTCTCGAGTTGCGGCAGGTGCTCTCGACTTACGACGGGGACCTCGGGGACACGCTCTGGAGGCTGCAGGAAAGGCCAGTCCCCATGCGAGTTCCTCGCGGGCCTCTCGGGATTCCTCTCCCGTCGATGCCGGGGCCTAAGACCTTGTGTGGAGTCGGGGCCGGAACCTGAGGATTCCTCTCCAGTGCTGACATGGATCTTGGGGTACTTCTGGAGTCTCCGCAGGGGAGTCAGTCCTCGTCTCGAATGCGGGCATGCACTTGCGCTTTCCTCCAGAGCGGTAGCAGCAGTGTCACGCAGTCTGCCGCGTGGATCAAAGGATCTATGGTTTTCCCTCGAGTCTTTCCCACAAGGCTTTCCCAGGAGGCTTTCCCACAGGGCTGTCCCACGTGCACACGTGGTGGGAGTCGATCCTCGGCTTGAACGTCAAGGCAGTGCAGGGAAAACAGGTTCCTCTTGAATGGACTGACACATCTGGGGGACTCTTGGAATGGTGGCACGACCCTGGAGGTCCTCTCGCCTTTCCTGTGGAGAGCGCCTCCTCTTGAGTTGCGACGGGAAAGCCTGGAATTCTTTCCCCACGAAACAGGGAAAGGATCCCTCATCTCGAGCTAGGAGACGGAAACGGGGCTCCCCTGGATGTGTGCGGGACCCTCGTGCTTCCTCTCGAGTGGAGACGGCTATGTCGGGGAACTTCTTGAGTTGCAGCAAGGGTGTGAAGGACCCTTTGGAAGTTCCAGTGGTTAGAGGTGATTAGCCTCGAGAAGCCTCAGCGGAAATGGGCCTCATCTCGCCTGGAGGGCAAAACCACCTGGATTTTCTCGAGTTGCTGCAGGTGCTCTCGACTTACGACAGGGACCTCAGGGACCCGCTGTGGTGGCCTCAGGAAAGGCCAGTCCCCATGCGAGTTCCACGGTGGCCTCTCGGGATTCCTCTACCGTCGATGCCGGGGCTAAGACCATGTGTGGAGTCGGGGCCGGAACCTGAGGATTCCTCTCCAGTGCTGACTTGGACCTTGGGGTATTTCTGGAGTCTCCCCAGGGGAGTCAGTCCTCGTCTCGAATGCGGGCATGCACTTGCACTTTCCTCCAGAGCGGTAGCAGTAGTGTCACGCAGTCCGCCGCGTAGATCAAAGGATCTATGGTTTCCCCTCGAGTCTTTCCCACGAGGCTTTCCCACGAGGCTTTCCCACAGGGCTGTCCCACGTGCACACGTGGTGGGAGTCGATCCTCGGCTTGAACGTCAAGGCAGTGCAGGGAAAACAGGTTCCTCTGTAATGGACTGACACATCTGGGGGTCTCTTGGAATGGTGGCACGACTCTGGAGATCCTCTCCCCTTTCCTGTTGAGAGCGCCTCCTCTTGAGATGCGACGGGAACGCCGGGAATTCTTTCCCTACGAAACAGGGAAAGGATCCCTCATCTCGAGCTATGAGGCGGAAACGGGGCACCCCTGGATGTGTGCTGGACCCCACGTGCTTCCTCTCGAGTGGAGACGGGTATGTCGGGGAACTTCTTGAGTTGCAGCAAGGGTGTGAAGGACCCTTTGGAAGTTCCAGTGGTTAGACGTGATTAGCCTTGAGAAGCCTCAGCGGAAATGGGCCTCATCTCGCCTGGAGGGCAAAACCTCCTGGATTTTCTCGAGTTGCGGCAGGTGCTCTCGACTTACGACGGGGACCTCAGGGACCCGCTCTGGTGGCCTCAGGAAAGGCCAGTCCCCATACGAGTTCCTCGGGGGACTCTCGGGATTCCTCTCCCGTCGATGCCGGGGCCTAAGACCTTGTGTGGAGTCGGGGCCGGAACCTGAGGATTCCTCTCCAGTGCTGACATGGATCTTGGGGTACTTCTGGAGTCTCCCCAGGGGAGTCAGTCCTCGTCTCGAATGCGGGCATGCACTTGCGCTTTCCTCCAGAGCGGTAGCAGCAGTGTCACGGAGTCCGCCGCGTGTATCAAAGGATCTATGGTTTTCCCTCGAGTCTTTCCCACGATTCTTTCCCACGAGGCTTTCCCACAGGGCTGTCCCACGTGCACACGTGGTGGGAGTCGATCCTCGATTGAACGTCAAGACAGTGCAGGGAAAACAGGTTCCTCTGGAATGGACTGACACATCTGGTGGACTCTTGGAATGGTGGCACGACCCTGGGGTTCCTCTCGCCTTACCTGTGGAGAGCGCCTCCTCTTGAGATGCGACGGGAACGCCGGGAATTCTTTCCCTACGAAACAGGGAAAGGATCCCTCATCTCGAGCTAGGAGGCGGAAACGGGTCTCCCCTGGATGTGTGCGGGACCCTCGTGCTTCCTCTCGAGTGGAGACGGGTATGTCGGGTAACCTCTTGAGGTGCAGCAAGGGTGTGAAGGACCCTTTGGAAGTTCCAGTGGTTAGATGTGATTAGCCTCGAGAAGCCTCAGCGGAAATGGGCCTCATCTCGCCTGGAGGGCAAACCGCCTGGATTTTCTCGAGTTGCGGCAGGTGCTCTCGACTTACGACGGGGACCTCAGGGACCCGCTCTGGTGGCCTCAGGAAAGGCCAGTCCCCATGCGAGTTCCTCGGGGGCCTCTCGGGATTCCTCTCCCGTCGATGCCGGGGCCTCAGACCTTGTGTGGAGTCGGGGCCGGAACCTGAGGATTCCTCTCCAGTGCTGACATGGATCTTGGGGTACATCTGGAGTCTCCCCAGGGGAGTCAGTCCTCGTCTCGAATGCGGGCATGCACTTGCCCTTTCCTGCAGAGCGGTAGCAGCAGTGTCACGCAGTCCGCCGCGTGGATCAAAGGATCTAAGGTTTTCCCTCGAGTCTTTCCCACGAGGCTTTCCCACAGGGCTGTCCCACGTGCACACGTGGTGGGAGTCGATCCTCGGCTTGAACGTCAAGGCAGTGCAGGGAAAACAGGTTCCTCTGGAATGGACTGACCCATCTGGGGGACTCTTGGAATGGTGCCACGACCCTGGAGTTCCTCTCGCCTTTCCTGTGGAGAGCGCCTCCTCTTGAGATGCGACGGGAACGCCGGGAATTCTTTCCCTACGAAACAGGGAAAGGATCCCCCATCTCGAGCTAGGAGGCGGAAACGGGGCTACCCTGGATGTGTGCGGGACCCTCGTGCTTCCTCTCGAGTGGAGACGGGTATGTCGGGGAACTTCTTGAGTTGCAGCAAGGGTGTGAAGGACCCTTTGGAAGTTCCAGTGGTTAGAGGTGATTAGCCTCGAGAAGCCTCAGAGGAAATGGGCCTCATCTCGCCTGGAGGGCAAAACCTCCTGGATTTTCTCGAGTTGCGGCAGGTGCTCTCGACTTACGACGGGGACCTCAGGGACCCGCTCTGGTGGCCTCAGGAAAGGCCAGTCCCCATGCGAGTTCCTCGGGGGCCTCACGGGATTCCTCTCCCGTCGATGCCCGGGCCTAAGACCTTGTGTGGAGTCGGGGCCGGAACCTGAGGATTCCTATCCAGTGCTGACATGGATCTTGGGCGACTACTGGAGTCTCCCCCGGGGAGACAGTCCTCGTTTCGAATGCGGGCATGCACTTGCGCTTTCCTCCAGAGCAGTAGCAGCAGTGTCACGCAGTCCGCCACGTGGATCAAAGGATCTATGGTTTTCCCTCGAGTCTTTCCCACGAGGCTTTCCCACGAGGCTTTCCCACAGGGCTGTCCCACGTGCACACTTGGTGGGAGTCGATCCTCGGCTTGAACGTCAAGGCAGTGAAGGGAAAACAGGTTCCTCTGGAATGGACTGACACATCTGGGGGACTCTTGGAATGGTGGCACGACCCTGGAGTTCCTCTCGCCTTTCCTGTTGAGAGCGCCTCCTCTTGAGATGCGACGGGAACGCCGGGAATTCTTTCCCTACGAAACAGGGAAAGGATCCCTCATCTCGAGCTAGGAGGCGGAAACGAGGCTCCCCTGGATGTGTGCGGGACCCTCGTGCTTCCTCTCGAGTGGAGACGGGTATGTCGGGGAACCTCTTGAGTTGCAGCAAGGGTGTGAAGATCCCTTTGGAAGTTCCAGTGATTAGATGTGATTAGCCTCGAGAAGCCTCAGCGGAAATGGGCCTCATCTCGCCTGGAGGGCAAAACCTCCTGGATTTTCTCGAGTTGCTGCAGGTGCTCTCGACTTACGACGGGGACCTCAGGGACCCGCTGTGGTGGCCTCAGGAAAGGCCAGTCCCCATGCGAGTTCCACGGTGGCCTCTCGGGATTCCTCTACCGTCGATGCCGGGGCCTAAGACCATGTGTGGAGTTGGGGCCGGAACCTGAGGATTCCTCTCCAGTGCTGACTTGGACCTTGGGGTACTTCTGGAGTCTCCCCAGGGGAGTCAGTCCTCGTCTCGAATGCGGGCATGCACTTGCGCTTTCCTCCAGAGCGGTAGCAGCAGTGTCACGCAGTCCGCCGCGTGGATCAAAGGATCTATGGTTTCCCCTCGAGTCTTTCCCACGAGGCTTTCCCACGAGGCTTTCCCACGAGGCTTTCCCACAGGGCTGTCCCACGTGCACAGGTGTTGGGAGTCGATCCTCGGCTTGAACGTCAAGGCAGTGCAGGGAAAACAAGCTCCTCTCTAATGGACTGACACATCTGGGGGTCTCTTGGAATGGTGGCACGACTCTGGAGATCCTCTCCCCTTTCCTGTTGAGAGCGCCTCCTCTTGAGATGCGACGGGAACGCCGGGAATTCTTTCCCTACGGAACAGGGAAAGGATCCCTCATCTCGAGCTAAGAGGCGGAAACGGGGCTCCCCTGGATGTGTGCGGGACCCTCGTGCTTCCTCTCGAGTGGAGACGGGTATGTCGGGGAACTTCTTGAGTTGCAGCAATGGTGTGAAGGACCCTTTGGAAGTTCCAGTGGTTAGACGTGATTGGCCTCGAGAAGCCTCAACGGAAATGGGCCTCATCTCGCCTGGAGGGTAAAACCTCCTGGATTTTCTCGAGTTGCGGCAGGTGCTCTCGACTTACGAAGGGGACCACAGGGACCCGCTCTGGAGGCCTCCGGAAAGGCCAGTCCCCATGCGAGTTCCTCGGGGGCCTCTCGGGATTCCTCTCCCGTCGATGCCGGGGCCTCAGACCTTGTGTGGAGTCGGGGCCGGAACCTGAGGATTCCTCTCCAGTGCTGACATGGATCTTGGGGTACTTCTGGAGTCTCCCCAGGGGAGTCAGTCCTCGTCTCGAATGCGGGCATGCACTTGCGCTTTCCTCCAGAGCGGTAGCAGCAGTGTCACGCAGTCCGCCGCGTGGATCAAAGGATCTATGGTTTTCCCTAGAGTCTTTCCCACGAGGCTTTCCCACGAGGCTTTCCCACAGGGCTGTCCCACGTGCACACGTGGTGGGAGTCGATCCTCGGCTTGAACGTCAAGGCAGTGCAGGGAAAACAGGTTCCTCTGGAATGGACTGACACATCTGGGGTACTCTTGGAATGGTGGCACGACCCTGGAGTTCCTCTCGCCTTTCCTGTGGAGAGCGCCTCCTCTAGAGATGCGACGGGAACGCCGGGAAATCTTTCCCTACGAAACAGGGAAAGGATCCCTCATCTCGAGCAAGGAGGCGGAAACGGGGCTCCCCTGGATGTGTGCGGGACCCTCGTGCTTCCTCTCGAGTGGACATGGGTATGTCGGGGCACTTCTTGAGTTGCAGCAAGGGTGTGAAGGACCCTTTGGAAGTTCCAGTGGTTAGATGAGATTAGCCTTGAGAAGCCTCAGCGGAAATGGGCCTCATCTCGCCTGGAGGGCAAAACCTCCTGGAATTTCTCGAGTTGCGGCAGGTGCTCTCGACTTACGATGGGGACCTCGGGGACAGGCTCTGGAGGCTGCAGGAAAGGCCAGTCCCCATGCGAGTGCCTCGGGGCCTCTCGGGATTCCTCTCCCGTCGATGCCGGGGCCTAAGACCTTGTGTGGAGTCGGGGCCGGAACCTGAGGATTCCTCTCCAGTGCTGACATGGATCTTGGGGTACTTCTGGAGTCTCCGCAGGGGAATCAGTCCTCGTCTCGAATGCGGGCATGCACTTGCCCTTTCCTCCAGAGCGGTAGCAGCAGTGTCATGCAGTCCGCCACGTGGATCAAAGGATCTATGGTTTTCCCTCGAGTCTTTCCCACGAGGCTTTCCCACGAGGCTTTCCCACAGGGCTTTCCCACGTGCACACGTGGTGGGAGTGGATCCTCGGCTTGAACGTCAAGGCAGTGCAGGGAAAACGGGTTCCTCTGGAATGGACTGACCCATCTGGGGGACTCTTGGAATGGTGGCACGACCCCGGAGTTCCTCTCGCCTTTCCTGTGGAGAGCGCCTCCTCTTGAGATGCGACGGGAACGCTGGGAATTCTTTTCCTACGAAACAGGGAAAGGATCCCTCATCTCGAGCTAGGAGGCGGAAACGGGGCTCCCCTGGATGTGTGCGGGACCCTCGTGCTTCCTCTCGAGTGGAGACGGGTATGTCGGGGAACTTCTTGAGTTGCAGTAAGGGTGTGAAGGAACCTTTGGAAGTTCCAGTGGTTAGACGTGATTGGCCTCGAGAAGCCTCAGCGGAAATGGGCCTCATCTCGCCTGGAGGGCAAAACCTCCTGGATTTTTTCGAGTTGCGGCAGGTGCTCTCGACTTACGACGGGGACCACAGGGACCCGCTCTGGTGGCCTCAGGAAAGGCCAGTCCCCATGCGAGTTCCTCGGGGGCCTCTCGGGATTCCTCTCCCATCGATGCCGGGGCCTAAGACCTTGTGTGGAATGGGGGCCGGAACCTGAGGATTCCTCTCCAGTGCTGACATGGATCTTGGGGTACTTCTGGAGTCTCCCCAGGGGAGTCAGTCCTCGTCTCGAATGCGGGCATGCACTTGCGCTTTCCTCCAGAGCGGTAGCAGCAGTGTCACGCAGTCCGCCGCGTGGATCAAAGGATCTATGGATTTCCCTCGAGTCTTTCCCACGAGGCTTTCCCACGAGGCTTTCCCACAGGGCTGTCCCACGTGCACACGTGGTGGGAGTCGATCCTCGGCTTGAACGTCAAGGCAGTGCAGGGAAAACAGGTTCCTCTGGAATGGACTGACACATCTGGGGGACTCTTGGAATCGTGGCACGACCCTGGAGTTCCTCTCGCCTTTCCTGTGGAGGGCGCCTCCTCTTGAGATGCGACGGGAACGCCGGGAATTATTTCCCTACGAAACAGGGAAAGGATCCCTCATCTCGAGCTAGGAGGCGGAAACGGGGCTCCCCTGGATGTGTGCGGGATCCTCGTGCTTCCTCTCGAGTGGAGACGGGTATGTCGGGGAACTTCTTGAGTTGCAGCAAGGGTGTGAAGGACCCTTTGAAAGTTCCAGTGGTTAGATGTGATTAGCCTCGAGAAGCCTCAGCGGAAATGGGCCTTATCTCGCCTGGAGGGCAAAACCTCCTGGATTTTCTCGAGTTGTGGTAGCTGCTCTCGACTTACGACGGGGACCTCAGGGACCCGCTCTGGTGTCCTCAGGAAAGGCCAGTCCCCATGCGAGTTCCTCGGGGGCCTCTCGGGATTCCTCTCCCGTCGATGCCGGGGCCTAAGACCTTGTGTGGAGTCGGGGCCGGAACCTGAGGATTCCTCTCCAGTGCTGACATGGATCTTGGGGTACTTCTGGAGTCTCCCCAGGGGAGTCAGTCCTCGTCTCGAATGCGGACATGCACTTGCGCTTTCCTCCAGAGCGGTAGCAGCAGTGTCACGCAGTCCGCCGCGTGGATCAAAGGATCTATGGTTTTCCCTCGAGTCTTTCCCACGAGGCTTTCCCACGAGGCTTTCCCACAGGGCTGTCCCACGTGCACACGTGGTGGGAGTCGATCCTCGGCTTGAACGTCAAGGCAGTGAAGGGAAAACAGGTTCCTCTGGAATGGACTGACCCATCTGGGGGACTCTTGGAATGGTGCCACGACCCTGGAGTTCCTCTCGCCTTTCCTGTGGAGAGCGCCTCCTCTTGAGATGCGACGGGAACGCCGGGAATTATTTCCCTACGAAACAGGGAAAGGATCCCTCATCTCGAGCTAGGAGGCGGACACGGGGCTCCCCTGAATGCGTGCGGGACCCCACGTGCTTCCTCTCGAGTGGAGACGGGTATGTCGGGGAACTTCTTGAGTTGCAGCAAGGGTGTGAAGGACCCTTTGGAAGTTCCAGTGGTTAGAGTTGATTAGCCTCGAGAAGCCTCAGCGGAAATGGGCCTCATCTCGCCTGGAGGGCAAAACCTCCTGGATTTTCTCGAGTTGCGGCAGGTGCTCTAGACTTACGATGGGGACCTCAGGGACCCGCTCTGGTGGCCTCAAGAAAGGCCAGTCCCCATGCGAGTTCCTCGGTGGCCTCTTGGGATTCCTCTCCCGTCGATGTCGGGGCCTAAGACCTTGTGTGGAGTCGGGGCCGGAACCTGAGTATTACTCTCCAGTGCTGAAATGGATCTTGGGGTACTTCTGGAGTCTCCCCAGGGGAGTCAGTCCTCGTCTCGAATGCGGGCATGCACTTGCGCTTTCCTCCAGAGCGGTAGCAGCAGTGTCACGCAGTCCGCCGCGTGGATCAAAGGATCTATGGTTTTCCCTCGAGTCTTTCCACGAGGCTTTCCCACGAGGCTTTCCCACAGGGCTGTCCCACGTGCATACGTGTTGGGAGTCGATCCTCGTCTTGAACGTCAAGGCAGTGCAGGGAAAACAGGTTCCTCTGGAATGAACTGACCCATCTGGGGGACTCTTGGAATGGTGGCTCGACCCTGGAGTTCCTCTCGCCTTTCCTGTGGAAAGCGACTCCTCTTGAGATGCGACGGGAACGCCGGGAATTCTTTCCCTACGAAACAGGGAAAGGATCCCTCATCTCGAGCTAGGAGGCGGAAACGGGGCTCCCCTGGATGTGTGCGGGACCCCACGTGCTTCCTCTCGAATGGAGACGAGTATGTCGGGGAACTGCTTGAGTTGCAGCAAGGGTGTGAAGGACCCTTTGGAAGTTGCAGTGGTTAGATGTGATTAGCCTCGAGAAGCCTCAGCGGAAATGGGCCTCATCTCGCCTGGAGGGCAATACCTCCTGGATTTTCTCGAGTTGCGGCAGGTGCTCTCGACTTACGACGGGGACCTCAGGGACCCGCTCTGGTGGCCTCAGGAAAGGCCAGTCCCCATGCGAGTTCCTCGGGGGCCTCTAGGGATTCCTCTCCCGTCGATGCCGGGGCCTAAGACCTTGTGTGGAGTCGGGGCCGGAACCTGAGGATTCCTCTCCAGTGCTGACATGGATCTTGGGGTACTTCTGGAGTCTCCCCAGGGGAGTCAGTCCTCGTCTCGAATGCGGGCATGCACTTGCGCTTTCCTCCAGAGCAGTAGCAGCAGTGTCACGCAGTCCGACGCGTGGATCAAAGGATCTATGGTTTTCCCTCGAGACTTTCCCATGAGGCTTTCCCACGAGGCTTTCCCACAGGGCTGTCCCACGTGCACACGTGGTGGGAGTCGATCCTCGGCTTGAACGTCAAGGCAATGCAGGGAAAACAGGTTCCTCTGGAATGGACTGACACATCTGGGGGTCTCTTGGAATGGTGGCACCCTGGAGTTCCTCTCGCCTTTACTGTGGAGAGCGCCTCCTCTTGAGATGCGTCAGGAACGCCGGGAATTCTTCCCCTACGAAACAGGGAAAGGATCCCTCATCTCGAGCTAGGAGGCGGAAACGGGGTTCCCCTGGATGTGTGCGGGACCCACGTGCTTCCTCTCGAATGGAGACGAGTATGTCGGGGAACTGCTTGAGTTGCAGCAAGGGTGTGAAGGACCCTTTGGAAGTTGCAGTGGTTAGATGTGATTAGCCTCGAGAAGCCTCAGCGGAAATGGGCATCATCTCGCCTGGAGGGCAAAACCTCCTGGATTTTCTCGAGTTGCGGCAGGTGCTCTCGACTTACGATGGGGACCTCAGGGACCCGCTCTGGAGGCCTCAGGAAAGGCCAGTCCCCATGCGAGTTCCTCAGGGGCCTCTCGGGATTCCTCACCTGTCGATGCCGGGGCCTAAGACCTTGTGTGGAGTCGGGGCCGGAACCTGAGGATTACTCTCCAGTGCTGACATGGATCTTTGGGTACTTCTGGAGTCTCACCAGGGGAGTCAGTCCTCGTCTCGAATGTGGGCATGCACTTGCGCTTTCCTCCAGAGCGGTAGCAGCAGTGTCACGCAGTCCGCCGCGTGGATCAAAGGATCTATGGTTTTCCCTCGAATCTTTCCCACGAGGCTTTCCCACGAGGCTTTCCCACAGGGCTGTCCCACGTGCACACGTGGTGGGAGTCGATCCTCGGCTTGAACGTCAAGGCAGTGCGGGGAAAACAGGTTCCTCTGGAATGGACTGTCACATCTGGGGGACTCTTGGAATGGTGGCTCGACCCTGGAGTTCCTCTCGCCTTTCCTGTGGAGAGCGCCTCCTCTTGAGATGCGACGGGAACGCCGGGAATTCTTTCCCTACGAAACAGGGAAAGGATCCCTCATCTCGAGCTAGGAGGCGGAAACGGGGCTCCCCTGGATGTGTGCGGGACCCCACGTGCTTCCTCTCGAGTGGAGACGGGTATGTCGGGGAACTTCTTGAGTTTCAGCAAGGGTGTGAAGGACCATTAGGAAGTTCCAGTTGTTAGACGTGATTAGCCTCGAGAAGCCTCAGCAGAAATGGGCCTCATCTCGCCTGGAGGGCAAAACCTCCTGGATTTTCTCGAGTTGCGGCAGGTGCTCTCGACTTACGACGGGGACCTCAGGGACCCGCTCTGGTGGCCTCAGGAAAGGCCAGTCCCCATGCGAGTTCCTCGGGGGCCTCTCGGGATTCCTCTCCCGTCGATGCCGGGGCCTAAGACCTTGTGTGGAGTCGGGGCCGGAACCTGAGGATTCCTCTCCAGTGCTGACATGGATCTTGGGGTTCTTCTGGAGTCTCCCCAGGGGAGTCAGTCCTCGTCTCGAATGCGGGCATGCACTTGCGCTTTCCTCCAGAGCGGTAGCAGCAGTGTCACGCAGTCCGCCGCCTGGATCAAAGGATCTATGGTTTTCCCTCCAGTCTTTCCCACGAGGCTTTCCCACGAGGCTTTCCCACAGGGCTGTCCCACGTGCACACGTGGTGGGAGTCGATCCTCGGCTTGAACGTCAAGGCAGTGCAGGGAAAACAGGTTCCTCTGGAATGGACTGACACATCTGGGGGACTCTTGGAATGGTTGCAGGACCCTGGAGTTCCTCTCGCCTTTCCTGTGGAGAGCGCCTCCTCTTGAGATGCGACGGGAACGCCGGGAATTCTTTCCCTACGAAACAGGGAAAGGATCCCTCATCTCGAGCTAGGAGGCGGAAAAGGGGCTCCCCTGGATGTGTGCGGGACCCTCGTGCTTCCTCTCGAGTGGAGACGGGTATGTCGGGGAACCTCTTGAGTTGCAGCAAGGGTGTGAAGGACCCTTTGAAAGTTCCAGTGGTTAGATGTGATTAGCCTCGAGAAGCCTCAGCGGAAATGGGACTCATCTCGCCTGGAGGGCAAACCTCCAGGATTTTTTCGAGTTGCGGCAGGTGCTCTCGACTTACGACGGGGACCTCAGGGACCCGCTCTGGTGGCCTCAGGAAAGGCCAGTCCCCATGCGAGTTCCTCGGGGGCCTCTCGGGATTCCTCTCCCGTCGATGCCGGGGACTAAGACCTTGTGTGGAGTCGGGGCCGGAACCTGAGAATTCCAGTCCAGTGCTGACATGGATCTTGGGGTACTTCTGGAGTCTCCCCAGGGGAGTCAGTCCTCGTCTCGAATGCGGGCATGCACTTGCACTTTCCTCCAGAGCCGTAGGAGCAGTGTCACGCAGTCCGCCCGCGGATCAAAGGATCTATGGTTTTCCCTCGAGTCTTTCCCACGAGGCTTTCCCACGAGGCTTTCCCACAGGGCTGTCCCACGTGCACATGTGGTGGGAGTCGATCCTCGGCTTGAACGTCAAGGCAGTGCAGGGAAAACAGCTTCCTCTGGAATGGACTGACACATCTGGGGGTCTCTTGGAATGGTGGCACGACCCTGGAGTTCCTCTCGCCTTTCCTGTGGAGAGCGCCTCCTCTTGAGATGCGACGGGAACGCCGGGAATTCTTTCCCTACGAAACAGGGAAAGGATCCCTCATCTCGAGCTAAGAGGCGGAAACGGGGCTCCCCTGGATGTGTGCGGAACCCCACGTGCTTCCTCTCGAGTGGAGACGGGTATGTCGGGGAACTTCTTGAGTTGCAGCAAGGGTGTGAAGGACCCTTAGGAAGTTCCAGTTGTTAGACGTGATTGGCCTCGAGAAGCCTCAGCGGAAATGGGCCTCATCTCGCCTGGAGGGTAAAACCTTCTGGATTTTCTCGAGTTGCGGCAGGTGCTCTCGACTTACCAAGGGGACCAGAGGGACCCGCTCTGGAGGCCTCAGGAAAGGCCAGTCCCCATGCAAGTTCCTCGGGGGCCTCTCGGGATTCCTCTCCCGTCGATGCCGGGGCCTAAGACCTTGTGTGGAGTCGGGGCCGGAACTTGAGGATTCCTCTCCAGTGCTGACATGGATCTTGGGGTACTTCTGGAGTCTCCCCAGGGGAGTCAGTCCTCGTCTTGAATGCGGGCATGCACTTGCGCTTTCCTCCAGAGCGGTATCAGCAGTGTCACGCAGTCCGCCGCGTGGATCAAAGGATCTATGGTTTTCCCTCGAGTCTTTCCCACGAGGCTTTCCCACGAGGCTTTCCCACAGGGCTGTCCCACGTGCACACGTGGTGGGAGTCGATCCTCGGCTTGAACGTCAAGGCAGTGCAGGGAAATCAGGTTCCTCTGGAATGGACTGACACATCTGGGGGACTCTTGGAATGGTGCCACGACCCTGGAGTTCCTCTCGCCTTTCCTGTGGAGAGCGCCTCCTCTTGAGATGCGACGGGAACGCCGGGAATTCTTTCCCTACGAAACAGGGAAAGGATCCCTCATCTCGAGCTAGGAGGCGGAAACGGGGCTCCCCTGGATGTGTGCGGGACCCCACGTGCTTCCTCTCGAGGGGAGACGGGTATGTCGGGGAACTTCTTGAGTTGCAGCAAGGGTGTGAAGGACCCTTTGGAAGTTCCAGTGGTTAGATGTGAGTAGCCTCGAGAAGCCTCAGCGGAAATGGGCCTCATCTCGCCTGGAGGGCAAAACCTCCTGGATTTTCTCGAGTTGCAGCAGGTGCTCTCGACTTACGACGGGGACCTCAGGGACCCGCTCTGGTGGCCTCAGGAAACGCCAGTCCCCATGCGAGTTCCTCGGGGGCCTCTCGGGATTTCTCTCCCGTCAATGCCGGGGCCTAAGACCTTGTGTGGAGTCGGGGCCGGAACCTGAGGATTCCTCTCCAGTGCTGACATGGATCTTGGGGTACTTCTGGAGTCTCCCCAGGGGAGTCAGTCCTCGTCTCGAATGCGGGCATGCACTTGCGCTTTCCTCCAGAGCGGTAGCAGCAGTGTCACGCAGTCCGCCGCGTGGATCAAAGGATCTATGGTTTTCCCTCGAGTCTTTCCCACGTGGCTTTCCCACGAGGCTTTCCCACAGGGCTGTCCCACGTGCACACGTGGTGGGAGTCGATCCTCGGCTTGAACGTCAAAGCAGTGCAGGGAAAACAGGTTCCTCTGGAATGGACTGACACATCTGGGGGTCTCTTGGAATGGTGGCACGACCCTGGAGTTCCTCTCCCCTTTCCTGTGGAGAGCGCCTCCTCTTGAGATGCGACGGGAACGCCGGGAATTCTTTCCCTACGAAACAGGGAAAGGATCCCTCATCTCGAGCTAGGAGGCGAAAACGGGGCTCCCCTGGATGTCTGCGGGACGCCACGTGCTTCCTCTGGAGTGGAGACGGGTATGTCGGGGAACTTCTTGAGTTGCAGCAAAGGTGTGAAGGACCCTTTGGAAGTTCCAGTGGTTAGATGTGATTAGCCTTGTGAAGCCTCAGCGGAAATGGGCCTCATCTCGCCTGGAGGGCAAAACCTCCTGGATTTTCTCGAGTTGCGGCAGGTGCTCTCGACTTACGACGGGGACCTCAGGGACCCGCTCTGGAGGCCTCAGGAAATGCCAGTCCCCATGCGAGTTCCTCGGGGGCCTCTCGGGATTCCTCACCCGTCGATGCCGGGGCCTAAGACCTTGTGTGGAGTCGGGGCCGGAACCTGAGGATTCCTCTCCAATGCTGACATGGATCTTGGGCTACTTCTGGAGTCTCCCCAGGGGAGTCAGTCCTCGTCTCGAATGCGGGCATGCACTTGCGCTTTCCTCCAGAGCGGTAGCAGCAGTGTCACGCTGTCCGCCGCGTGGATCAAAGGATCTATGGTTTTCCCTCGAGTCTTTCCCACGAGTCTTTCCCACGAGGCTTTCCCACAGGGCTGTCCCACGTGCACACGTGGTGGGAGTCCATCCTCGGCTTGAACGTCAAGGCAGTGCAGGGAAAACAGCTTCCTCTGGAATGGAATGACACATCTGGGGGTCTCATGGAATGGTGGCACGACCCTGGAGTTCCTCTCGCCTTTCCTGTGGAGAGCGCCTCCTCTTGAGATGCGACGGGAACGCCGGGAATTCTTTCCCTACGAAACAGGGAAAGGATCCCTCATCTCGAGCTAGGAGGCGGAAACGGGGCTCCCCTGGATGTGTGAGGGACCCTCTTGCTTCCTCTCGAGTGGAGACGGGTATGTCGGGGAACCTCTTGAGTTGCAGCAAGGGTGTGAAGGACCTTTAGGAAGTTCCAGTGGTTAGATGTGATTAGCCTCGAGAAGCCTCAGCGGAAATGGGCCTCTTCTCGTCTGGAGGGCAAAACCTCCTGGATTTTCTCGAGTTGCGGCAGGTGCTCTCGACTGACGACGGGGAACTCAGGGACCCGCTCTGGTGGCCTCAGGAAACGCCAGTCCCCATGCGAATTCCTCGGGGGCCTCTCGGGATTCCTCTCCCGTCGATGCCGGGGCCTAAGACCTTGTGTGGAGTCGGGGCCGGAACTTGAGGATTCCTCTCCAGTGCTGACATGGATCTTGGGGTACTTCTGGAGTCTCCCCAGGGGAGTCAGTCCTCGTCTCGAATGTGGGCATGCACTTGCGCATTCCTCCAGAGCGGTAGCAGCAGTGTCACGCAGTCCGCCGCGTGGATCAAAGGATCTATGGTTTTCCCTCGAGTCTTTCCCACGAGGCTTTCCCACGAGGCTTTCCCACAGGGCTGTCCCACGTGCACACGTGGTGGGAGTCGATCCTCGGCTTGAACGTCAAGGCAGTGCAGGGAAAACAGGTTCCTCTGGAATGGACTGACACATCTGGGGGACTCTTGGAATGGTGCCACGACCCTGGAGTTCCTCTCGCCTTTCCTGTGGAGAGCGCCTCCTCTTGAGATGCGACGGGAACGCCGGGAATTCTTTCCCTACGAAACAGGGAAAGGATCCCTCATCTCGAGCTAGGAGGCGGAAACGGGGCTCCCCTGGATGTGTGCGGGACCCTCGTGCTTCCTCTCGAGTGGAGACGGGTATGTCGGGGAACTGCTTGAGTTGCAGCAAGGGTGTGAAGGACCCTTAGGAAGTTCCAGTTGTTAGACGTGATTGGCATCGAGAAGCCTCAGCGGAAATGGGCCTCATCTCGAATGGAGGGTAAAACCTCCTGGATTTTCTCGAGTTGCGGCAGGTGCTCTCGACTTACCAAGGGGACCAGAGGGACCCGCTCTGGAGGCCTCAGGAAAGGCCAGTCCCCTTGCAAGTTCCTCGGGGGCCTCTCGGGATTCCTCTCCCGTCGATGTCGGGGCCTAAGACCTTGTGTGGAGTCGGGGCCGGAACCTGAGGATTCCTCTCCAGTGCTGACATGGATCTTGGGGTACTTCTGGAGTCTCCCCAGGGGAGTCAGTCCTCGTCTCGAATGTGGACATGCACTTGCGCTTTCCTCCAGAGCGGTAGCAGCAGTGTCACGCATTCCGCCGCGTGGATCAAAGGATCTATGGTTTTCCCTCGAGTCTTTCCCAGGAGTCTTTCCCACGAGGCTTTCCCACAGGGCTGTCCCACGTGCACACGTGGTGGGAGTCGATCCTCGGCTTGAACGTCAAGGCAGTGCAGGGAAAACAGGTTCCTCTGGAATGGACTGACACATCTGGGGGACTCTTGGAATGGTGGCACGACCCTGGAGTTCCTCTCGCCTTTCCTGTGGAGAGCGCCTCCTCTTGAGATGCGACGGGAACGCCGGGAATTCTTTCCCTACGAAACAGGGAAAGGATCCCTCATCTCGAGCTAGGAGGTGGAAACGGGGCTCCCCTGGATGTGTGCGGGACCCTCTTGCTTCCTCTCGAGTGGAGACGGGTATGTCGGGAACCTCTTGAGTTGCAGCAAGGGTGTGAAGGATCCTTTGAAAGTTCCAGTGGTTAGATGTGATTAGCCTCGAGAAGCCTCAGCGGAAATGGGCCTCATCTCGCCTGGAGGGCAAACCCTCCTGGATTTTTTCGAGTTGCGGCAGGTGCTCTCGACTTACGACGGGGACCTCAGGGACCCGCTCTGGTGGCCTCAGGAAAGGCCAGTCCCCATGCGAGTTCCTCGGGGGCCTCTCGGGATTCCTCTCCCGTCGATGCCGGGGACTAAGACCTTGTGTGGAGTCGGGGCCGGAACCTGAGGATTCCAGTCCAGTGCTGACATGGATCTTGGGGTACTTCTGGAGTCTCCCCAGGGGAGTCAGTCCTCGTCTCGAATGCGGGCATGCACTTGCGCTTTCCTCCAGAGCCGTAGGAGCAGTGTCACGCAGTCCGCCGCGTGGATCAAAGGATCTATGGTTTTCCCTCGAGTCTTTCCAACGAGGCTTTCCCACGAGGCTTTCCCACAGGGCTGTCCCACGTGCACATGTGGTGGGAGCCGATCCTCGGCTTGAACGTCAAGGCAGTGCAGGGAAAACAGGTTCCTCTGGAATGGACTGACACATCTGGGGGTCTCTTGGAATGGTGGCACGACCCTGGAGTTCCTCTCCCCTTTCCTGTGGAGAGCGCCTCCTCTTGAGATGCGACGGGAACGCCGGGAATTCTTTCCCTACGAAACAGGGAAAGGATCCCTCATCTCGAGCTAGGAGGCGAAAACGGGGCTCCCCTGGATGTCTGCGGGACGCCACGTGCTTCCTCTGGAGTGGAGACGGGTATGTCGGGGAACTTCTTGAGTTGCAGCAAAGGTGTGAAGGACCCTTTGGAAGTTCCAGTGGTTAGATGTGATTAGCCTTGTGAAGCCTCAGCGGAAATGGGCCTCATCTCGCCTGGAGGGCAAAACCTCCTGGATTTTCTCGAGTTGCGGCAGGTGCTCTCGACTTACGACGGGGACCTCAGGGACCCGCTCTGGAGGCCTCAGGAAATGCCAGTCCCCATGCGAGTTCCTCGGGGGCCTCTCGGGATTCCTCACCCGTCGATGCCGGGGCCTAAGACCTTGTGTGGAGTCGGGGCCGGAACCTGAGGATTCCTCTCCAATGCTGACATGGATCTTGGGCTACTTCTGGAGTCTCCCCAGGGGAGTCAGTCCTCGTCTCGAATGCGGGCATGCACTTGCGCTTTCCTCCAGAGCGGTAGCAGCAGTGTCACGCTGTCCGCCGCGTGGATCAAAGGATCTATGGTTTTCCCTCGAGTCTTTCCCACGAGTCTTTCCCACGAGGCTTTCCCACAGGGCTGTCCCACGTGCACACGTGGTGGGAGTCCATCCTCGGCTTGAACGTCAAGGCAGTGCAGGGAAAACAGCTTCCTCTGGAATGGAATGACACATCTGGGGGTCTCATGGAATGGTGGCACGACCCTGGAGTTCCTCTCGCCTTTCCTGTGGAGAGCGCCTCCTCTTGAGATGCGACGGGAACGCCGGGAATTCTTTCCCTACGAAACAGGGAAAGGATCCCTCATCTCGAGCTAGGAGGCGGAAACGGGGCTCCCCTGGATGTGTGAGGGACCCTCTTGCTTCCTCTCGAGTGGAGACGGGTATGTCGGGGAACCTCTTGAGTTGCAGCAAGGGTGTGAAGGACCTTCAGGAAGTTCCAGTGGTTAGATGTGATTAGCCTCGAGAAGCCTCAGCGGAAATGGGCCTCTTCTCGCCTGGAGGGCAAAACCTCCTGGATTTTCTCGAGTTGCGGCAGGTGCTCTCGACTGACGACGGGGAACTCAGGGACCCGCTCTGGTGGCCTCAGGAAACGCCAGTCCCCATGCGAATTCCTCGGGGGCCTCTCGGGATTCCTCTCCCGTCGATGCCGGGGCCTAAGACCTTGTGTGGAGTCGGGGCCGGAACTTGAGGATTCCTCTCCAGTGCTGACATGGATCTTGGGGTACTTCTGGAGTCTCCCCAGGGGAGTCAGTCCTCGTCTCGAATGCGGGCATGCACTTGCGCATTCCTCCAGAGCGGTAGCAGCAGTGTCACGCAGTCCGCCGCGTGGATCAAAGGATCTATGGTTTTCCCTCGAGTCTTTCCCACGAGGCTTTCCCACGAGGCTTTCCCACAGGGCCGTCCCACGTGCACACGTGGTGGGAGTCGATCCTCGGCTTGAACGTCAAGGCAGTGCAGGGAAAACAGGTTCCTCTGGAATGGACTGACACATCTGGGGGACTCTTGGAATGGTGCCACGACCCTGGAGTTCCTCTCGCCTTTCCTGTGGAGAGCGCCTCCTCTTGAGATGCGAGGGGAACGCCGGGAATTCTTTCCCTACGAAACAGGGGAAGGATCCCTCATCTCGAGCTAGGAGGCGGAAACGGGGCTCCCCTGGATGTGTGCGGGACCCTCGTGCTTCCTCTCGAGTGGAGACGGGTATGTCGGGGAACTTCTTGAGTTGCAGCAAGGGTGTGAAGGACCCTTAGGAAGTTCCAGTGGTTAGACGTGATTAGCCTCGAGAAGCCTCAGCGGAAATGGGCCTCATCTCGCCTGGAGGGCAAAACCTCCTGGATTTTCTAGAGTTGCGGCAGGTGCTCTCGACTTACGACGGGGACCTCAGGGACCCGCTCTGGTGGCCTCAGGAAAGGCCAGTCCCCATGCGAGTTTTTCGGGGGCCTCTCGGGATTCCTCTCCCGACAATGCTGGGGACTAAGACCTTGTGTGGAGTCGGGGCCGGAACCTGAGGATTCCTCTCCAGTGCTGACATGGATCTTGGGGTACTTCTGGAGTCTCCCCAGGGGAGTCAGTCCTCGTCTTGAATGCGGGCATGCACTTGCGCTTTCCTCCAGAGCGGTAGCAGCAGTGTCATGCAGTCCGCGGCGTGGATCAAAGGATCTATGGTTTTCCCTCGAGTCTTTCCCACGAGGCTTTCCCACAGGGCTGTCCCACGTGCACACGTGGTGGGAGTCGATCCTTGGCTTGAACGTCAAGGCAGTGCAGGGAAAACAGGTTCCTCTGGAATGGACTGACACATCTGGGGGACTCTTGGAATGGTGGCACGACCCTGGAGTTCCTCTCGCCTTTCCTGTGGAGAGCGCCTCCTCTTGAGATGCGACGGGAACGCCGGGAATTCTTTCCCTACGAAACAGGGAAAGGATCCCTCATCTCGAGCTAGGAGGCGGAAACGGGGCTCCCCTGGATGTGTGCGGGACCCCACGTGCTTCATCTCGAGTGGAGACGGGTATGTCGGGGAACTTCTTGAGTTGCAGCAAGGGTGTGAAGGACCCTTAGGAAGTTCCAGTGGTTAGACGTGATTAGCCCCTTGAAGCCTCAGCGGAAATGGCCCTCATCTCGCCTGGAGGGCAAAACCTCCTGGATTTTCTCGAGTTGCGGCAGGTGCTCTCAACTTACGACGGGGACCTCAGGGACCCGCTCTGGTGGCCTCAGGAAAGGCCAGTCCCCATGCGAGTTCCTCGGGGGACTCTCGGGATTCCTCTCCCGTCGATGCCGGGGCCTAAGACCTTGTGTGGAGTCGGGGCCGGAACCTGAGGATTCCTCTCCAGTTCTGACATGGATCTTGGGCTAATTCTGGAGTCTCCCCAGGGGAGTCAGTCCTCGTCTCGAATGCGGGCATGCACTTGCGCTTTCCTCCAGAGCGGTAGCAGCAGTGTCACGCAGTCCGCCGCGTGGATCAAAGGATATATGGTTTTCCCTCGAGTCTTTCCCACGAGGCTTTCCCACGAGGCTTTCCCACAGGGCGGTCCCACGTGCACACGTGGTGGGAGTCCATTCTCGGCTTGAATGTCCAGGCAGTGCAGGGAAAACAGGTTCCTCTGGAATGGACTGACACATCTGGGGGACTCTTGGAATGGTGGCACGACCCTGGAGTTCCTCTTGCCTTTCCTGTGGAGAGCACCTCCTCTTCAGATGCGACGGGAACGCCGGGAATTCTTTCCCTACGAAAAAGGGAAAGGATCCCTCATCTCGAGGTAGGAGGCAGAAACGGGGCTCCCCTGGATGTGTGCGGGACCCCACGTGCTTCCTCTCGAGTGGAGATGGGTATGTCGGGGAACTTCTTGAGTTTCAGCAAGGGTGTGAAGGACCATTAGGAAGTTCCAGTGGTTAGACGTGATTAGCCTCGAGAAGCCTCAGCGGAAATGGGCCTCATCTCGCCTGGAGGGCAAAACCTCCTGGATTTTCTCGAGTTGCGGCAGGTGCTCTCGACTTACGACGGGGACCTCAGGGACCCGCTCTGGAGGCCTCAGGAAAGGCCAGTCAGCATGCAAGTTCCTCGGGGGCCTCCCGGGATTCCTCTCCCGTCGATGCCGGGGCCTAAGACCTTGTGTTGAGTCGAGGCCGGAAACTGAGGATTCCTCTCCAGTGCTGACATGGATCTTGGGGTAGTTCTGGAGTCTCCCCAGGGGAGTCAGTCCTCGTCTCGAATGCGGGCATGCACTTGCGCTTTCCTCCAGAGCGGTAGCAGCAGTGTCACGCTGTCCGCCGCGTGTATCAAAGGATCTATGGTTTTCCCTCGAGTCTTTCCCACGAGGCTTTCCCACGAGGCTTTCCCACAGGGCTGTCCCACGTGCACACGTGGTGGGAGTCGATCCTCGGCTTGAACATCAAGGCAGTGCAGGGAAAACAGGTTCCTCTGGAATGGACTGACACATCTGGTGGACTCTTGGAATGGTGGCACGACCCTGGAGTTCCTCTCGCCTTTCCTGTGGAGAGCGTCTCCTCTTGGGATGCGACGGTAACGCCGGGAATTCTTTCCCTACGAAACAGGGAAAGGATCCCTCATCTCGAGCTAGGAGGCGGAAACGGGGCTCCCCTGGATGTGTGCGGGACCCCACGTGCTTCCTCTCGAGTGGAGATGGGTATGTCGGGGAACTTCTTGAGTTTCAGCAAGGGTGTGAAGGACCATTAGGAAGTTCCAGTGGTTAGACGTGATTAGCCTCGAGAAGCCTCAGCGGAAATGGGCCTCATCTCGCCTGGAGGGCAAAACCTCCTGGATTTTCTCGAGATGCGGCAGGTGCTCTCGACTTACGACGGGGACCTCAGGGACCCGCTCTGGTGGCCTCAGGAATGGCCAGTCCCCATGCGAGTTCCTCGGGGGCCTCTCGGGATTCCTCTCCCGTCGATGCCGGGGCCTAAGACCTTGTGTGGAGTCGAGGCCGGAACCTGAGGATTCCTCTCCAGTGCTGACATGGATCTTGGGCTACTTCTGGAGTCTCCCCAGGGGAGTCAGTCCTCGTCTCGAATGCGGTCATGCACTTGCGCTTTCCTCCAGAGCGGTAGCAGCAGTGTCACGCAGTCCGCCGCGTGGATCAAAGGATCTAAGGTTTTCCCTCGAGTCTTTCCCACGAGGCTTTCCCACAGGGCTGTCCCACGTGCACACGTGGTGGGAGTCGATCCTCGGCTTGAACGTCAAGGCAGTGCAGGGAAAACAGGTTCCTCTGGAATGGACTGACACATCTGGGGGACTCTTGGAATGGTGGCATGACCCTGGAGTTCCTCTCGCCTTTCCTGTGGAGAGCGCCTCCTCTTGAGATGCGACGGGAACGCCGGGAATTCTTTCCCTACGAAACAGGGAAAGGATCCCTCATCTCGAGCTAGGAGGCGGAAACGGGGCTCCCCTGGATGTGTGCGGGACCCCACGTGCTTTCTCTCGAGTGGAGACGGGTATGTCGGGAAACTTCTTGAGTTGCAGCAAGGGTGTGAAGGACCCTTAGGAAGTTCCAGTGGTTAGACGTGATTAGCCTCGAGAAGCCTCAGCGGAAATTGGCCTCATCTCGCCTGGAGGGCAAAACTTCCTGGATTTTCTCGAGTTGCGGCAGGTGCTCTCGACTTACGACGGGGACCTCAGGGACCCGCTCTGGTGGCCTCAGGAAAGGCCAGTCCCCATGCGAGTTCCTCGGGGGCCTTTCGGGATTCCTCTCCCGTTGATGCCGGGGCCTAAGACCTTGTGTGGAGTCGGGGCCGGAACCTGAGGATTCCTCTCCAGTGCTGACATGGATCTTGGGCTACTTCTGGAGTCTCCCCAGGGGAGTCAGTCCTCGTCTCGAATGCGGGCATGCACTTGCGCTTTCCTCCAGGGCGGTAGCAGCAGTGTCACGCAGTCCGCCGCGTGGATCAAAGGATCTATGGTTTTCCCACGAGGCTTTCCCACGAGGCTTTCCCACAGGGCTGTCCCACGTGCACACGTGGTGCCAGTCGATCCTCGGCTTGAACGTCAAGGCAGTGCAGGGAAAACAGGTTCCTCTGGAATGGACTGACCCATCTGGGTGTCTCTTGGAATGGTGGCACGACCCTGGAGTTCCTCTCGCCTTTCCTGTGGAGAGCGCCTCCTCTTGAGATGCGACGGGAACGCCGGGAATTCTTTCCCTACGAAACAGGGAAAGGATCCCTCATCTCGAGCTAGGAGGCGGATACGGGGCTCCCCTGGATGTGTGCGGGACCACACGTGCTTCCTCTCGAGTGGAGACGGGTATGTCGGGGAACTTCTTGAGTTGCAGCAAGGGTGTGAAGGACCCGTAGGAAGTTCCAGTGGTTAGACGTGATTAGCCTCGAGAAGCCTCATTGGAAATGGGCCTCATCTCGCCTGGAGGGCAAAACCTCCTGGATTTTCTCGAGTTGCGGCAGGTGCTCTCGACTTACGACGGGGACCTCAGGGACCCGCTCTGGTGGCCTCAGGAAAGGCCAGTCCCCATGCGAGTTCCTCGGGGGCCTCTCGGGATTCCTCTCCCGTCAATGCTGGGGACTAAGACCTTGTGTGGAGTCGGGGCCGGAACCTGAGGATTCCTCTCCAGTGCTGACATGGATCTTGGGGTACTTCTGGAGTCTCCCCAGGGTAATCAGTCCTCGTCTCGAATGCGGGCATGTACTTGCGCTTTCCTCCAGAGCGGTAGCAGCAGTGTCACGCAGTCCGCCGCGTGGATCAAAGGATCTATGGTTTTCCCTCAAGTCTTTCCCACGAGGCTTTCCCACAGGGCTGTCCCACGTGCACACGTGGTGGGAGTCGATCCTCGGCTTGAACGTCAAGGCAGTGCAGGGAAAACAGGTTCCTCTGGAATGGACTGACACATCTGGGGGACTCTTGGAATGGTGCCACGACCCTGGAGTTCCTCTCGCCTTTCCTGTGGAGAGCGCCTCCTCTTGAGATGCGACGGGAACGCCGGGAATTCTTTCCCTACGAAACAGGGAAAGGATCCCTCATCTCGAGCTAGGAGGCGGAAACGGGGCTCCCCTGGATGTGTGCGGGACCCTCGTGCTTCCTCTCGAGTGGAGACAGGTATGTCGGGGAACTGCTTGAGTTGCAGCAAGGGTGTGAAGGACCCTTAAGAAGTTCCAGTTGTTAGACGTGATTGGCATCGAGAAGCCTCAGCGGAAATGGGCCTCATCTCGAATGGAGGGTAAAACCTCCTGGATTTTCTCGAGTTGCGGCAGGTGCTCTCGACTTACCAAGGGGACCAGAGGGACCCGCTCTGGAGGCCTCAGGAAAGGCCAGTCCCCTTGCAAGTTCCTCGGGGGCCTCTCGGGATTCCTCTCCCGTCGATGTCGGGGCCTAAGACCTTGTGTGGAGTCGGGGCCGGAACCTGAGGATTCCTCTCCAGTGCTGACATGGATCTTGGGGTACTTCTGGAGTCTCCCCAGGGGAGTCAGTCCTCGTCTCGAATGTGGACATGCACTTGCGCTTTCCTCCAGAGCGGTAGCAGCAGTGTCACGCATTCCGCCGCGTGGATCAAAGGATCTATGGTTTTCCCTCGAGTCTTTCCCAGGAGGCTTTCCCACGAGGCTTTCCCACAGGGCTGTCCCACGTGCACACGTGGTGGGAGTCGATCCTCGGCTTGAACGTCAAGGCAGTGCAGGGAAAACAGGTTCCTCTGGAATGGACTGACACATCTGGGGGACTCTTGGAATGGTGGCACGACCCTGGAGTTCCTCTCGCCTTTCCTGTGGAGAGCGCCTCCTCTTGAGATGCGACGGGAACGCCGGGAATTCTTTCCCTAAGAAACAGGGAAAGGATCCCTCATCTCGAGCTAGGAGGTGGAAACGGGGCTCCCCTGGATGTGTGCGGGACCCTCTTGCTTCCTCTCGAGTGGAGACGGGTATGTCGGGGAACCTCTTGAGTTGCAGCAAGGGTGTGAAGGATCCTTTGAAAGTTCCAGTGGTTAGATGTGATTAGCCTCGAGAAGCCTCAGCGGAAATGGGCCTCATCTCGCCTGGAGGGCAAACCCTCCTGGATTTTTTCGAGTTGCGGCAGGTGCTCTCGACTTACGACGGGGACCTCAGGGACCCGCTCTGGTGGCCTCAGGAAAGGCCAGTCCCCATGCGAGTTCCTCGGGGGCCTCTCGGGATTCCTCTCCCGTCGATGCCGGGGACTAAGACCTTGTGTGGAGTCGGGGCCGGAACCTGAGGATTCCAGTCCAGTGCTGACATGGATCTTGGGGTACTTCTGGAGTCTCCCCAGGGGAGTCAGTCCTCGTCTCGAATGCGGGCATGCACTTGCGCTTTCCTCCAGAGCCGTAGGAGCAGTGTCACGCAGTCCGCCGCGTGGATCAAAGGATCTATGGTTTTCCCTCGAGTCTTTCCAACGAGGCTTTCCCACGAGGCTTTCCCACAGGGCTGTCCCACGTGCACATGTGGTGGGAGTCGATCCTCGGCTTGAACGTCAAGGCAGTGCAGGGAAAACAGCTTCCTCTGGAATGGAATGACACATCTGGGGGTCTCATGGAATGGTGGCACGACCCTGGAGTTCCTCTCGCCTTTCCTGTGGAGAGCGCCTCCTCTTGAGATGCGACGGGAACGCCGGGAATTCTTTCCCTACGAAACAGGGAAAGGATCCCTCATCTCGAGCTAGGAGGCGGAAACGGGGCTCCCCTGGATGTGTGCGGGACCCCACGTGCTTCCTCTCGAGTGGAGACGGGTATGTCGGGGAACTTCTTAAGTTGCAGCAAGGGTGTGAAGGACCCTTAGGAAGTTCCAGTTGTTAGACGTGATTGGCATCGAGAAGCCTCAGCGGAAATGGGCCTCATCTCGAATGGAGGGTAAAACCTCCTGGATTTTCTCGAGTTGCGGCAGGTGCTCTCGACTTACCAAGGGGACCAGAGGGACCCGCTCTGGAGGCCTCAGGAAAGGCCAGTCCCCTTGCAAGTTCCTCGGGTGCCTCTCGGGATTCCTCTCCCGTCGATGCCGGGGACTAAGACCTTGTGTGGAGTCGGGGCCGGAACATGAGTATTCCTCTCCAGTGCTGACATGGATCTTGGGGTACTTCTGGAGTCTCCCCAGGGGAGTCAGTCCTCGTCTCGAATGCGGGCATGCACTTGCGCTTTCCTCCAGAGCGGTATCAGCAGTGTCACGCAGTCCGCCGCGTGGATCAAACGGTCTATGGTTTTCCCTCGAGTCTTTCCCACGAGGCTTTCCGACGAGGCTTTCCCACAGGTCTGTCCCACGTGCACACGTGGTGGGAGTCGATCCTCGGCTTGAACGTCAAGGCAGTGCAGGGAAAACAGGTTCCTCTGGAATGGACTGACACATCTGGGGGACTCTTGGAATGGTGGCACGACCCTGGAGTTCCTCTCGACTTTCCTGTGGAGAGCGCCTCCTCTTGAGATGCGAGGGGAACGCCGGGAATTCTTTCCCTACGAAACAGGGAAAGGATCCCTCGTCTCGAGCTAGGAGGCGGAAACGGAGCTCCCCTGGATGTGTGAGGGACCCTCTTGCTTCCTCTCGAGTGGAGACGGGTATGTCGGGGAACCTCTTGAGTTGCAGCAAGGGTGTGAAGGACCTTTAGGAAGTTCCAGTGGTTAGATGTGATTAGCCTCGAGAAGCCTCAGCGGAAATGGGCCTCATCTCGCCTGGAGGGCAAAACCTCCTGGATTTTCTCGAGTTGCGGCAGGTGCTCTCGACTGACGACGGGGAACTCAGGGACCCGCTCTGGTGGCCTCAGGAAACGCCAGTCCCCATGCGAGTTCCTCGGGGGCCTCTCGGGATTCCTCTCCCGTCGATGCCGGGGCCTAAGACCTTGTGTGGAGTCGGGGCCGGAACTTGAGGATTCCTCTCCAGTGCTGACATGGATCTTGGGGTACTTCTGGAGTCTCCCCAGGGGAGTCAGTCCTCGTCTCGAATGCGGGCATGCACTTGCGCTTTCCTCCAGAGCGGTAGCAGCAGTGTCACGCAGTCCGCCGCGTGGATCAAAAGATCTATGGTTTTCCCTCGAGTCTTTCCCACGAGGCTTTCCCACGAGGCTTTCCCACAGGGCTGTCCCACGTGCACACGTGGTGGGAGTCGATCCTCGGCTTGAACGTCAAGGCAGTGCAGGGAAAACAGGTTCCTCTGGAATGGACTGACACATCTGGGGGACTCTTGGAATGGTGCCACGACCCTGGAGTTCCTCTCGCCTTTCCTGTGGAGAGCGCCTCCTCTTGAGATGCGACGGGAACGCCGGGAATTCTTTCCCTACAAAAGAGGGAAAGGATCCCTCATCTCGAGCTAGGAGGCGGAAACGGGGCTCCCCTGGATGTGTGCGGGACCCTCGTGCTTCCTCTCGAGTGGAGACGGGTATGTCGGGGAACTTCTTGAGTTGCAGCAAGGGTGTGAAGGACCCTTAGGAAGTTCCAGTGGTTAGACGTGATTAGCCTCGAGAAGCCTCAGCGGAAATGGGCCTCATCTCGCCTGGAGGGCAAAACCTCCTGGATTTTCTCGAGTTGCGGCAGGTGCTCTCGACTTACGACGGGGACCTCAGGGACCCGCTCTGGTGGCCTCAGGAAAGGCCAGTCCCCATGCGAGTTCCTCGGGGGCCTCTCGGGATTCCTCTCCCGTCGATCGCGGGGACTAAGACCTTGTGTGGAGTCGGAACCGGAACCTGAGGATTCCTCTCCAGTGCTGACATGGATCTTGGGGTACTTCTGGAGTCTCCCCAGGGGAGTCAGTCCTCGTCTCGAATGCGGGCATGCACTTGCGCTTTCCTCCAGAGCGGTAGCAGCAGTGTCACGCAGTCCGCCGCGTGGATCAAAGGATCTATGGTTTTCCCTCGAGTCTTTCCCACGAGGCTTTCCCACGAGCCTTTCCCACAGGGCTGTCCCACGTGCACACGTGGTGGGAGTCCATCCTCGGCTTGAACGTCAAGGCAGTGCAGGGAAAACAGGTTCCTCTGGAATGGACTGACCCATCAGGGGGTCTCTTGGAATGGTGGCCCGACCCTGGAGTTCCTCTCGCCTTTCCTGTGGAGAGCGCCTCCTCTTGAGATGCGAAGGGAACGCCGGGAATTCTTTCCCTAAGAAACAGGGAAAGGATACCTCATCTCGAGCTAGGAGGCGGAAACGGGGCTCCCCTGGATGTGTGCGGGACCCCACGTGCTTCCTCTCGAGTGGAGACGGGTATATCGCCGAACTGCTTGAGTTGCAGCAAGGGTGTGAAGGACCCTTTGGAAGTTCCAGTGGTTAGATATGATTGGCCTCCAGAAGCCTCAGCGGAAATGGGCCACATCTCGCCTGGAGGGCAAAACCTCCTGGATTTTCTAGAGTTGCGGCAGGTGCTCTCAATTTACGACGGGGACCTCAGGGACCCGCTCTGGTGGCCTCAGGAAAGGCCAGTCCCCATGCGAGTTTTTCGGGGGCCTCTCGGGATTCCTCTCCCGACAATGCTGGGGACTAAGACCTTGTGTGGAGTCGGGGCCGGAACCTGAGGATTCCTCTCCAGTGCTGACATGGATCTTGGGGTACTTCTGGAGTCTCCCCAGGGGAGTCAGTCCTCGTCTTGAATGCGGGCATGCACTTGCGCTTTCCTCCAGAGCGGTAGCAGCAGTGTCATGCAGTTCGCGGCGTGGATCAAAGGATCTATGGTTTTCCCTCGAGTCTTTCCCACGAGGCTTTCCCACAGGGCTGTCCCACGTGCACACGTGGTGGGAGTCGATCCTTGGCTTGAACGTCAAGGCAGTGCAGGGAAAACAGGTTCCTCTGGAATGGACTGACACATCTGGGGGACTCTTGGAATGGTGGCACGACCCTGGAGTTCCTCTTGCCTTTCCTGTGGAGAGCACCTCCTCTTCAGATGCGACGGGAACGCCGGGAATTCTTTCCCTACGAAAAAGGGAAAGGATCCCTCATCTCGAGGTAGGAGGCAGAAACGGGGCTCCCCTGGATGTGTGCGGGACCACACGTGCTTCCTCTCGAGTGGAGATGGGTATGTCGGGGAACTTCTTGAGTTTCAGCAAGGGTGTGAAGGACCATTAGGAAGTTCCAGTGGTTAGACGTGATTAGCCTCGAGAAGCCTCAGCGGAAATGGGCCTCATCTCGCCTGGAGGGCAAAACCTCCTGGATTTTCTCGAGTTGCGGCAGGTGCTCTCGACTTACGACGAGGACCTCAGGGACCCGCTCTGGAGGCCTCAGGAAAGGCCAGTCAGCATGCATGTTCCTCGGGGGCCTCTCGGGATTCCTCTCCCGTCGATGCCGGGGCCTAAGACCTTGTGTTGAGTCGAGGCCGGAAACTGAGGATTCCTCTCCAGTGCTGACATGGATCTTGGGGTAGTTCTGGAGTCTCCCCAGGGGAGTCAGTCCTCGTCTCGAATGCGGGCATGCACTTGCGCTTTCCTCCAGAGCGGTAGCAGCAGTGTCACGCTGTCCGCCGCGTGTATCAAAGGATCTATGGTTTTCCCTCGAGTCTTTCCCACGAGGCTTTCCCACGAGGCTTTCCCACAGGGCTGTCCCACGTGCACACGTGGTGGGAGTCGATCCTCGGCTTGAACATCAAGGCAGTGCAGGGAAAACAGGTTCCTCTGGAATGGACTGACACATCTGGGGGACTCTTGGAATGGTGGCACGACCCTGGAGTTCCTCTCGCCTTTCCTGTGGAGAGCGCCTCCTCTTGAGATGCGACGGGAACGCCGGGAATTCTTTCCCTACGAAACAGGGAAAGGATCCCTCATCTCGAGCTAGGAGGCGGAAACGGGGCTCCCCTGGATGTGTGCGGGATCCCACGTGCTTCCTCTCGAGTGGAGATGGGTATGTCGGGGAACTTTTGAGTTGCAGCAATGGTGTGAAGGAACCTTAGGAAGTTCCAGTGGTTAGACTTGATTAGCCTCGAGAAGCCTCAGCGGAAATGGGCCTCATCTCGCCTGGAGGGCAAAACCTCCTGGATTTTCTCGAGTTGCGGCAGGTGCTCTCGACTTACGACGGGGACCTCAGGGACCCGCTCTGGTAGCCTCAGGAAAGGCCAGTCCCCATGCGAGTTCCTCGGGGGCCTCTCGGGATTCCTCTCCCGTCGATCGCGGGGAATAAGACCTTGTGTGGAGTCGGGGCCGGAACCTGAGGATTCCTCTCCAGTGCTGACATGGATTTGTGCTACTTCTGGAGTCTCCCCAGGGGAGTCAGTCCTCGTCTCGAATGCGGGCATGCACTTGCGCTTTCCTCCAGGGCGGTAGCAGCAGTGTCACGCAGTCCGCCGCGTGGATCAAAGGATCTATGGTTTTCCCTCGAGTCTTTCCCACGAGGCTTTCCCACAGGGCTGTCCCACGTGCACACGTGGTGGGAGTAGATCCTCGGCTTGAACGTCCAGGCAGTGCAGGGAAAACAGGTTCCTCTGGAATGGACTGACCCATCTGGAGGAATCTTGGAATGGTGGCACGACCCTGGAGTTCCTCTCCCCTTTCCTGTGGAGAGTGCCTCCTCTTGAGATGCGACGGGAACGCCGGGAATTCTTTCCCTACGAAACAGGGAAAGGATCCCTCATCTCGAGCTAGGAGGCGGAAACGGGGCTCCCCTGGATGTGTGCGGGACCCCACGTGCTTCCTCTCGAGTGGAGACGGGTATGTCGGGGAACTTCTTGAGTTGCAGCAAGGGTGTGAAGGACCCTTTGGAAGTTCCAGTTGTTAGACGTGATTGGCATCGAGAAGCCTCAGCGGAAATGGGCCACATCTCGAATGGAGGGTAAAACCTCCTGGATTTTCTCGAGTTGCGGCAGGTGCTCTCGACTTACGACGGGGACCTCAGGGACCCGCTCTGGTGGCCTCAGGAAAGGCCAGTCCCCATGCGAGTTCCTCGGGGGACACTCGGGATTCCTCTCCCGTCGATGCCGGGGACTAAGACCTTGTGTGGAGTCGGGGCCGGAACCTGAGGATTCCTCTCCAGTGCTGACATGGATCTTGGGCTACTTCTGGAGTCTCCCCAGGGGAGTCAGTCCTCGTCTCGAATGCGGGCATGCACTTGCGCTTTCCTCCAGAGCGGTAGCAGCAGTGTCACGCAGTCCGCCGCGTGTATCAAAGGATCTATGTTTTTCCCTCGAGTCTTTCCCACGAGGCTTTCCCACGAGGCTTTCCCACAGGGCTGTCCCACGTGCACACGTGGTGGGAGTCCATCCTCGGCTTGAACGTCCAGGCAGTGCAGGGAAAACAGGTTCCTCTGGAATGGACTGACACATCTGGGGGACTCTTGGAATGGTGGCACGACCCTGGAGTTCCTCTTGCCTTTCCTGTGGAGAGCACCTCCTCTTAAGATGCGACGGGAACGCCGGGAATTCTTTCCCTACGAAAAAGGGAAAGGATCCCTCATCTCGAGGTAGGAGGCAGAAACGGGGCTCCCCTGGATGTGTGCGGGACCCCACGTGCTTCCTCTCGAGTGGAGATGGGTATGTCGGGGAACTTCTTGAGTTTCAGCAAGGGTGTGAAGGACCCTTAGGAAGTTCCAGTGATTAGACGTGATTAGCCTCGAGACGCCTCAGCGGAAATGGGCCTCATCTCGCCTGGAGGGCAAAACCTCCTGGATTTTCTCGAGATGCGGCAGGTGCTCTCGACTTACGACGGGGACCTCAGGGACCCGCTCTGGTGGCCTCAGGAATGGCCAGTCCCCATGCGAGTTCCTCGGGGGCCTCTCGGGATTCCTCTCCCGTCGATGCCGGGGCCTAAGACCTTGTGTGGAGTCGAGGCCGGAACCTGAGGATTCCTCTCCAGTGCTGACATGGATCTTGGGCTACTTCTGGAGTCTCCCCAGGGGAGTCAGTCCTCGTCTCGAATGCGGGCATGCACTTGCGCTTTCCTCCAGAGCGGTAGCAGCAGTGTCACGCAGTCCGCCGCGTGTATCAAAGGATCTATGTTTTTCCCTCGAGTCTTTCCCACGAGGCTTTCCCACGAGGCTTTCCCACAGGGCTGTCCCACGTGCACACGTGGTGGGAGTCCATCCTCGGCTTGAACGTCCAGGCAGTGCAGGGAAAACAGGTTCCTCTGGAATGGACTGACACATCTGGGGGACTCTTGGAATGGTGGCACGACCCTGGAGTTCCTCTTGCCTTTCCTGTGGAGAGCACCTCTTCTTAAGATGCGACGGGAACGCCGGGAATTCTTTCCCTACGAAAAAGGGAAAGGATCCCTCATCTCGAGGTAGGAGGCAGAAACGGGGCTCCCCTGGATGTGTGCGGGACCCCACGTGCTTCCTCTCGAGTGGAGATGGGTATGTCGGGGAACTTCTTGAGTTTCAGCAAGGGTGTGAAGGACCCTTAGGAAGTTCCAGTGGTTAGACGTGATTAGCCTCGACACGCCTCAGCGGAAATGGGCCTCATCTCGCCTGGAGGGCAAAACCTCCTGAATTTTCTCGAGATGCGGCAGGTGCTCTCGACTTACGACGGGGACCTCATGGACCCGCTCTGGTGGCCTCAGGAATGGCCAGTCCCCATGCGAGTTCCTCGGGGGCCTCTCGGGATTCCTCTCCCGTCGATGCCGGGGCCTAAGACCTTGTGTGGAGTCGAGGCCGGAACCTGAGGATTCCTCTCCAGTGCTGACATGGATCTTGGGGTACTTCTGGAGTCTCCCCAGGGGAGTCAGTCCTCGTCTCGAATGCGGGCATGCACTTGCGCTTTCCTCCAGAGCGGTAGCAGCAGTGTCACGCAGTCCGCCGCGTGGATCAAAGGATCTAAGGTTTTCCCTCGAGTCTTTCCCACGACGCTTTCCCACAGGGCTGTCCCACGTGCACACGTGGTGGGAGTCGATCCTCGGCTTGAACGTCAAGGCAGTGCAGGGAAAACAGCTTCCTCTGGAATGGACTGACACATCTGGGGGACTCTTGGAATGGTGGCACGACCCTGGAGTTCCTCTCGCCTTTCCTGTGGAGAGCGCCTCCTCTTGAGATGCGACGGGAACGCCGGGAATTCTTTCCCTACGAAACAGGGAAAGGATCCCTCATCTCGAGCTAGGAGGCGGAAACGGGGCTCCCCTGGATGTGTGCGGGACCCCACGTGCTTCCTCTCGAGTGGAGACGGGTATGTCGGGGAACTTCTTGAGTTGCAGCAAGGGTGTGAAGGACCCTTTGGACGTTCCAGTGGTTAGACGTGATTAGCCTCGAGAAGCCTCAGCGGAAATGGGCCTCATCTCGCCTGGAGGGCAAAACCTCCTGGATTTTCTCGAGTTGCGGCAGGTGCTCTCGACTTACGACGGGGACCTCATGGACCCGCTCTGGTGGCCTCAGGAAAGGCCAGTCCCAATGCGAGTTCCTCGGTGGCCTCTCGGGATTCCTCTCCCGTCGATGCCGGGGCCTAAGACCTTGTGTGGAGTCGGGGCCGGAACCTGAGGATTCCTCTCCAGTGCTGACATGGATCTTGGGGTACTTCTGGAGTCTCCCCAGGGGAGTCAGTCCTCGTCTCGAATGCGGGCATGCACTTGCGCTTTCCTCCAGAGCGGTAGCAGCAGTGTCACGCAGTCCGCCGCGTGGATCAAAGGATCTATGTTTTTCCCTCGAGTCTTTCCCACGAGGCTTTCCCACGAGGCTTTCCCACAGGGCTGTCCCACGTGCACACGTGGTGCCAGTCGATCCTCGGCTTGAACGTCAAGGCAGTGCAGGGAAAACAGGTTCCTCTGGAATGGACTGACCCATCTGGGTGTCTCTTGGAATGGTGGCACGACCCTGGAGTTCCTCTCGCCTTTCCTGTGGAGAGCGCCTCCTCTTGAGATGCGACGGGAACGCCGGGAATTCTTTCCCTACGAAACAGGGAAAAGATCCCTCATCTCGAGCTAGGAGGCGGAAACGGGGCTCCCCTGGATGTGTGCGGGATCCCACGTGCTTCCTCTCGAGTGGAGACGGGTATGTCGGGGAACTTCTTGAGTTGCAGCAAGGGTGTGAAGGACCCGTAGGAAGTTCCAGTGGTTAGACGTGATTAGCCTCGAGAAGCCTCATTGGAAATGGGCCTCATCTCGCCTGGAGGGCAAAACCTCCTGGATTTTCTCGAGTTGCGGCAGGTGCTCTCGACTTACGACGGGGACCTCAGGGACCCGCTCTGGTGGCCTCAGGAAAGGCCAGTCCCCATGCGAGTTCCTCGGGGGCCTCTCGGGATTCCTCTCCCGTCAATGCTGGGGACTAAGACCTTGTGTGGAGTCGGGGCCGGAACCTGAGGATTCCTCTCCAGTGCTGACATGGATCTTGGGGTACTTCTGGAGTCTCCCCAGGGTAATCAGTCCTCGTCTCGAATGCGGGCATGTACTTGCGCTTTCCTCCAGAGCGGTAGCAGCAGTGTCACGCAGTCCGCCGCGTGGATCAAAGGATCTATGGTTTTCCCTCAAGTCTTTCCCACGAGGCTTTCCCACAGGGCTGTCCCACGTGCACACGTGGTGGGAGTCGATCCTCGGCTTGAACGTCAAGGAAGTGCAGGGAAAACATGTTCCTCTGGAATGGACTGACACATCTGTGGGTCTCTTGGAATGGTGGCACGACCCTGGAGTTCCTCTCGCCTTTCCTGTGGAGAGCGCCTCCTCTTCAGATGCGACGGGAACGCCGGGAATTCTTTCCCTACTAAACAGGGAAAGGATCCCTCATCTCAAGCTAGGAGGCGGAAACGGGGCTCCCCTGGATGTGTGCGGGACCCCACGTGCTTCCACTCGAGTGGAGAAGGGTATGTCGGGGAACTTCTCGAGTTGCAGCAAGGGTGTGAAGGACCCTTTGGAAGTTCCAGTGGTTAGATGTGATTAGCCTCGAGAAGCCTCAGCGGAAATGGGCCTCATTTCGCCTGGAGGGCAAAACCTCCTGGATTTTCTCGAGTTGCGGCAGGTGCTCTCGACTTACGACGGGGACCTCAGGGACCCGCTCTGGAGGCCTCAGGAAAGGCCAGTCCCCATGCGAGTTCCTCGGGGGCCTCTCGGGATTCCTCTCCCGTCGATGCCGGGGCCTAAGTCCTTGTGTGGAGTCGGGGACGGAACCTGAGGATTCCTCTCCAGTGCTGACATGGATCTTGGGGTACTTCTGGAGTCTCCCCAGGGGAGTCAGTCCTCGTCTCGAATGCGGGCATGCACTTGCGCTTTCCTCCAGAGTTGTAGCAGCAGTGTCACGCAGTCCGCCGCGTGGATCAAAGGATCTATGGTTTTCCCTCGAGTCTTTCCCACGAGGCTTTCCCACGAGGCTTTCCCCAGGGCTGTCCCACGTGCACACGTGGTGGGAGTCGATCCTCGGCTTGAACGTCAAGGCAGTGCAGGGAAAACAGGTTCTTCTGGAATGGACTGACACATCTGGGGGACTCTTGGAATGGTGGCACGTCCCTGGAGTTCCTCTCGCCTTTCCTGTGGAGAGCGCCTCCTCGTGAGATGCGACGGGAACGCCGGGAATTCTTTCCCTACGAAACAGGGAAAGGATCCCTCATCTCGAGCTAGGAGGCGGAAACGGGGCTCCCCTGGATGTGTGCGGGACCCTCGTGCTTCCTCTCGAGTGGAGACGGGTATGTCGGGGAACTTCTTGAGTTGCAGCAAGGGTGAGAAGGACCCTTTGGATGTTCCAGTGGTTAGATGTGATTAGCCTCGAGAAGCCTCAGCGGAAATGGGCCTCATCTCGCCTGGAGGGCAAAATCTCCTGGATTTTCTCGAGTTGCGGCAGGTGCTCTCGACTTACGACGGGGACCTCAGGGACCCGCTCTGGTGTCCTCAGGAAAGGCCAGTCCCCATGCGAGTTCCTCGGGGGGCTCTCGGGATTCCTCTCCCGTCGATGCCGGGGCCTAAGTCCTTGTGTGGAGTCGGGGACGGAACCTGAGGATTCCTCTCCAGTGCTGACATGGATCTTGGGGTACTTCTGGAGTCTCCCCAGGGGAGTCAGTCCTCGTCTCGAATGCGGGCATGCACTTGCGCTTTCCTCCAGAGTGGTAGCAGCAGTGTCACGCAGTCCGCCGCGTGGATCAAAGGATCTATGGTTTTCCCTCGAGTCTTTCCCACGAGGCTTTCCCACGAGGCTTTCCCCAGGGTTGTCCCACGTGCACACGTGGTGGGAGTCGATCCTCGGCTTGAACGTCAATGCAGTGCAGGGAAAACAGGTTCCTCTGGAATGGACTGACACATATGGGGGACTCTTGGAATGGTGGCACGTCCCTGGAGTTCCTCTCGCCTTTCCTGTGGAGAGCGCCTCCTCGTGAGATGCGACGGGAACGCCGGGAATTCTTTCCCTACGAAACAGGGAAAGGATCCCTCATCTCGAGCTAGGAGGCGGAAACGGGGCTCCCCTGGATGTGTGCGGGACCCTCGTGCTTCCTCTCGAGTGGAGACGGGTATGTCGGGGAACTTCTTGAGTTGCAGCAAGGGTGAGAAGGACCCTTTGGATGTTCCAGTGGTTAGATGTGATTAGCCTCGAGAAGCCTCAGCGGAAATGGGCCTCATCTCGCCTGGAGGGCAAAATCTCCTGGATTTTCTCGAGTTGCGGCAGGTGCTCTCGACTTACGACGGGGACCTCAGGGACCCGCTCTGGTGTCCTCAGGAAAGGCCAGTCCCCATGCGAGTTCCTCGGGGGGCTCTCGGGATTCCTCTCCCGTCGATGCCGGGGCCTAAGTCCTTGTGTGGAGTCGGGGACGGAACCTGAGGATTCCTCTCCAGTGCTGACATGGATCTTGGGGTACTTCTGGAGTCTCCCCAGGGGAGTCAGTCCTCGTCTCGAATGCGGGCATGCACTTGCGCTTTCCTCCAGAGCGGTAGCAGCAGTGTCACGCAGTCCGCCGCGTGGATCAAAGGATCTATGGTTTTCCCTCGAGTCTTTCCCACGAGGCTTTCCCACGAGGCTTTCCCACAGGGCTGTCCCACGTGCACACGTGGTGGGAGTCGATCCTCGGCTTGAACGTCAAGGCAGTGCAGGGAAAACAGGTTCCTCTGGAATGGACTGACCCATCTGGGGGACTCTTGGAATGGTGGCACGACCCTGGAGTTCCTCTCGCCTTTCCTGTGGAGAGAGCCTCCTCTTGAGATGCGACGGGACCGCCGGGAATTCTTTCCCTACGAAACAGGGAAAGGATCCCTCATCTCGAGCTAGGAGGCGGAAACGGGGCTCCCCTGGATGTGTGCGGGACCCCACGTGCTTCCTCTCGAGTGGAGACTGGTATGTCGGGGAACTTCTTGAGTTGCAGCAAGGGTGAGAAGGACCCTTTGGAAGTTCCAGTGGTTAGATGTGATTAGCCTCGAGAAGCCTCAGCGGAAATGGGCCTCATCTCGCCTGGAGGGCAAAACCTCCTGGATTTTCTCGAGTTGCGGCAGGTGCTCTCGACTTACGACGGGGACCTCAGGGACCCGCTCTGGTGGCCTCAGGAAAGGCCAGTCCCCATGCGAGTTCCTCGAGGGCCTCTCGGGATTCCTCTCCCGTCGATGCCGGGGCTTAAGACCTTGTGTGGAGTCGGGGCCGGAACCTGAGTATTCCTCTCCAGTGCTGACATGGATCTTGGGGTACTTCTGGAGTCTCCCCAGGGGAGTCAGTCCTCGTCTCGAATGCGGGCATGCACTTGCGCTTTCCTCCAGAGCGGTAGCAGCAGTGTCACGCAATCCGCCGCGTGGATCAAAGGATCTATGGTTTTCCCTCGAGTCTTTCCCACGAGGCTTTCCCACGAGGCTTTCCCACAGGGCTGTCCCACGCGCACACGTGGTGGGAGTCGATCTTCGGCTTGAACGTCAAGGTAGTGCAGGGAAAACAGGTTCCTCTGGAATGGACTGACCCATCTCGGGGACTCTTGGAATGGTGGCACGACCCTGGAGTTCCTCTCGCCTTTCCTGTGGAGAGCGCCTCCTCTTGACATGCGACGGGAACGCCGGGAATTCATTCCATACGAAACTTGGAAAGGATCCCTCTTCTCGAGCTAGGAGGCGGAAACGGGTCTCCCCTGGATGTGTGCGGGACCCCACGTGCTTCCTCTCGAGTGGAGACGGGTATGTCGCGGAACTGCTTGAGTTGCAGCAAGGGTGTGAAGGACCCTTTGGAAGTTCCAGTGGTTAGATGTGATTAGCCTCGAGAAGCCTCAGCGGAAATGGGCCTCATCTCGCCTGGAGGGCAAAACCTCCTGGATTTTCTCGAGTTGCGGCAGGTGCTCTGGACTTACGACGGGGACCTCAGGGACCCGCTCTGGAGTCCTCAGGAAAGGCCAGTCCCAATGCGAGTTCCTCCAGGGCCTCTCGGGTTCCTCTCCCGTGGATGCCGGGCCCTAAGACCTTGTGTGGAGTCGGGACCGGAACCTGAGGATTCCTCTCCAGTGCTGACATGGATCCTGGGGTAATTCTGGAGTCTCCCCAGGGGAGTCAGTCCTCGTCTCGAATGCGGGCATGCACTTGCGCTTTCCTCCAGAGTGGTAGCAGCAGCGTCACGCAGTCCGCCGCGTGGATCAAAGGATCTATGGTTTTCCCTCGAGTCTTTCCCACGAGGCTTTCCCACGAGGCTTTCCCACAGGGCGGTCCCACGTGCACACGTGGTGGGAGTCCATTCTCGGCTTGAATGTCCCGGCAGTGCAGGGAAAACAGGTTCCTCTGGAATGGACTGACACATCTGGGGGACTCTTGGAATGGTGGCACGACCCTGGAGTTCCTCTTGCCTTTCCTGTGGAGAGCACCTCCTCTTCAGATGCGACGGGAACGCCGGGAATTCTTTCCCTACGAAAAAGGGAAAGGATCCCTCATCTCGAGGTAGGAGGCAGAAACGGGGCTCCCCTGGATGGGTGCGGGACCCCACGTGCTTCCTCTCGAGTGGAGATGGGTATGTCGGGGAACTTCTTGAGTTTCAGCAAGGGTGTGAAGGACCATTAGGAAGTTCCAGTGGTTAGACGTGATTAGCCTCGAGAAGCCTCAGCGGAAATGGGCCTCATCTCGCCTGGAGGGCAAAACCTCCTGGATTTTCTCGAGTTGCGGCAGGTGCTCTCGACTTACGACGGGGACCTCAGGGACCCGCTCTGGAGGCCTCAGGAAAGGCCAGTCAGCATGCAAGTTCCTCGGGGGCCTCCCGGGATTCCTCTCCCGTCGATGCCGGGGCCTAAGACCTTGTGTTGAGTCGAGGCCGGAAACTGAGGATTCCTCTCCAGTGCTGACATGGATCTTGGGGTAGTTCTGGAGTCTCCCCAGGGGAGTCAGTCCTCGTCTCGAATGCGGGCATGCACTTGCGCTTTCCTCCAGAGCGGTAGCAGCAGTGTCACGCTGTCCGCCGCGTGTATCAAAGGATCTATGGTTTTCCCTCGAGTCTTTCCCACGAGGCTTTCCCACGAGGCTTTCCCACAGGGCTGTCCCACGTGCACACGTGGTGGGAGTCGATCCTCGGCTTGAACATCAAGGCAGTGCAGGGAAAACAGGTTCCTCTGGAATGGACTGACACATCTGGTGGACTCTTGGAATGGTGGCACGACCCTGGAGTTCCTCTCGCCTTTCCTGTGGAGAGCGTCTCCTCTTGGGATGCGACAGTAACGCCGGGAATTCTTTCCCTACGAAACAGGGAAAGGATCCCTCATCTCGAGCTAGGAGGCGGAAACGGGGCTCCCCTGGATGTGTGCGGGACCCCACGTGCTTCCTCTCGAGTGGAGATGGGTATGTCGGGGAACTTCTTGAGTTTCAGCAAGGGTGTGAAGGACCATTAGGAAGTTCCAGTGGTTAGACGTGATTAGCCTCGAGAAGCCTCAGCGGAAATGGGCCTCATCTCGCCTGGAGGGCAAAACCTCCTGGATTTTCTCGAGATGCGGCAGGTGCTCTCGACTTACGACGGGGACCTCAGGGACCCGCTCTGGTGGCCTCAGGAATGGCCAGTCCCCATGCGAGTTCCTCGGGGGCCTCTCGGGATTCCTCTCCCGTCGATGCCGGGGCCTAAGACCTTGTGTGGAGTCGAGGCCGGAACCTGAGGATTCCTCTCCAGTGCTGACATGGATCTTGGGCTACTTCTGGAGTCTCCCCAGGGGAGTCAGTCCTCGTCTCGAATGCGGTCATGCACTTGCGCTTTCCTCCAGAGCGGTAGCAGCAGTGTCACGCAGTCCGCCGCGTGGATCAAAGGATCTAAGGTTTTCCCTCGAGTCTTTCCCACGAGGCTTTCCCACAGGGCTGTCCCACGTGCACACGTGGTGGGAGTCGATCCTCGGCTTGAACGTCAAGGCAGTGCAGGGAAAACAGGTTCCTCTGGAATGGACTGACACATCTGGGGGACTCTTGGAATGGTGGCATGACCCTGGAGTTCCTCTCGCCTTTCCTGTGGAGAGCGCCTCCTCTTGAGATGCGACGGGAACGCCGGGAATTCTTTCCCTACGAAACAGGGAAAGGATCCCTCATCTCGAGCTAGGAGGCGGAAACGGGGCTCCCCTGGATGTGTGCGGGACCCCACGTGCTTTCTCTCGAGTGGAGACGGGTATGTCGGGAAACTTCTTGAGTTGCAGCAAGGGTGTGAAGGACCCTTAGGAAGTTCCAGTGGTTAGACGTGATTAGCCTCGAGAAGCCTCAGCGGAAATTGGCCTCATCTCGCCTGGAGGGCAAAACTTCCTGGATTTTCTCGAGTTGCGGCAGGTGCTCTCGACTTACGACGGGGACCTCAGGGACCCGCTCTGGTGGCCTCAGGAAAGGCCAGTCCCCATGCGAGTTCCTCGGGGGCCTTTCGGGATTCCTCTCCCGTTGATGCCGGGGCCTAAGACCTTGTGTGGAGTCGGGGCCGGAACCTGAGGATTCCTCTCCAGTGCTGACATGGATCTTGGGGTACTTCTGGAGTCTCCCCAGGGGAGTCAGTCCTCGTCTCGAATGCGGGCATGCACTTGCGCTTTCCTCCAGAGCGGTAGCAGCAGTGTCACGCTGTCCGCCGCGTGGATCAAAGGATCTATGTTTTTCCCTCGAGTCTTTCCCACGAGGCTTTCCCACGAGGCTTTCCCACAGGGCTGTCCCACGTGCATACGTGGTGGGAGTCAATCCTCGGCTTGAACGTCAAGGCAGTGCAGGGAAAACAGGTTCCTCTGGAATGGACTGACATATCTGAGGGACTCTTGGAATGGTGGCACGACCCTGGAGTTCCTGTTGCCTTTCCTGTGGAGAGCACCTCCTCTTGAGATGCGACGGGAACGCCGGGAATTCTTTCCCTACGAAAAAGGGAAAGACACCTCATCTCGAGGTAGGAGGCAGAAACGGGGCTCCCCTGAATGTGTGCGGGACCCCACGTGCTTCCTCTCGAGTGGAGATGGGTATGTCGGGGAACTTCTTGAGTTGCAGCAAGGGTGTGAAGGACACTTTGGAAGTTCCAGGGGTTAGATGTGATTAGCCTCGAGAAGCCTCAGCGGAAATGGGCCTCATCTCGCCTGGAGGGCAAAACCTCCTGGATTTTCTCGAGTTGCGGCAGGTGCTCTCGACTTACGACGGGGACCTCAGGGACCCGCTCTGGTAGCCTCAGGAAAGGCCAGTCCCCATGCGAGTTCCTCGGGGGCCTCTCGGGATTCCTCTCCCGTCGATCGCGGGGAATAAGACCTTGTGTGGAGTCGGGGCCGGAACCTGAGGATTCCTCTCCAGTGCTGACATGGATTTGTGCTACTTCTGGAGTCTCCCCAGGGGAGTCAGTCCTCGTCTCGAATGCGGGCATGCACTTGCGCTTTCCTCCAGGGCGGTAGCAGCAGTGTCACGCAGTCCGCCGCGTGGATCAAAGGATCTATGGTTTTCCCACGAGGCTTTCCCACGAGGCTTTCCCACAGGGCTGTCCCACGTGCACACGTGGTGCCAGTCGATCCTCGGCTTGAACGTCAAGGCAGTGCAGGGAAAACAGGTTCCTCTGGAATGGACTGACCCATCTGGGTGTCTCTTGGAATGGTGGCACGACCCTGGAGTTCCTCTCGCCTTTCCTGTGGAGAGCGCCTCCTCTTGAGATGCGACGGGAACGCCGGGAATTCTTTCCCTACGAAACAGGGAAAGGATCCCTCATCTCGAGCTAGGAGGCGGATACGGGGCTCCCCTGGATGTGTGCGGGACCACACGTGCTTCCTCTCGAGTGGAGACGGGTATGTCGGGGAACTTCTTGAGTTGCAGCAAGGGTGTGAAGGACCCGTAGGAAGTTCCAGTGGTTAGACGTGATTAGCCTCGAGAAGCCTCATTGGAAATGGGCCTCATCTCGCCTGGAGGGCAAAACCTCCTGGATTTTCTCGAGTTGCGGCAGGTGCTCTCGACTTACGACGGGGACCTCAGGGACCCGCTCTGGTGGCCTCAGGAAAGGCCAGTCCCCATGCGAGTTCCTCGGGGGCCTCTCGGGATTCCTCTCCCGTCAATGCTGGGGACTAAGACCTTGTGTGGAGTCGGGGCCGGAACCTGAGGATTCCTCTCCAGTGCTGACATGGATCTTGGGGTACTTCTGGAGTCTCCCCAGGGTAATCAGTCCTCGTCTCGAATGCGGGCATGTACTTGCGCTTTCCTCCAGAGCGGTAGCAGCAGTGTCACGCAGTCCGCCGCGTGGATCAAAGGATCTATGGTTTTCCCTCAAGTCTTTCCCACGAGGCTTTCCCACAGGGCTGTCCCACGTGCACACGTGGTGGGAGTCGATCCTCGGCTTGAACGTCAAGGCAGTGCAGGGAAAACAGGTTCCTCTGGAATGGACTGACACATCTGGGGGACTCTTGGAATGGTGCCACGACCCTGGAGTTCCTCTCGCCTTTCCTGTGGAGAGCGCCTCCTCTTGAGATGCGACAGGAACGCCGGGAATTCTTTCCCTACGAAACAGGGAAAGGATCCCTCATCTCGAGCTAGGAGGCGGAAACGGGGCTCCCCTGGATGTGTGCGGGACCCTCGTGCTTCCTCTCGAGTGGAGACAGGTATGTCGGGGAACTGCTTGAGTTGCAGCAAGGGTGTGAAGGACCCTTAAGAAGTTCCAGTTGTTAGACGTGATTGGCATCGAGAAGCCTCAGCGGAAATGGGCCTCATCTCGAATGGAGGGTAAAACCTCCTGGATTTTCTCGAGTTGCGGCAGGTGCTCTCGACTTACCAAGGGGACCAGAGGGACCCGCTCTGGAGGCCTCAGGAAAGGCCAGTCCCCTTGCAAGTTCCTCGGGGGCCTCTCGGGATTCCTCTCCCGTCGATGTCGGGGCCTAAGACCTTGTGTGGAGTCGGGGCCGGAACCTGAGGATTCCTCTCCAGTGCTGACATGGATCTTGGGGTACTTCTGGAGTCTCCCCAGGGGAGTCAGTCCTCGTCTCGAATGTGGACATGCACTTGCGCTTTCCTCCAGAGCGGTAGCAGCAGTGTCACGCATTCCGCCGCGTGGATCAAAGGATCTATGGTTTTCCCTCGAGTCTTTCCCAGGAGGCTTTCCCACGAGGCTTTCCCACAGGGCTGTCCCACGTGCACACGTGGTGGGAGTCGATCCTCGGCTTGAACGTCAAGGCAGTGCAGGGAAAACAGGTTCCTCTGGAATGGACTGACACATCTGGGGGACTCTTGGAATGGTGGCACGACCCTGGAGTTCCTCTCGCCTTTCCTGTGGAGAGCGCCTCCTCTTGAGATGCGACGGGAACGCCGGGAATTCTTTCCCTAAGAAACAGGGAAAGGATCCCTCATCTCGAGCTAGGAGGTGGAAACGGGGCTCCCCTGGATGTGTGCGGGACCCTCTTGCTTCCTCTCGAGTGGAGACGGGTATGTCGGGGAACCTCTTGAGTTGCAGCAAGGGTGTGAAGGATCCTTTGAAAGTTCCAGTGGTTAGATGTGATTAGCCTCGAGAAGCCTCAGCGGAAATGGGCCTCATCTCGCCTGGAGGGCAAACCCTCCTGGATTTTTTCGAGTTGCGGCAGGTGCTCTCGACTTACGACGGGGACCTCAGGGACCCGCTCTGGTGGCCTCAGGAAAGGCCAGTCCCCATGCGAGTTCCTCGGGGGCCTCTCGGGATTCCTCTCCCGTCGATGCCGGGGACTAAGACCTTGTGTGGAGTCGGGGCCGGAACCTGAGGATTCCAGTCCAGTGCTGACATGGATCTTGGGGTACTTCTGGAGTCTCCCCAGGGGAGTCAGTCCTCGTCTCGAATGCGGGCATGCACTTGCGCTTTCCTCCAGAGCCGTAGGAGCAGTGTCACGCAGTCCGCCGCGTGGATCAAAGGATCTATGGTTTTCCCTCGAGTCTTTCCAACGAGGCTTTCCCACGAGGCTTTCCCACAGGGCTGTCCCACGTGCACATGTGGTGGGAGTCGATCCTCGGCTTGAACGTCAAGGCAGTGCAGGGAAAACAGCTTCCTCTGGAATGGAATGACACATCTGGGGGTCTCATGGAATGGTGGCACGACCCTGGAGTTCCTCTCGCCTTTCCTGTGGAGAGCGCCTCCTCTTGAGATGCGACGGGAACGCCGGGAATTCTTTCCCTACGAAACAGGGAAAGGATCCCTCATCTCGAGCTAGGAGGCGGAAACGGGGCTCCCCTGGATGTGTGCGGGACCCCACGTGCTTCCTCTCGAGTGGAGACGGGTATGTCGGGGAACTTCTTAAGTTGCAGCAAGGGTGTGAAGGACCCTTAGGAAGTTCCAGTTGTTAGACGTGATTGGCATCGAGAAGCCTCAGCGGAAATGGGCCTCATCTCGAATGGAGGGTAAAACCTCCTGGATTTTCTCGAGTTGCGGCAGGTGCTCTCGACTTACCAAGGGGACCAGAGGGACCCGCTCTGGAGGCCTCAGGAAAGGCCAGTCCCCTTGCAAGTTCCTCGGGTGCCTCTCGGGATTCCTCTCCCGTCGATGCCGGGGACTAAGACCTTGTGTGGAGTCGGGGCCGGAACCTGAGTATTCCTCTCCAGTGCTGACATGGATCTTGGGGTACTTCTGGAGTCTCCCCAGGGGAGTCAGTCCTCGTCTCGAATGCGGGCATGCACTTGCGCTTTCCTCCAGAGCGGTATCAGCAGTGTCACGCAGTCCGCCGCGTGGATCAAAGGGTCTATGGTTTTCCCTCGAGTCTTTCCCACGAGGCTTTCCGACGAGGCTTTCCCACAGGTCTGTCCCACGTGCACACGTGGTGGGAGTCCATCCTCGGCTTGAACGTCAAGGCAGTGCAGGGAAAACAGGTTCCTCTGGAATGGACTGACACATCTGGGGGACTCTTGGAATGGTGGCACGACCCTGGAGTTCCTCTCGACTTTCCTGTGGAGAGCGCCTCCTCTTGAGATGCGAGGGGAACGCCGGGAATTCTTTCCCTACGAAACAGGGAAAGGATCCCTCATCTCGAGCTAGGAGGCGGAAACGGAGCTCCCCTGGATGTGTGAGGGACCCTCTTGCTTCCTCTCGAGTGGAGACGGGTATGTCGGGGAACCTCTTGAGTTGCAGCAAGGGTGTGAAGGACCTTTAGGAAGTTCCAGTGGTTAGATGTGATTAGCCTCGAGAAGCCTCAGCGGAAATGGGCCTCATCTCGCCTGGAGGGCAAAACCTCCTGGATTTTCTCGAGTTGCGGCAGGTGCTCTCGACTGACGACGGGGAACTCAGGGACCCGCTCTGGTGGCCTCAGGAAACGCCAGTCCCCATGCGAGTTCCTCGGGGGCCTCTCGGGATTCCTCTCCCGTCGATGCCGGGGCCTAAGACCTTGTGTGGAGTCGGGGCCGGAACTTGAGGATTCCTCTCCAGTGCTGACATGGATCTTGGGGTACTTCTGGAGTCTCCCCAGGGGAGTCAGTCCTCGTCTCGAATGCGGGCATGCACTTGCGCTTTCCTCCAGAGCGGTAGCAGCAGTGTCACGCAGTCCGCCGCGTGGATCAAAAGATCTATGGTTTTCCCTCGAGTCTTTCCCACGAGGCTTTCCCACGAGGCTTTCCCACAGGGCTGTCCCACGTGCACACGTGGTGGGAGTCGATCCTCGGCTTGAACGTCAAGGCAGTGCAGGGAAAACAGGTTCCTCTGGAATGGACTGACACATCTGGGGGACTCTTGGAATGGTGGCACGACCCTGGAGTTCCTCTTGCCTTTCCTGTGGAGAGCACCTCCTCTTCAGATGCGACGGGAACGCCGGGAATTCTTTCCCTACGAAAAAGGGAAAGGATCCCTCATCTCGAGGTAGGAGGCAGAAACGGGGCTCCCCTGGATGTGTGCGGGACCACACGTGCTTCCTCTCGAGTGGAGATGGGTATGTCGGGGAACTTCTTGAGTTTCAGCAAGGGTGTGAAGGACCATTAGGAAGTTCCAGTGGTTAGACGTGATTAGCCTCGAGAAGCCTCAGCGGAAATGGGCCTCATCTCGCCTGGAGGGCAAAACCTCCTGGATTTTCTCGAGTTGCGGCAGGTGCTCTCGACTTACGACGAGGACCTCAGGGACCCGCTCTGGAGGCCTCAGGAAAGGCCAGTCAGCATGCATGTTCCTCGGGGGCCTCTCGGGATTCCTCTCCCGTCGATGCCGGGGCCTAAGACCTTGTGTTGAGTCGAGGCCGGAAACTGAGGATTCCTCTCCAGTGCTGACATGGATCTTGGGGTAGTTCTGGAGTCTCCCCAGGGGAGTCAGTCCTCGTCTCGAATGCGGGCATGCACTTGCGCTTTCCTCCAGAGCGGTAGCAGCAGTGTCACGCTGTCCGCCGCGTGTATCAAAGGATCTATGGTTTTCCCTCGAGTCTTTCCCACGAGGCTTTCCCACGAGGCTTTCCCACAGGGCTGTCCCACGTGCACACGTGGTGGGAGTCGATCCTCGGCTTGAACATCAAGGCAGTGCAGGGAAAACAGGTTCCTCTGGAATGGACTGACACATCTGGGGGACTCTTGGAATGGTGGCACGACCCTGGAGTTCCTCTCGCCTTTCCTGTGGAGAGCGCCTCCTCTTGAGATGCGACGGGAACGCCGGGAATTCTTTCCCTACGAAACAGGGAAAGGATCCCTCATCTCGAGCTAGGAGGCGGAAACGGGGCTCCCCTGGATGTGTGCGGGATCCCACGTGCTTCCTCTCGAGTGGAGATGGGTATGTCGGGGAACTTTTGAGTTGCAGCAATGGTGTGAAGGAACCTTAGGAAGTTCCAGTGGTTAGACTTGATTAGCCTCGAGAAGCCTCAGCGGAAATGGGCCTCATCTCGCCTGGAGGGCAAAACCTCCTGGATTTTCTCGAGTTGCGGCAGGTGCTCTCGACTTACGACGGGGACCTCAGGGACCTGCTCTGGTAGCCTCAGGAAAGGCCAGTCCCCATGCGAGTTCCTCGGGGGCCTCTCGGGATTCCTCTCCCGTCGATCGCGGGGAATAAGACCTTGTGTGGAGTCGGGGCCGGAACCTGAGGATTCCTCTCCAGTGCTGACATGGATTTGTGCTACTTCTGGAGTCTCCCCAGGGGAGTCAGTCCTCGTCTCGAATGCGGGCATGCACTTGCGCTTTCCTCCAGGGCGGTAGCAGCAGTGTCACGCAGTCCGCCGCGTGGATCAAAGGATCTATGGTTTTCCCTCGAGTCTTTCCCACGAGGCTTTCCCACAGGGCTGTCCCACGTGCACACGTGGTGGGAGTAGATCCTCGGCTTGAACGTCCAGGCAGTGCAGGGAAAACAGGTTCCTCTGGAATGGACTGACACATCTGGGGGACTCTTGGAATGGTGGCACGACCCTGGAGTTCCTCTCGCCTTTCCTGTGGAGAGCGTCTCCTCTTGGGATGCGACGGTAACGCCGGGAATTCTTTCCCTACGAAACAGGGAAAGGATCCCTCATCTCGAGCTAGGAGGCGGAAACGGGGCTCCCCTGGATGTGTGCGGGACCCCACGTGCTTCCTCTCGAGTGGAGACGGGTATGTCGGGGAACTTCTTGAGTTGCAGCAAGGGTGTGAAGGACCCTTAGGAAGTTCCAGTTGTTAGACGTGATTGGCATCGAGAAGCCTCAGCGGAAATGGGCCTCATCTCGAATGGAGGGCAAAACCTCCTGGATTTTCTCGAGATGCGGCAGGTGCTCTCGACTTACGACGGGGACCTCAGGGACCCGCTCTGGTGGCCTCAGAAATGGCCAGTCCCCATGCGAGTTCCTCGGGGGCCTCTCGGGATTCCTCTCCCGTCGATGCCGGGGCCTAAGACCTTGTGTGGAGTCGAGGCCGGAACCTGAGGATTCCTCTCCAGTGCTGACATGGATCTTGGGCTACTTCTGGAGTCTCCCCAGGGGAGTCAGTCCTCGTCTCGAATGCGGGCATGCACTTGCGCTTTCCTCCAGAGCGGTAGCAGCAGTGTCACGCAGTCCGCCGCGTGTATCAAAGGATCTATGTTTTTCCCTCGAGTCTTTCCCACGAGGCTTTCCCACGAGGCTTTCCCACAGGGCTGTCCCACGTGCACACGTGGTGGGAGTCCATCCTCGGCTTGAACGTCCAGGCAGTGCAGGGAAAACAGGTTCCTCTGGAATGGACTGACACATCTGGGGGACTCTTGGAATGGTGGCACGACCCTGGAGTTCCTCTTGCCTTTCCTGTGGAGAGCACCTCCTCTTAAGATGCGACGGGAACGCCGGGAATTCTTTCCCTACGAAAAAGGGAAAGGATCCCTCATCTCGAGGTAGGAGGCAGAAACGGGGCTCCCCTGGATGTGTGCGGGACCCCACGTGCTTCCTCTCGAGTGGAGATGGGTGTGTCGGGGAACTTCTTGAGTTTCAGCAAGGGTGTGAAGGACCCTTAGGAAGTTCCAGTGGTTACACGTGATTAGCCTCGAGACGCCTCAGCGGAAATGGGCCTCATCTCGCCTGGAGGGCAAAACCTCCTGGATTTTCTCGAGATGCGGCAGGTGCTCTCGACTTACGACGGGGACCTCAGGGACCCGCTCTGGTGGCCTCAGGAATGGCCAGTCCCCATGCGAGTTCCTCGGGGGCCTCTCGGGATTCCTCTCCCGTCGATGCCGGGGCCTAAGACCTTGTGTGGAGTCGAGGCCGGAACCTGAGGATTCCTCTCCAGTGCTGACATGGATCTTGGGCTACTTCTGGAGTCTCCCCAGGGGAGTCAGTCCTCGTCTCGAATGCGGGCATGCACTTGCGCTTTCCTCCAGAGCGGTAGCAGCAGTGTCACGCAGTCCGCCGGGTGGATCAAAGGATCTAAGGTTTTCCCTCGAGTCTTTCCCACGAGGCTTTCCCACAGGGCTGTCCCACGTGCACACGTGGTGGGAGTCGATCCTCGGCTTGAACGTCAAGGCAGTGCAGGGAAAACAGGTTCCTCTGGAATGGACTGACACATCTGGGGGACTCTTGGAATGGTGGCATGACCCTGGAGTTCCTCTCGCCTTTCCTGTGGAGAGCGCCTCCTCTTGAGATGCGACGGGAACGCCGGGAATTCTTTCCCTATGAAACAGGGAAAGGATCCCTCATCTCGAGCTAGGAGGCGGCAACGGGGCTCCCCTGGATGTGTGCGGGACCCCACGTGCTTTCTCTCGAGTGGAGACGGGTATGTCGGGAAACTTCTTGAGTTGCAGCAAGGGTGTGAAGGACCCTTAGGAAGTTCCAGTGGTTAGACGTGATTAGCATCGAGAAGCCTCAGCGGAAATTGGCCTCATCTCGCCTGGAGGGCAAAACTTCCTGGATTTTCTCGAGTTGCGGCAGGTGCTCTCGACTTACGACGGGGACTTCAGGGACCCGCTCTGGTGGCCTCAGGAAAGGCCAGTCCCCATGCGAGTTCCTCGGGGGCCTTTCGGGATTCCTCTCCCGTTGATGCCGGGGCCTAAGACCTTGTGTGGAGTCGGGGCCGGAACCTGAGGATTCCTCTCCAGTGCTGACATGGATCTTGGGGTACTTCTGGAGTCTCCCCAGGGGAGTCAGTCCTCGTCTCGAATGCGGGCATGCACTTGCGCTTTCCTCCAGAGCGGTAGCAGCAGTGTCACGCTGTCCGCCGCGTGGATCAAAGGATCTATGGTTTTCCCTCGAGTCTTTCCCACGAGGCTTTCCCACGAGGCTTTCCCACAGGGCTGTCCCACGTGCATACGTGGTGGGAGTCAATCCTCGGCTTGAACGTCAAGGCAGTGCAGGGAAAACAGGTTCCTCTGGAATGGACTGACATATCTGTGGGACTCTTGGAATGGTGGCACGACCCTGGAGTTCCTGTTGCCTTTCCTGTGGAGAGCACCTCCTCTTGAGATGCGACGGGAACGCCGGGAATTCTTTCCCTACGAAAAAGGGAAAGGACACCTCATCTCGAGGAAGGAGGCAGAAACGGGGCTCCCCTGAATGTGTGCGGGACCCCACGTGCTTCCTCTCGAGTGGAGATGGGTATGTCGGGGAACTTCTTGAGTTGCAGCAAGGGTGTGAAGGACACTTTGGAAGTTCCAGGGGTTAGATGTGATTAGCCTCGAGAAGCCTCAGCGGAAATGGGCCTCATCTCGCCTGGAGGGCAAAACCTCCTGGATTTTCTCGAGTTGCGGCAGGTGCTCTCGACTTACGACGGGGACCTCAGGGACCCGCTCTGGTAGCCTCAGGAAAGGCCAGTCCCCATGCGAGTTCCTCGGGGGCCTCTCGGGATTCCTCTCCCGTCGATCGCGGGGAATAAGACCTTGTGTGGAGTCGGGGCCGGAACCTGAGGATTCCTCTCCAGTGCTGACATGGATTTGTGCTACTTCTGGAGTCTCCCCAGGGGAGTCAGTCCTCGTCTCGAATGCGGGCATGCACTTGCGCTTTCCTCCAGGGCGGTAGCAGCAGTGTCACGCAGTCCGCCGCGTGGATCAAAGGATCTATGGTTTTCCCTCGAGTCTTTCCCACGAGGCTTTCCCACAGGGCTGTCCCACGTGCACACGTGGTGGGAGTAGATCCTCGGCTTGAACGTCCAGGCAGTGCAGGGAAAACAGGTTCCTCTGGAATGGACTGACCCATCTGGAGGAATCTTGGAATGGTGGCACGACCCTGGAGTTCCTCTCCCCTTTCCTGTGGAGAGTGCCTCCTCTTGAGATGCGACGGGAACGCCGGGAATTCTTTCCCTACGAAACAGGGAAAGGATCCCTCATCTCGAGCTAGGAGGCGGAAACGGGGCTCCCCTGGATGTGTGCGGGACCCCACGTGCTTCCTCTCGAGTGGAGACGGGTATGTCGGGGAACTTCTTGAGTTGCAGCAAGGGTGTGAAGGACCCTTTGGAAGTTCCAGTTGTTAGACGTGATTGGCATCGAGAAGCCTCAGCGGAAATGGGCCACATCTCGAATGGAGGGTAAAACCTCCTGGATTTTCTCGAGTTGCGGCAGGTGCTCTCGACTTACGACGGGGACCTCAGGGACCCGCTCTGGTGGCCTCAGGAAAGGCCAGTCCCCATGCGAGTTCCTCGGGGGACACTCGGGATTCCTCTCCCGTCGATGCCGGGGACTAAGACCTTGTGTGGAGTCGGGGCCGGAACCTGAGGATTCCTCTCCAGTGCTGACATGGATCTTGGGGTACTTCTGGAGTCTCCCCAGGGGAGTCAGTCCTCGTCTCGAATGCGGGCATGCACTTGCGCTTTCCTCCAGAGCGGTAGCAGCAGTGTCACGCAGTCCGCCGCGTGTATCAAAGGATCTATGTTTTTCCCTCGAGTCTTTCCCACGAGGCTTTCCCACGAGGCTTTCCCACAGGGCTGTCCCACGTGCACACGTGGTGGGAGTCCATCCTCGGCTTGAACGTCCAGGCAGTGCAGGGAAAACAGGTTCCTCTGGAATGGACTGACACATCTGGGGGACTCTTGGAATGGTGGCACGACCCTGGAGTTCCTCTTGCCTTTCCTGTGGAGAGCACCTCCTCTTAAGATGCGACGGGAACGCCGGGAATTCTTTCCCTACGAAAAAGGGAAAGGATCCCTCATCTCGAGGTAGGAGGCAGAAACGGGGCTCCCCTGGATGTGTGCGGGACCCCACGTGCTTCCTCTCGAGTGGAGATGGGTATGTCGGGGAACTTCTTGAGTTTCAGCAAGGGTGTGAAGGACCCTTAGGAAGTTCCAGTGATTAGACGTGATTAGCCTCGAGACGCCTCAGCGGAAATGGGCCTCATCTCGCCTGGAGGGCAAAACCTCCTGGATTTTCTCGAGATGCGGCAGGTGCTCTCGACTTACGACGGGGACCTCAGGGACCCGCTCTGGTGGCCTCAGGAATGGCCAGTCCCCATGCGAGTTCCTCGGGGGCCTCTCGGGATTCCTCTCCCGTCGATGCCGGGGCCTAAGACCTTGTGTGGAGTCGAGGCCGGAACCTGAGGATTCCTCTCCAGTGCTGACATGGATCTTGGGCTACTTCTGGAGTCTCCCCAGGGGAGTCAGTCCTCGTCTCGAATGCGGGCATGCACTTGCGCTTTCCTCCAGAGCGGTCGCAGCAGTGTCACGCAGTCCGCCGCGTGTATCAAAGGATCTATGTTTTTCCCTCGAGTCTTTCCCACGAGGCTTTCCCACGAGGCTTTCCCACAGGGCTGTCCCACGTGCACACGTGGTGGGAGTCCATCCTCGGCTTGAACGTCCAGGCAGTGCAGGGAAAACAGGTTCCTCTGGAATGGACTGACACATCTGGGGGACTCTTGGAATGGTGGCACGACCCTGGAGTTCCTCTTGCCTTTCCTGTGGAGAGCACCTCCTCTTAAGATGCGACGGGAACGCCGGGAATTCTTTCCCTACGAAAAAGGGAAAGGATCCCTCATCTCGAGGTAGGAGGCAGAAACGGGGCTCCCCTGGATGTGTGCGGGACCCCACGTGCTTCCTCTCGAGTGGAGATGGGTATGTCGGGGAACTTCTTGAGTTTCAGCAAGGGTGTGAAGGACCCTTAGGAAGTTCCAGTGGTTAGACGTGATTAGCCTCGACACGCCTCAGCGGAAATGGGCCTCATCTCGCCTGGAGGGCAAAACCTCCTGAATTTTCTCGAGATGCGGCAGGTGCTCTCGACTTACGACGGGGACCTCATGGACCCGCTCTGGTGGCCTCAGGAATGGCCAGTCCCCATGCGAGTTCCTCGGGGGCCTCTCGGGATTCCTCTCCCGTCGATGCCGGGGCCTAAGACCTTGTGTGGAGTCGAGGCCGGAACCTGAGGATTCCTCTCCAGTGCTGACATGGATCTTGGGGTACTTCTGGAGTCTCCCCAGGGGAGTCAGTCCTCGTCTCGAATGCGGGCATGCACTTGCGCTTTCCTCCAGAGCGGTAGCAGCAGTGTCACGCAGTCCGCCGCGTGGATCAAAGGATCTAAGGTTTTCCCTCGAGTCTTTCCCACGACGCTTTCCCACAGGGCTGTCCCACGTGCACACGTGGTGGGAGTCGATCCTCGGCTTGAACGTCAAGGCAGTGCAGGGAAAACAGCTTCCTCTGGAATGGACTGACACATCTGGGGGACTCTTGGAATGGTGGCACGACCCTGGAGTTCCTCTCGCCTTTCCTGTGGAGAGCGCCTCCTCTTGAGATGCGACGGGAACGCCGGGAATTCTTTCCCTACGAAACAGGGAAAGGATCCCTCATCTCGAGCTAGGAGGCGGAAACGGGGCTCCCCTGGATGTGTGCGGGACCCCACGTGCTTCCTCTCGAGTGGAGACGGGTATGTCGGGGAACTTCTTGAGTTGCAGCAAGGGTGTGAAGGACCCTTTGGACGTTCCAGTGGTTAGACGTGATTAGCCTCGAGAAGCCTCAGCGGAAATGGGCCTCATCTCGCCTGGAGGGCAAAACCTCCTGGATTTTCTCGAGTTGCGGCAGGTGCTCTCGACTTACGACGGGGACCTCATGGACCCGCTCTGGTGGCCTCAGGAAAGGCCAGTCCCAATGCGAGTTCCTCGGTGGCCTCTCGGGATTCCTCTCCCGTCGATGCCGGGGCCTAAGACCTTGTGTGGAGTCGGGGCCGGAACCTGAGGATTCCTCTCCAGTGCTGACATGGATCTTGGGGTACTTCTGGAGTCTCCCCAGGGGAGTCAGTCCTCGTCTCGAATGCGGGCATGCACTTGCGCTTTCCTCCAGAGCGGTAGCAGCAGTGTCACGCAGTCCGCCGCGTGGATCAAAGGATCTATGTTTTTCCCTCGAGTCTTTCCCACGAGGCTTTCCCACGAGGCTTTCCCACAGGGCTGTCCCACGTGCACACGTGGTGCCAGTCGATCCTCGGCTTGAACGTCAAGGCAGTGCAGGGAAAACAGGTTCCTCTGGAATGGACTGACCCATCTGGGTGTCTCTTGGAATGGTGGCACGACCCTGGAGTTCCTCTCGCCTTTCCTGTGGAGAGCGCCTCCTCTTGAGATGCGACGGGAACGCCGGGAATTCTTTCCCTACGAAACAGGGAAAAGATCCCTCATCTCGAGCTAGGAGGCGGAAACGGGGCTCCCCTGGATGTGTGCGGGATCCCACGTGCTTCCTCTCGAGTGGAGACGGGTATGTCGGGGAACTTCTTGAGTTGCAGCAAGGGTGTGAAGGACCCGTAGGAAGTTCCAGTGGTTAGACGTGATTAGCCTCGAGAAGCCTCATTGGAAATGGGCCTCATCTCGCCTGGAGGGCAAAACCTCCTGGATTTTCTCGAGTTGCGGCAGGTGCTCTCGACTTACGACGGGGACCTCAGGGACCCGCTCTGGTGGCCTCAGGAAAGGCCAGTCCCCATGCGAGTTCCTCGGGGGCCTCTCGGGATTCCTCTCCCGTCAATGCTGGGGACTAAGGCCTTGTGTGGAGTCGGGGCCGGAACCTGAGGATTCCTCTCCAGTGCTGACATGGATCTTGGGGTACTTCTGGAGTCTCCCCAGGGTAATCAGTCCTCGTCTCGAATGCGGGCATGTACTTGCGCTTTCCTCCAGAGCGGTAGCAGCAGTGTCACGCAGTCCGCCGCGTGGATCAAAGGATCTATGGTTTTCCCTCAAGTCTTTCCCACGAGGCTTTCCCACAGGGCTGTCCCACGTGCACACGTGGTGGGAGTCGATCCTCGGCTTGAACGTCAAGGAAGTGCAGGGAAAACATGTTCCTCTGGAATGGACTGACACATCTGTGGGTCTCTTGGAATGGTGGCACGACCCTGGAGTTCCTCTCGCCTTTCCTGTGGAGAGCGCCTCCTCTTCAGATGCGACGGGAACGCCGGGAATTCTTTCCCTACTAAACAGGGAAAGGATCCCTCATCTCAAGCTAGGAGGCGGAAACGGGGCTCCCCTGGATGTGTGCGGGACCCCACGTGCTTCCACTCGAGTGGAGAAGGGTATGTCGGGGAACTTCTCGAGTTGCAGCAAGGGTGTGAAGGACCCTTTGGAAGTTCCAGGGGTGAGATGTGATTAGCCTCGAGAAGCCTCAGCGGAAATGGGCCTCATTTCGCCTGGAGGGCAAAACCTCCTGGATTTTCTCGAGTTGCGGCAGGTGCTCTCGACTTACGACGGGGACCTCAGGGACCCGCTCTGGTGGCCTCAGGAAAGGCCAGTCCCCATGCGAGTTCCTCGAGGGCCTCTCGGGATTCCTCTCCCGTCGATGCCGGGGCTTAAGACCTTGTGTGGAGTCGGGGCCGGAACCTGAGTATTCCTCTCCAGTGCTGACATGGATCTTGGGGTACTTCTGGAGTCTCCCCAGGGGAGTCAGTCCTCGTCTCGAATGCGGGCATGCACTTGCGCTTTCCTCCAGAGCGGTAGCAGCAGTGTCACGCAGTCCGCCGCGTGGATCAAAGGATCTATGGTTTTCCCTCGAGTCTTTCCCACGAGGCTTTCCCACGAGGCTTTCCCACAGGGCTGTCCCACGCGCACACGTGGTGGGAGTCGATCTTCGGCTTGAACGTCAAGGTAGTGCAGGGAAAACAGGTTCCTCTGGAATGGACTGACCCATCTCGGGGACTCTTGGAATGGTGGCACGACCCTGGAGTTCCTCTCGCCTTTCCTGTGGAGAGCGCCTCCTCTTGACATGCGACGGGAACGCCGGGAATTCATTCCATACGAAACTTGGAAAGGATCCCTCTTCTCGAGCTAGGAGGCGGAAACGGGGCTCCCCTGGATGTGTGCGGGACCCCACGTGCTTCCTCTCGAGTGGAGACGGGTATGTCGCGGAACTGCTTGAGTTGCAGCAAGGGTGTGAAGGACCCTTTGGAAGTTCCAGTGGTTAGATGTGATTAGCCTCGAGAAGCCTCAGCGGAAATGGGCCTCATCTCGCCTGGAGGGCAAAACCTCCTGGATTTTCTCGAGTTGCGGCAGGTGCTCTGGACTTACGACGGGGACCTCAGGGACCCGCTCTGGAGTCCTCAGGAAAGGCCAGTCCCAATGCGAGTTCCTCCAGGGCCTCTCGGGTTCCTCTCCCGTGGATGCCGGGCCCTAAGACCTTGTGTGGAGTCGGGACCGGAACCTGAGGATTCCTCTCCAGTGCTGACATGGATCCTGGGGTAATTCTGGAGTCTCCCCAGGGGAGTCAGTCCTCGTCTCGAATGCGGGCATGCACTTGCGCTTTCCTCCAGAGTGGTAGCAGCAGCGTCACGCAGTCCGCCGCGTGGATCAAAGGATCTATGGTTTTCCCTCGAGTCTTTCCCACGAGGCTTTCCCACGAGGCTTTCCCACAGGGTTGTCCCACGTGCACACGTGGTGGGAGTCGATCCTCGGCTTGAACGTCAAGGCAGTGCAGGGAAAACAGGTTCCTCTGGAATGGACTGACCCATCTGGGGGACTATTGGAATGGTGGCACGACCCTGGAGTTCCTCTCGCCTTTCCTGTGGAGAGCGCCTCCTCTTGAGATGCGACCGGAACGCCGGGAATTCTTTCCCTACGAAACAGGGAAAGGATCCCTCATCTCGAGCTAGGAGGCGGAAACGGGGCTCCCCTGGATGTGTGCGGGACCCTCGTGCTTCCTCTCTTGTGGAGACGGGTATGTCGGGGAACTTCTTGAGTTGCAGCAAGGGTGTGAAGGACCCTTTGGAAGTTCCAGTGGTTAGACGTGATTAGCCTCGAGAAGCCTCAGCGGAAATGGGACTCATCTCGCCTGGAGGGCAAAACCTCCTGGATTTTCTCGAGTTGCGGCAGGTGCTCTCGACTTACGACGGGGACCTCAGGGACCCGCTCTGGTGGCCTCAGGAAAGGCCAGTCCCCATGCGAGTTCCTCGGGGGCCTCTCGGGATTCCTCTCCCGTCGATGCCGGGGCCTAAGACCTTGTGTGGAGTCGGGGCCGGAACCTGAGGATTCCTCTCCAGTGCTGACATGGATCTTGGGGTACTTCTGGAGTCTCCCCAGGGGAGTCAGTCCTCGTCTCGAATGCGGGCATGCACTTGCGCTTTCCTCCAGGGCGGTAGCAGCAGTGTCACGCAGTCCGCCGCGTGGATCAAAGGATCTATGGTTTTCCCTCGAGTCTTTCCCACGAGGCTTTCCCACGAGGCTTTCCCACAGGGCTGTCCCACGTGCACACGTGGTGGGAGTCGATCCTCGGCTTGAACGTCAAGGCAGTGCAGGGAAAACAGCTTCCTCTGGAATGGACTGACACATCTGGGGGACTCTTGGAATGGTGGCACGACCCTGGAGTTCCTCTCGCCTTTCCTGTGGAGAGCGCCTCCTCTTGAGATGCGACGGGAACGCCGGGAATTCTTTCCCTACGAAACAGGGAAAGGATCCCTCATCTCGAGCTAGCAGGCGGAAACGGGGCTCCCATGGATGTGTGCGGGACCCCACGTGTTTCCTCTCGAGTGGAGACGGGTATGTCGGGGAACTTCTTGAGTTGCAGCAAGGGTGTGAAGGACCCTTTGGTAGTTCCAGTGGTTAGACGTGATTAGCCTGGAGAAGCCTCAGCGGAAATGGGCCTCATCTCGCCTGGAGGGCAAAACCACCTGGATTTTCTCGAGTTGCGGCAGGTGCTCTCGACTTACGACGGGGACCTCAGGGACCCGCTCTGGTGGCCTCAGGAAAGGCCAGTCCCCATGCGAATTCCTCGGGTGCCTCTCGGGATTCCTCACCCGTCGATGCCGGGGCCTAAGACCTTGTGTGGAGTCGGGGCCGGAACCTGAGGATTCCTCTCCAGTGCTGACATGGATCTTGGGGTACTTCTGGAGTCTCCCCAGGGGAGTCAGTCCTCGTCTCGAATGCGGGCATGCACTTGCGCTTTCCTCCAGAGTGGTAGCAGCAGTGTCACGCAGTCCGCCGCGTGGATCAAAGGATCTATGGTTTTCCCTCGAGTCTTTCCCACGAGGCTTTCCCACGAGGCTTTCCCCAGGGCTGTCCCACGTGCACACGTGGTGGGAGTCGATCCTCGGCTTGAACGTCAAGGCAGTGCAGGGAAAACAGGTTCCTCTGGAATGGACTGACACATCTGGGGGACTCTTGGAATGGTGGCACGTCCCTGGAGTTCCTCTCGCCTTTCCTGTGGAGAGCGCCTCCTCGTGAGATGCGACGGGAACGCCGGGAATTCTTTCCCTACGAAACAGGGAAAGGATCCCTCATCTCGAGCTAGGAGGCGGAAACGGGGCTCCCCTGGATGTGTGCGGGACCCTCGTGCTTCCTCTCGAGTGGAGACGGGTATGTCGGGGAACTTCTTGAGTTGCAGCAAGGGTGAGAAGGACCCTTTGGATGTTCCAGTGGTTAGATGTGATTAGCCTCGAGAAGCCTCAGCGGAAATGGGCCTCATCTCGCCTGGAGGGCAAAATCTCCTGGATTTTCTCGAGTTGCGGCAGGTGCTCTCGACTTACGACGGGGACCTCAGGGACCCGCTCTGGTGTCCTCAGGAAAGGCCAGTCCCCATGCGAGTTCCTCGGGGGGCTATCGGGATTCCTCTCCCGTCGATGCCGGGGCCTAAGTCCTTGTGTGGAGTCGGGGACGGAACCTGAGAATTCCTCTCCAGTGCTGACATGGATCTTGGGGTACTTCTGGAGTCTCCCCAGGGGAGTCAGTCCTCGTCTCGAATGCGGGCATGTACTTGCGCTTTCCTCCAGAGTGGTAGCAGCAGTGTCACGCAGTCCGCCGCGTGGATCAAAGGATCTATGGTTTTCCCTCGAGTCTTTCCCACGAGGCTTTCCCACGAGGCTTTCCCCAGGGCTGTCCCACGTGCACACGTGGTGGGAGTCGATCCTCGGCTTGAACGTCAAGGCAGTGCAGGGAAAACAGGTTCCTCTGGAATGGACTGACACATCTGGGGGACTCTTGGAATGGTGGCACGTCCCTGGAGTTCCTCTCGCCTTTCCTGTGGAGAGCGCCTCCTCGTGAGATGCGACGGGAACGCCGGGAATTCTTTCCCTACGAAACAGGGAAAGGATCCCTCATCTCGAGCTAGGAGGCGGAAACGGGGCTCCCCTGGATGTGTGCGGGACCCTCGTGCTTCCTCTCGAGTGGAGACGGGTATGTCGGGGAACTTCTTGAGTTGCAGCAAGGGTGAGAAGGACCCTTTGGATGTTCCAGTGGTTAGATGTGATTAGCCTCGAGAAGCCTCAGCGGAAATGGGCCTCATCTCGCCTGGAGGGCAAAATCTCCTGGATTTTCTCGAGTTGCGGCAGGTGCTCTCGACTTACGACGGGGACCTCAGGGACCCGCTCTGGTGTCCTCAGGAAAGGCCAGTCCCCATGCGAGTTCCTCGGGGGGCTATCGGGATTCCTCTCCCGTCGATGCCGGGGCCTAAGTCCTTGTGTGGAGTCGGGGACGGAACCTGAGGATTCCTCTCCAGTGCTGACATGGATCTTGGGGTACTTCTGGAGTCTCCCCAGGGGAGTCAGTCCTCGTCTCGAATGCGGGCATGCACTTGCGCTTTCCTCCAGAGTGGTAGCAGCAGTGTCACGCAGTCCGCCGCGTGGATCAAAGGATCTATGGTTTTCCCTCGAGTCTTTCCCACGAGGCTTTCCCACGAGGCTTTCCCCAGGGCTGTCCCACGTGCACACGTGGTGGGAGTCGATCCTCGGCTTGAACGTCAAGGCAGTGCAGGGAAAACAGGTTCCTCTGGAATGGACTGACACATCTGGGGGACTCTTGGAATGGTGGCACGTCCCTGGAGTTCTTCTCGCCTTTCCTGTGGAGAGCGCCTCCTCGTGAGATGCGACGGGAACGCCGGGAATTCTTTCCCTACGAAACAGGGAAAGGATCCCTCATCTCGAGCTAGGAGGCGGAAACGGGGCTCCCCTGGATGTGTGCGGGACCCTCGTGCTTCCTCTCGAGTGGAGACGGGTATGTCGGGGAACTTCTTGAGTTGCAGCAAGGGTGAGAAGGACCCTTTGGATGTTCCAGTGGTTAGATGTGATTAGCCTCGAGAAGCCTCAGCGGAAATGGGCCTCATCTCGCCTGGAGGGCAAAATCTCCTGGATTTTCTCGAGTTGCGGCAGGTGCTCTCGACTTACGACGGGGACCTCAGGGACCCGCTCTGGTGTCCTCAAGAAAGGCCAGTCCCCATGCGAGTTCCTCGGGGGGCTCTCGGGATTCCTCTCCCGTCGATGCCGGGGCCTAAGTCCTTGTGTGGAGTCGGGGACGGAACCTGAGGATTCCTCTCCAGTGCTGACATGGATCTTGGGGTACTTCTGGAGTCTCCCCAGGGGAGTCAGTCCTCGTCTCGAATGCGGGCATGCACTTGCGCTTTCCTCCAGAGCGGTAGCAGCAGTGTCACGCAGTCCGCCGCGTGGATCAAAGGATCTATGGTTTTCCCTCGAGTCTTTCCCACGAGGCTTTCCCACGAGGCTTTCCCACAGGGCTGTCCCACGTGCACACGTGGTGGGAGTCGATCCTCGGCTTGAACGTCAAGGCAGTGCAGGGAAAACAGGTTCCTCTGGAATGGACTGACCCATCTGGGGGACTCTTGGAATGGTGGCACGACCCTGGAGTTCCTCTCGCCTTTCCTGTGGAGAGCGCCTCCTCTTGAGATGCGACGGGAACGCCGGGAATTCTTTCCCTACGAAACAGGGAAAGGATCCCTCATCTCGAGCTAGGAGGCGGAAACGGGGCTCCCCTGGATGTGTGCGGGACCCCACGTGCTTCCTCTCGAGTGGAGACTGGTATGTCGGGGAACTTCTTGAGATGCAGCAAGGGTGAGAAGGACCCTTTGGAAGTTCCAGTGGTTAGATGTGATTAGCCTCGAGAAGCCTCAGCGGAAATGGGCCTCATCTCGCCTGGAGGGCAAAACCTCCTGGAATTTCTCGAGTTGCGGCAGGTGCTCTCGACTTACGACGGGGACCTCGGGGACACGCTCTGGAGGCTGCAGGAAAGGCCAGTCCCCATGCGAGTTCCTCGCGGGCCTCTCGGGATTCCTCTCCCGTGGATGCCGGGGACTAAGACCTTGTGTGGAGTCAGGGCCGGAACCTGAGGATTCCTCTCCAGTGCTGACATGGATCTTGGGGTACTCCTGGAGTCTCCCCAGGGGAGTCAGTCCTTGTCTCGAATGCGGGCATGCACTTGCGCTTTCCTCCAGAGCGGTAGCAGCAGTGTCACGCAGTCCGCCGCGTGGATCAAAGGATCTATGGTTTTCCCTCGAGTCTTTCCCACGAGGCTTTCGCACGAGGCTTTCCCACAGGGCTGTCCCACGTGCACACGTGGTGGGAGTCGATCCTCGGCTTGAACGTCAAGGCAGTGCAGGGAAAACAGGTTCCTCTGGAATGGACTGACACAACTGGGGGTCTCTTGGAATGGTGCCACGACCCTGGAGTTCCTCTCGCCTTTCCTGTGGAGAGCGCCTCCTCTTGAGATGCGACGGGAACGCCGGGAATTCTTTCCCTACTAAACAGGGAAAGGATCCCTCATCTCGAGCTAGGAGGCAGAAACGGTGCTCCACTGGATGTTTCCGGAACCCCACGTGCTTCCTCTCGAGTGGAGACGGGTATGTCGCGGAACTGCTTGAGTTGCAGCAAGGGTGTGAAATACCCTTTGGAAGTTCCAGTGGTTAGATGTGATTAGCCTCGAGAAGCCTCAGCGGAAATGGGCCTCATCTCGCCTGGAGGGCAAAACCTCCTGGATTTTCTCGAGTTGCGGCAGGTGCTCTCGACTTATGACGGGGACCTCAGGGACCCGCTCTGGAGGCCTCAGGAAAGGCCAGTCCCCATGCGAGTTCCTCGGGGGCCTCTCGGGATTCCTCTCCCGTGGATGCCGGGGACTAAGACCTTGTGTGGAGTCGCGGCCGGAACCTGAGGATTCCTCTCCAGTGCTGACATGGATCTTGGGGTACTTCTGGAGTCTCCCCAGGGGAGTCAGTCCTCGTCTCGAATGCGGGCATGCACTTGCGCTTTCCTCCAGAGCGGTAGCAGCAGTGTCACGCAGTCCGCCGCGTGGATCAAAGGATCTACGGTTTTCCCTCGAGTCTTTCCCACGAGGCTTTCCCACGAGGCTTTCCCACAGGGCGGTCCCACGTGCACACGTGGTGGGAGTCGATCCTCGGCTTGAAAGTCAAGGCAGTGCAGGGAAAACAGGTTCCTCTGGAATGGACTGACCCATCTCGGGGACTCTTGGAATGGTGGCATGACCCTGGAGTTCCTCTCGCCTTTCCTGTGGAGAGCGCCTCCTCTTGACATGCGACGGGAACGCCGGGAATTCTTTCCCTACGAAACTTGGAAAGGATCCCTCTTCTCGAGCTAGGAGGCGGAAACGGGGCTCCCCTGGATGTGTGCGGGACCCCACGTGCTTCCTCTCGAGTGGAGACGGGTATGTCGCGGAACTGCTTGAGTTGCAGCAAGGGTGTGAAGGACCCTTTGGAAGTTCCAGTGGTTAGATGTGATTAGCCTCGAGAAGCCTCAGCGGAAATGGGCCTCATCTCGCCTGGAGGGCAAAACCTCCTGGATTTTCTCGAGTTGCGGCAGGTGCTCTGGACTTACGACGGGGACCTCAGGGACCCGCTCTGGAGTCCTCAGGAAAGGCCAGTCCCAATGCGAGTTCCTCCAGGGCCTCTCGGGTTCCTCTCCCGTGGATGCCGGGGCCTAAGACCTTGGGTGGAGTCGGGACCGGAACCTGAGGATTCCTCTCCAGTGCTGACATGGATCCTGGGGTAATTCTGGAGTCTCCCCAGGGGAGTCAGTCCTCGTCTCGAATGCGGGCATGCACTTGCGCTTTCCTCCAGAGTGGTAGCAGCGTCACGCAGTCCGCCGCGTGGATCAAAGGATCTATGGTTTTCCCTCGAGTCTTTCCCACGAGGCTTTCCCACGAGGCTTTCCCACAGGGCTGTCCCACGTGCACACGTGGTGGGAGTCGATCCTCGGCTTGAACGTCAAGGCAGTGCAGGGAAAACAGGTTCCTCTGGAATGGACTGACCCATCTGGGGGACTATTGGAATGGTGGCACGACCCTGGAGTTCCTCTCGCCTTTCCTGTGGAGAGCGCCTCCTCTTGAGATGCGACGGGAACGCCGGGAATTCTTTCCCTAAGAAACAGGGAAAGGATCCCTCATCTCGAGCTAGGAGGCGGAAACGGGGCTCCCCTGGATGTGTGCGGGACCCTCGTGCTTCCTCTCTTGTGGAGACGGGTATGTCGGGGAACTTCTTGAGTTGCAGCAAGGGTGTGAAGGACCCTTTGGAAGTTCCAGTGGTTAGATGTGATTAGCCTCGAGAAGCCTCAGCGGAAATGTGCCTCATCTCGCCTGGAGGGAAAAACCTCCTGGATTTTCTCGAGTTGCGGCAGGTGCTCTCGACTTACGACGGGGACCTCAGGGACCCGCTCTGGTGGCCTCAGGAAAGGCCAGTCCCCTTGCGAGTTCCTCGGGTGCCTCTCGGGATTCCTCTCCCGTCGATGCCGGGGACTAAGACCTTGTGTGGAGTCGGGGCCGGAACCTCAGGATTCCTCTCCAGTGCTGACATGGATCTTGGGGTACTTCTGGAGTCTCCCCAGGGGAGTCAGTCCTCGTCTCGAATGCGGGCATGCACTTGCGCTTTCCTCCAGAGCGGTAGCAGCAGTGTCACGCAGTCCGCCGCGTGGATCAAAGGATCTATGTTTTTCCCTCGAGCCTTTCCCACGAGGCTTTCCCACGAGGCTTTCCCCAGGGCTGTCCCACGTGCACACGTGGTGGGAGTCGATCCTCGGCTTGAACGTCAAGGCAGTGCAGGGAAAACAGGTTCCTCTGGAATGGACTGACACATCTGGGGGACTCTTGGAATGGTGGCACGTCCCTGGAGTTCCTCTCGCCTTTCCTGTGGAGAGCGCCTCCTCTTGAGATGCGACGGGAACGCCGGGAATTCTTTCCCTACGAAACAGGGAAAGGATCCCTCATCTCGAGCTAGGAGGCGGAAACGGGGCTCCCCTGGATGTGTGCGGGACCCTCGTGCTTCCTCTCGAGTGGAGACGGGTATGTCGGGGAACTTCTTGAGTTGCAGCAAGGGTGAGAAGGACCCTTTGGATGTTCCAGTGGTTAGATGTGATTAGCCTCGAGAAGCCTCAGCGGAAATGGGCCTCATCTCGCCTGGAGGGCAAAATATCCTGGATTTTCTCGAGTTGCGGCATGTGCTCTCGACTTACGACGGGGACCTCAGGGACCCGCTCTGGTGTCCTCAGGAAAGGCCAGTCCCCATGCGAGTTCCTCGGGGGCCTCTCGGGATTCCTCTCCCGTCGATGCCGGGGCCTAAGTCCTTGTGTGGAGTCGGGGCCGGAACCTGAGGATTCCTCTCCAGTGCTGACATGGATCTTGGGGTAATTCTGGAGTCTCCCCAGGGGAGTCAGTCCTCGTCTCGAATGCGGGCATGCACTTGCGCTTTCCTCCAGAGCGGTAGCAGCAGTGTCACGCAGTCCGCCGCGTGGATCAAAGGATCTATGGTTTTCCCTCCAGTCTTTCCCACGAGGGTTTCCCACGAGGCTTTCCCACAGGGCTGTCCCACGGGCACACCTTGTCAGAGTCGATCCTCGGCTTGAACGTCAAGGCAGTGCAGGGAAAACAGGTTCCTCTGGAATGGACTGACCCATCTGGGGGACTCTTGGAATGGTGGCACGACCCTGGAGTTCCTCTCGCCTTTCCTGTGGAGAGCGCCTCCTCTTGAGATGCGACGGGAACGCCGGGAATTCTTTCCCTACGAAACAGGGAAAGGATCCCTCATCTCGAGCTAGGAGGCGGAAACGGGGCTCCCCTGGATGTGTGCGGGACCCCACGTGCTTCCTCTCGAGTGGAGACTGGTATGTCGGGGAACTTCTTGAGTTGCAGCAAGGGTGAGAAGGACCCTTTGGATGTTCCAGTGGTTAGATGTGATTAGCCTCGAGAAGCCTCAGCGGAAATGGGCCTCATCTCGCCTGGAGGGCAAAACCTCCTGGATTTTCTCGAGTTGCGGCAGGTGCTCTCGACTTACGACGGGGACCTCAGGGACCCGCTCTTGTGGCCTCAGGAAAGGCCAGTCCCCATGCGAGTTCCTCGGGAGCCTCTCGGGATTCCTCTCCCGTCGATGCTGGGGCCTAAGACCTTGTGGGAGTCGGGGCCGGAACCTGAGGATTCCTCTCCAGTGCTGACATGGATCTTGGGGTACTTCTGGAGTCTCCCCAGGGGAGTCAGTCCTCGTCTCGAATGCGGGCATGCACTTGCGCTTTCCTACAGAGCGGTAGCAGCAGTGTCACGCAGTCCGCCGCGTGGATCAAAGGATCTATGGCTTTCCCTCGAGTCTTTCCCACGAGGCTTTCCCACGAGGCTTTCCCACAGGGCTGTCCCACGTGCACACGTGGTGGGAGTCGATCCGCGGCTTTAACGTCAAGGCAGTGCAGGGAAAACAACTTCCTCTGGAATGGACTGACCCATCTGGGGGACTCTTGGAATGGTGGCACGACCCTGGTGTTCCTCTCGCCTTTCCTGTGGAGAGCGCCTCCTCTTGAGATGCGACGGGAACGCCGGGAATTCTTTCCCTACGAAAGAGGGAAAGGATCCCTCATCTCGAGCTAGGAGGCGGAAACGGGGCTCCCCTGGATGTGTGCGAGACCCCACGTGCTTCCTCTCGAGTGGAGACGGTTATGTCGGGGAACTTCTTGAGTTGCAGCAAGGGTGTGAAGGACCCTTTGGAAGTTCCAGTGGTTAGATGTGATTAGCCTCGAGAAGCCTCAGCGGAAATGGGCCTCATCTCGCCTGGAGGGCAAAACCTCCTGGATTTTCTCGAGTTGCGGCAGGTGCTCTCGACTTACGACAGGGACCTCAGAGACCCGCTCTGGTGGCCTCAGGAATGGCCAGGCCCCATGTGAGTTCCTCGGGGGCCTCTCGGGATTCCTCTCCCGTCGATGCCGGGGCCTAAGACCTTGTGTGGAGTCGGGGCCGGAACCTGAGGATTCCTCTCCAGTGCTGACATGGATCTTGGGGTATTTCTGGAGTCTCCCCAGGGGAGTCAGTCCTCGTCTCGAATGTGGGCATGCACTTGCGATTTCCTCCAGAGCGGTAGCAGCAGTGTCACGCAGTCCGCCGCGTGGATCAAAGGATCTATGGTTTTCCCTCGAGTCTTTCCCACGAGGCTTTCCCACGAGGCTTTCCCACAGGGCTGTCCCACGTGCACACGTGGTGGGAGTCGATCCTCGGCTTGAACGTCAAGGCAGTGCAGGGAAAACAGGTTCCTCTGGAATGGACTGACATATCTGGGGGACTCTTGGAATGGTGCCACTATCCTGGAGTTCCTCTCGCCTTTCCTGTGGAGAGCGCCTCCTCTTGACATGCGACGGGAACGCCGGGAATTCTTTCCCTACGAAACAGGGAAAGGATCCCTCATCTCGAGCTAGCAGGCGGAAACGGGGCTCCCCTGGATGTGTGCGGGACACCACGTGCTTCCTCTCGAGTGGAGACGGGTATGTCGGGGAACTTCTTGAGTTGCAGCAAGGGTGTGAAGGACCCTTTGGTAGTTCCAGTGGTTAGACGTGATTAGCCTGGAGAAGCCTCAGCGGAAATGGGCCTCATCTCGCCTGGAGGGCAAAACCTCCTGGATTTTCTCGAGTTGCGGCAGGTGCTCTCGACTTACGACGGGGACCTCAGGGACCCGCTCTGGTGGCCTCAGGAAAGGCCAGTCCCCATGCGAGTTCCTCGGGTGCCTCTCGGGATTCCTCACCCGTCGATGCCGGGGCCTAAGACCTTGTGTGGAGTCGGGGCCGGAACCTGAGGATTCCTCTCCAGTGCTGACATGGATCTTGGGGTAGTTCTGGAGTCTCCCCAGGGGAGTCAGTCCTCGTCTCGAATGCGGGCATGCACTTGCGCTTTCCTCCATAGCGGTAGCAGCATTGTCACGCAGTCCTCCGCATGGATCAAAGGATCTATGTTTTTCCCTCGAGTCTTTCCCACGAGGCTTTCTCACGAGGCTATCCCACAGGGCTGTCCCACGTGCACACGTGGTGGGAGTCGATCCTCGGCTTGAACGTCAAGGCAGTGCAGGGAAAACAGGTTCCTCTGGAATGGACTGACACAACTGGGGGTCTCTTGGAATGGTGCCACGACCCTGGAGTTCCTCTCGCCTTTCCTGTGGAGAGCGCCTCCTCTTGAGATGCGACGGGAACGCCGGGAATTCTTTCCCTACTAAACAGGGAAAGGATCCCTCATCTCGAGCTAGGAGGCAGAAACGGTGCTCCACTGGATGTTTCCGGAACCCCACGTGCTTCCTCTCGAGTGGAGACGGGTATGTCGCGGAACTGCTTGAGTTGCAGCAAGGGTGTGAAATACCCTTTGGAAGTTCCAGTGGTTAGATGTGATTAGCCTCGAGAAGCCTCAGCGGAAATGGGCCTCATCTCGCCTGGAGGGCAAAACCTCCTGGATTTTCTCGAGTTGCGGCAGGTGCTCTCGACTTATGACGGGGACCTCAGGGACCCGCTCTGGAGGCCTCAGGAAAGGCCAGTCCCCATGCGAGTTCCTCGGGTGCCTCTCGGGATTCCTCTCCCGTGGATGCCGGGGACTAAGACCTTGTGTGGAGTCGCGGCCGGAACCTGAGGATTCCTCTCCAGTGCTGACATGGATCTTGGGGTACTTCTGGAGTCTCCCCAGGGGAGTCAGTCCTCGTCTCGAATGCGGGCATGCACTTGCGCTTTCCTCCAGAGCGGTAGCAGCAGTGTCACGCAGTCCGCCGCGTGGATCAAAGGATCTACGGTTTTCCCTCGAGTCTTTCCCACGAGGCTTTCCCACGAGGCTTTCCCACAGGGCGGTCCCACGTGCACACGTGGTGGGAGTCGATCCTCGGCTTGAAAGTCAAGGCAGTGCAGGGAAAACAGGTTCCTCTGGAATGGACTGACATATCTGGGGGTCTCTTGGAATGGTGCCACGATCCTGGAGTTCCTCTCGCCTTTCCTGTGGAGAGCGCCTCCTCTTGAGATGCGACGGGAACGCTGGGAATTCTTTCCCTACTAAACAGGGAAAGGATCCCTCATCTCGAGCTAGGAGGCGGAAACGGGGCTCCCCTGGATGTGTGCGGGACCCCACGTTCTTCCTCTCGAGTGGAGACGGGTATGTCGCGGAACTGCTTGAGTTGCAGCAAGGGTGTGAAGGACCCTTTGGAAGTTCCAGTGGTTAGATGTGATTAGCATCGAGAAGCCTCAGCGGAAATGGTCCTCATCTCGCCTGGAGGGCAAAACCTCCTGGATTTTCTCGAGTTGCGGCAGGTGCTCTCGACTTACGACGGGGACCTCAGGGACCCGCTCTGGAGGCCTCAGGAAAGGCCAGTCCCCATGCGAGTTCCTCGGGGGCCTCTCGGGATTCCTCTCCCGTCGATGCCGGGGCCTAAGACCTTGTGTGGAGTCGGGGCCAGAACCTGAGGATTCCTCTCCAGTGCTGACATGGATCTTTGGGTACTTCTGGAGTCTCCCCAGGGGAGTCAGTCCTCGTCTCGAATGCGGGCATGCACTTGCGCTTTCCTACAGAGCGGTAGCAGCAGGGCCACGCAGTCCGCCGCGTGGATCAAAGGATCTATGTTTTTCCCTCGAGTCTTTCCCACGAGTCTTTCCCACGAGGCTTTCCCACAGGGCTGTCCCACGTGCACACGTGGTGGGAATCGATCCTCGGCTTGAACGTCAAGGCAGTGCAGGGAAAACAGGTTCCTCTGGAATGGACTGACACATCTGGGGGACTCTTGGAATGGTGGCTCGACCCTGGAGTTCCTCTCGGCTTTCCTGTGGAGAGCGCCTCCTCTTGAGATGTGACGGGAACGCCGGGAATTCTTTCCCTACTAAACAGGGAAAGGATCCCTCATCTCGAGCTACGAGGCGGAAACGGGGCTCCCCTGGATGTGTGCGGGACCCCACGTGCTTCCTCTCGAGTGGAGACGGGTATGTCGCGGAACTGCTTGAGTTGCAGCAAGGGTGTGAAGGACCCTTTGGAAGTTCCAGTGGTTAGATGTGATTAGCCTCGAGAAGCCTCAGCGGAATTGGGCCTCATCTCGCCTGGAGGGCAAAACCTCCTGGATTTTCTCGAGTTGCTGCAGGTGCTCTCGACTTACGACGGGGACCTCAGGGACCTGCTCTGGTGGCCTCAGGAAAGGCCAGTCCCCATGTGAGTTCCTTGGGGGCCTCTCGGGATTCCTCTCCTGTCGATGCCGGGGCCTAAGACCTTGTGTGGAGTCGGGGCCGGAACCTGAGGATTCCTCTCCAGTGCTGACATGGATCTTGGGGTACTTCTGGAGTCTCCCCAGGGGAGTCAGTCCTCGTCTCGAATGCGGGCATGAACTTGCGGTTTCCTCCAGAGCGGTAGCAGCAGTGTCACGCAATCCGCCGCGTGGATCAAAGGATCTACGGTTTTCCCTCGAGTCTTTCCCACGAGGCTTTCCCACGAGGCTTTCCCACAGGGCTGTCCCACGCGCACACGTGGTGGGAGTCGATCTTCGGCTTGAACGTCAAGGTAGTGCAGGGAAAACAGGTTCCTCTGGAATGGACTGACCCATCTCGGGGACTCTTGGAATGGTGGCATGACCCTGGAGTTCCTCTCGCCTTTCCTGTGGAGAGCGCCTCCTCTTGACATGCGACGGGAACGCCGGGAATTCTTTCCCTACGAAACTTGGAAAGGATCCCTCTTCTCGAGCTAGGAGGCGGAAACGGGGCTCCCCTGGATGTGTGCGGGACCCCACGTGCTTCCTCTCGAGTGGAGACGGGTATGTCGCGGAACTGCTTGAGTTGCAGCAAGGGTGTGAAGGACCCTTTGGAAGTTCCAGTGGTTAGATGTGATTAGCCTCGAGAAGCCTCAGCAGAAATGGGCCTCATCTCGCCTGGAGGGCAAAACCTCCTGGATTTTCTCGAGTTGCGGCAGGTGCTCTGGACTTACGACGGGGACCTCAGGGACCCGCTCTGGAGTCCTCAGGAAAGGCCAGTCCCAATGCGAGTTCCTCCAGGGCCTCTCGGGTTCCTCTCCCGTGGATGCCGGGGCCTAAGACCTTGGGTGGAGTCGGGACCGGAACCTGAGGATTCCTCTCCAGTGCTGACATGGATCCTGGGGTAATTCTGGAGTCTCCCCAGGGGAGTCAGTCCTCGTCTCGAATGCGGGCATGCACTTGCGCTTTCCTCCAGAGTGGTAGCAGCGTCACGCAGTCCGCCGCGTGGATCAAAGGATCTATGGTTTTCCCTCGAGTCTTTCCCACGAGGCTTTCCCACGAGGCTTTCCCACAGGGCTGTCCCACGTGCACACGTGGTGGGAGTCGATCCTCGGCTTGAACGTCAAGGCAGTGCAGGGAAAACAGGTTCCTCTGGAATGGACTGACCCATCTGGGGGACTATTGGAATGGTGGCACGACCCTGGAGTTCCTCTCGCCTTTCCTGTGGAGAGCGCCTCCTCTTGAGATGCGACGGGAACGCCGGGAATTCTTTCCCTAAGAAACAGGGAAAGGATCCCTCATCTCGAGCTAGGAGGCGGAAACGGGGCTCCCCTGGATGTGTGCGGGACCCTCGTGCTTCCTCTCTTGTGGAGACGGGTATGTCGGGGAACTTCTTGAGTTGCAGCAAGGGTGTGAAGGACCCTTTGGAAGTTCCAGTGGTTAGATGTGATTAGCCTCGAGAAGCCTCAGAGGAAATGTGCCTCATCTCGCCTGGAGGGAAAAACCTCCTGGATTTTCTCGAGTTGCGGCAGGTGCTCTCGACTTACGACGGGGACCTCAGGGACCCGCTCTGGTGGCCTCAGGAAAGGCCAGTCCCCTTGCGAGTTCCTCGGGTGCCTCTCGGGATTCCTCTCCCGTCGATGCCGGGGACTAAGACCTTGTGTGGAGTCGGGGCCGGAACCTCAGGATTCCTCTCCAGTGCTGACATGGATCTTGGGGTACTTCTGGAGTCTCCCCAGGGGAGTCAGTCCTCGTCTCGAATGCGGGCATGCACTTGCGCTTTCCTCCAGAGCGGTAGCAGCAGTGTCACGCAGTCCGCCGCGTGGATCAAAGGATCTATGTTTTTCCCTCGAGCCTTTCCCACGAGGCTTTCCCACGAGGCTTTCCCCAGGGCTGTCCCACGTGCACACGTGGTGGGAGTCGATCCTCGGCTTGAACGTCAAGGCAGTGCAGGGAAAACAGGTTCCTCTGGAATGGACTGACACATCTGGGGGACTCTTGGAATGGTGGCACGTCCCTGGAGTTCCTCTCGCCTTTCCTGTGGAGAGCGCCTCCTCTTGAGATGCGACGGAAACGCCGGGAATTCTTTCCCTACGAAACAGGGAAAGGATCCCTCATCTCGAGCTAGGAGGCGGAAACGGGGCTCCCCTGGATGTGTGCGGGACCCTCGTGCTTCCTCTCGAGTGGAGACGGGTATGTCGGGGAACTTCTTGAGTTGCAGCAAGGGTGAGAAGACCCTTTGGATGTTCCAGTGGTTAGATGTGATTAGCCTCGAGAAGCCTCAGCGGAAATGGGCCTCATCTCGCCTGGAGGGCAAAATATCCTGGATTTTCTCGAGTTGCGGCATGTGCTCTCGACTTACGACGGGGACCTCAGGGACCCGCTCTGGTGTCCTCAGGAAAGGCCAGACCCCATGCGAGTTCCTCGGGGGCCTCTCGGGATTCCTCTCCCGTCGATGCCGGGGCCTAAGTCCTTGTGTGGAGTCGGGGCCGGAACCTGAGGATTCCTCTCCAGTGCTGACATGGATCTTGGGGTAATTCTGGAGTCTCCCCAGGGGAGTCAGTCCTCGTCTCGAATGCGGGCATGCACTTGCGCTTTCCTCCAGAGCGGTAGCAGCAGTGTCACGCAGTCCGCCGCGTGGATCAAAGGATCTATGGTTTTCCCTCCAGTCTTTCCCACGAGGCTTTCCCACGAGGCTTTCCCACAGGGATGTCCCACGGGCACACCTTGTCAGAGTCGATCCTCGGCTTGAACGTCAAGGCAGTGCAGGGAAAACAGGTTCCTCTGGAATGGACTGACCCATCTGGGGGACTCTTGGAATGGTGGCACGACCCTGGAGTTCCTCTCGCCTTTCCTGTGGAGAGCGCCTCCTCTTGAGATGCGACGGGAACGCCGGGAATTCTTTCCCTACGAAACAGGGAAAGGATCCCTCATCTCGAGCTAGGAGGCGGAAACGGGGCTCCCCTGGATGTGTGCGGGACCCCACGTGCTTCCTCTCGAGTGGAGACTGGTATGTCGGGGAACTTCTTGAGTTGCAGCAAGGGTGAGAAGGACCCTTTGGATGTTCCAGTGGTTAGATGTGATTAGCCTCGAGAAGCCTCAGCGGAAATGGGCCTCATCTCGCCTGGAGGGCAAAACCTCCTGGATTTTCTCGAGTTGCGGCAGGTGCTCTCGACTTACGACGGGGACCTCAGGGACCCGCTCTTGTGGCCTCAGGAAAGGCCAGTCCCCATGCGAGTTCCTCGGGAGCCTCTCGGGATTCCTCTCCCGTCGATGCTGGGGCCTAAGACCTTGTGGGAGTCGGGGCCGGAACCTGAGGATTCCTCTCCAGTGCTGACATGGATCTTGGGGTACTTCTGGAGTCTCCCCAGGGGAGTCAGTCCTCGTCTCGAATGCGGGCATGCACTTGCGCTTTCCTCCAGAGTGGTAGCAGCAGTGTCACGCAGTCCGCCGCGTGGATCAATGGATCTATGGCTTTCCCTCGAGTCTTTCCCACGAGGCTTTCCCACGAGGCTTTCCCACAGGGCTGTCCCACGTGCACACGTGGTGGGAGTCGATCCGCGGCTTGAACGTCAAGGCAGTGCAGGGAAAACAACTTCCTCTGGAATGGACTGACCCATCTGGGGGACTCTTGGAATGGTGGCACGACCCTGGTGTTCCTCTCGCCTTTCCTGTGGAGAGCGCCTCCTCTTGAGATGCGACGGGAACGCCGGGAATTCTTTCCCTACGAAAGAGGGAAAGGATCCCTCATCTCGAGCTAGGAGGCGGAAACGGGGCTCCCCTGGATGTGTGCGAGACCCCACGTGCTTCCTCTCGAGTGGAGACGGTTATGTCGGGGAACTTCTTGAGTTGCAGCAAGGGTGTGAAGGACCCTTTGGAAGTTCCAGTGGTTAGATGTGATTAGCCTCGAGAAGCCTCAGCGGAAATGGGCCTCATCTCGCCTGGAGGGCAAAACCTCCTGGATTTTCTCGAGTTGCGGCAGGTGCTCTCGACTTACGACAGGGACCTCAGAGACCCGCTCTGGTGGCCTCAGGAATGGCCAGGCCCCATGTGAGTTCCTCGGGGGCCTCTCGGGATTCCTCTCCCGTCGATGCCGGGGCCTAAGACCTTGTGTGGAGTCGGGGCCGGAACCTGAGGATTCCTCTCCAGTGCTGACATGGATCTTGGGGTATTTCTGGAGTCTCCCCAGGGGAGTCAGTCCTCGTCTCGAATGTGGGCATGCACTTGCGATTTCCTCCAGAGCGGTAGCAGCAGTGTCACGCAGTCCGCCGCGTGGATCAAAGGATCTATGGTTTTCCCTCGAGTCTTTCCCACGAGGCTTTCCCACGAGGCTTTCCCACAGGGCTGTCCCACGTGCACACGTGGTGGGAGTCGATCCTCGGCTTGAACGTCAAGGCAGTGCAGGGAAAACAGGTTCCTCTGGAATGGACTGACATATCTGGGGGACTCTTGGAATGGTGCCACTATCCTGGAGTTCCTCTCGCCTTTCCTGTGGAGAGCGCCTCCTCTTGACATGCGACGGGAACGCCGGGAATTCTTTCCCTACGAAACAGGGAAAGGATCCCTCATCTCGAGCTAGCAGGCGGAAACGGGGCTCCCCTGGATGTGTGCGGGACACCACGTGCTTCCTCTCGAGTGGAGACGGGTATGTCGGGGAACTTCTTGAGTTGCAGCAAGGGTGTGAAGGACCCTTTGGTAGTTCCAGTTGTTAGACGTGATTAGCCTGGAGAAGCCTCAGCGGAAATGGGCCTCATCTCGCCTGGAGGGCAAAACCTCCTGGATTTTCTCGAGTTGCGGCAGGTGCTCTCGACTTACGACGGGGACCTCAGGGACCCGCTCTGGTGGCCTCAGGAAAGGCCAGTCCCCATGCGAGTTCCTCGTTGGCCTCTCGGGATTCCTCTCCCGTCGATGCCGGGGCCTAAGACCTTGTGTGGAGTCGGGGCCGGAACCTGAGGATTCCTCTCCAGTGGTGACATGGATCTTGGGGTACTTCTGGAGTCTCCGCAGGGGAGTCAGTCCTCGTCTCCAATGGCGGCATGCACGTGCGCTTTCCTCGAGAGTGGTAGCAGCAGTGTCACGCTTTCCATTGCGTGACAGGGAAAGGATCCCTCATCCTGAGCTAGGAGTCGGAAACTGGGCTCCCCTGGATGTGTGCGGGACCCTCGTGCTTCCTCTCGAGTGGAGACGGGTATGTCGGCGAACTTCTTGAGTTGCAGCAAGGTTGTGAAGGACCCTTTGGAGGTTCCAGTGGTTAGATGTGATTAGCCTCGAGAACCTCATCGGAAATGGGCCTCATCTCGCCTGGAGGGCAAAACTTCCTGGATTTTCTCGAGTTGCGCAGGTGCTCTCGACTGACGACAGGGACCTCAGGGACCCGCTCTTGTGGCCTCAGGAAAGGCCCGTCCCCATGCGAGTTCCTCGGGGGCCTCTCGGGATTCCTCTCCCGTCGATGCCGGGGCCTAAGACCTTGTGTGGAGTCGGGGCCGGAACCTGAGGATTCCTCTCCAGTGCTGACATGGATCTTGGGCTACTTCTGGAGTCTCCCCAGGGGAGTCAGTCCTCGTCTTGAATGCGGGCATGCACTTGCGCTTTCCTCCAGAGAGGTAGCAGCAGTGTTTCGCAGTCCGCCGCGTGGATCAAAGGATCTATGGTTTTCCCTCGAGTCTTTCCCATGAGGCTTTCCCACAGGGCTTTCCCACGTGCACACGTGGTGGGAGTCGATCCTCGGCTTGAACGTCAAGGCAGTGCAAGGAAAACAGGTTCCTCTGGAATGGACTGACACATCTGGGGGACTCTTGGAATGGTGGCACGACCCTGGAGTTCCTCTCGCCTTTCCTGTTGAGAGCGCCTCCTCTTGAGATGCGACGGGAACGCCGGGAATTCTCTCCGTACGAAACAGGGAAAGGATCCCTCATCTCGAGCTAGGAGGCGGAAACGGGGCTCCCCTGGATGTGTGCGGGACCCTCGTGCTACCTCTCGAGTGGACACGGGTATGTCGGGGAACTTCTGGACTTGCAGCAAGGGTGTGAAGGACCCTTTGCAAGTTCCAGTGGTTAGATGTGATTAGCCTCGAGAAGCCTCAGCGGAAATGGGCCTCGTCTCGCCTGGAGGGCAAAACCTCCTGGATTTTCTCGAGTTGCGGCAGGTGCTCTCGACTTACGACGGGGACCTCAGGGACCCGCTCTGGTGGCCTCAGGAAAGGCCAGTCCCCGTGCGAGTTCCTCGGGGGCCTCTCGGGATTCCTCTCCCGTCGATGCCGGGGCCTAAGACCTTGTGTGGAGTCGGGGCCGGAACCTGAGGATTCCTCTCCAGTGCTGACATGGATCTTGGGCTACTTCTGGAGTCTCCCCAGGGGAGTCAGTCCTCGTCTCGAATGCGGGCATTCACTTGCTCTTTCCTCCAGAGCGGTAGCAGCAGTGTCACGCAGTCCGCCGCGTGGATCAAAGGATCTATGGTTTTCCCTCGAGTCTTTCCCACGAAGCTTTCCCACAGGGCTGTCCCACGTGCACACGTGGTGGGAGTCGATCCTCGGCTTGAACGTCAAGGCAGTGCAGGGAAAACAGGTTCCTCTGGAATGGACTGACACATCTGGGGGACTCTTGGAATGGTGACACGACCCTGGAGTTCCTCTCGCCTTTCCTGTTGAGAGCGCCTCCTCTTGAGATGCGACGGCAACGCCGGGAATTCTTTCCGTACGAAACAGGGAAAGGATCCCTCATCTCGAGCTAGGAGGCGGAAACGGGGCTCCCCTGGATGTGTGCGGGACCCTCGTGCTACCTCTCGAGTGGACACGGGTATGTCGGGGAACTTCTGGACTTGCAGCAAGGGTGTGAAGGACCCTTTGGAAGTTCCAGTGGTTAGATGTGATTAGCCTCGAGAAGCCTCAGCGGAAATGGGCCTCATCTCTCCTGGAGGGCAAAACCTCCTGGATTTTCTCGAGTTGCGGCAGGTGCTCTCGACTTACGACGGGGACCTCAGGGACCCGCTCTGGTGGCCTCAGGAAAGGCCAGTCCCCATGGGAGTTCCTCGGGGGCCTCTCGGGATTCCTCTCCCGTCGATGCCTTGGCCTAAGACCTTGTGTGGAGTCGGGGCCGGAACCTGAGGATTCCTCTCCAGTGCTGACATGGATCTTGGGCTACTTCTGGAGTCTCCCCACGGGAGTCAGTCCTCGTCTCGAATGCGGGCATGCACTTGTGCTTTCCTCCGGAGCGGTAGCAGCAGTGTCACGCAGTCCGCCGCGTGGATCAAAGGATCTATGGTTTTCCCTCGAGTCTTTCCCACGATGCTTTCCCACGAGGCTTTCCCACAGGGCTGTCCCACGTGCACACGTGGTGGAAGTCTATCCTCGGCTTGAACATCAAGGCAGTGCAGGGAAAACAGGTTCCTCTGGAATGGACTGACACATCTGGGGGACTCTTGGAATGGTGGCACGACCCTGGGGTTCCTCTCGTCTTTCCTGTGGAGAGCGCCTCCTCTTGAGATGCGACGGAATCGCCGGGAATTCTTTCCCTAAGAAACAGGGAAAGGATCCCTCATCTTGAGCTAGGAGGCGGAAACGGGGCTCCCCTGGATGTGTGCGGGACCCTAGTGCTTCCTCTCGAGTGGAGACGGGTATGTCGGGGAACTTCTTGAGTTGCAGCAAGGGTGTGAAGGACCCTTTGGAAGTTCCAGTGGTTAGATGTGATTCGCCTCGAGAAGACTCAGCGGAAATTGGCCTCATCTCACCTGGAGGGCAAAACCTCCTGGATTTTCTCGAGTTGCGGCAGGTGCTCTCGACTTACGACGGGGACCTCAGGGACCCGCTCTGGTGGCCTCAGGAAAGGCCAGTCCCCATGCGAGTTCCTCGTTGGCCTCTCGGGATTCCTCTCCCGTCGATGCCGGGGCCTAAGACCTTGTGTGGAGTCGGGGCCGGAACCTGAGGATTCCTCTCCAGTGGTGACATGGATCTTGGGGTACTTCTGGAGTCTCCGCAGGGGAGTCAGTCCTCGTCTCCAATGGCGGCATGCACGTGCGCTTTCCTCGAGAGTGGTAGCAGCAGTGTCACGCTTTCCATTGCGTGACAGGGAAAGGATCCCTCATCCTGAGCTAGGAGTCGGAAACTGGGCTCCCCTGGATGTGTGCGGGACCCTCGTGCTTCCTCTCGAGTGGAGACGGGTATGTCGGCGAACTTCTTGAGTTGCAGCAAGGTTGTGAAGGACCCTTTGGAGGTTCCAGTGGTTAGATGTGATTAGCCTCGAGAACCTCATCGGAAATGGGCCTCATCTCGCCTGGAGGGCAAAACTTCCTGGATTTTCTCGAGTTGCGCAGGTGCTCTCGACTGACGACAGGGACCTCAGGGACCCGCTCTTGTGGCCTCAGGAAAGGCCCGTCCCCATGCGAGTTCCTCGGGGGCCTCTCGGGATTCCTCTCCCATCGATGCCGGTGTCTAAGACCTTGTGTGGAGTCGGGACCGGAACCCGAGGATTCCTCTCCAGGGATGACATGGTTCTTGGGGTACTTCTGGAGTCTCCCGAGGGGAGTCAGTCCTCGTCTCGAGTGGGGTCATGCACGTGCGCTTTCCTCCCGAGTGGTAGCAGCAGTGTCCCGCTTTCTGTGGTGTCGATCAAGGGATCTGTGGCTTTCCCTCGAGGCTTTCCCACGAGGCTTTCCCACGAGGCTTTCCCACAGGGCTGTCCCACGTGCCACCGTCGTGTGAGTCGATCCTCGACCTGAAAGTCGAGGCAATGCAAGGAAAACAGGTTCCTCTGGATTGGACTGACACATCTGGTGGACTCTTGGAATGGTGGCACGACCCTGGAGTTCCTCTCGCCTTTCCTGTGGAGAGCGCCTCCTCTTGAGATGCGACGGGAACGCCGGAAATTCTTTCCCGACCAAGAAGGGAAAGGATCCCTCATCTCGATCTACCAGGCAGAAACGGGGCTCCTCTGGATGTGGACGTGACCCTCTTACTTCCTCTCGATTGGAGACGGGTATGTCGGGGAACTTCTTGAGTTGCATCAAGGGTGTTAAGGACCCTTTCGAAGTTCCAGAGGTTAGATGTGATTAACCTAGAGACGCCTCAGAGGAAATGGGCCTCATCTCGCCTGGACGGGAGAACCTCCTGGATTTTCTCAAGTTGCAGCAGGTGCTCTCGACTTAGGATGGGGTCATAAGGGACCCGCTCTGGTGGCCTCATGAAAGACCAGTCCCCATGAGAGATCCTTGGGGGCCTCTCGGGATTCCTCTCCCGTCGATGCCGGGGCCTAACCCCTTGTGCGGAGTCAGGGCTGGAATGTGAGGTTTCCACTCCCTGGCTGACATGGATCATGGCTTACTTCTGTAGAATCCACAGGGGAGTCAGTCCTCGTCTCGAGTGGGGCATGCACCTGCTCCTTCCTCCGAGCTGTAGCAGCAGTGTCACGCTTCCCGTCGCATGGATCAGGGGATCTGTTGCTTTCCCGCGAGGCTTTCCCACAGGGCTGTTCCACGTGACACCGTGGTGTGAGTCAATCCTTGGCGTGAAAGTCGAGGCCGTTCAGAGAAAACACGTTCCTCTGGAATGGACTGAGACATCTGGGGGCCTCTTGGAATTGCGGCACGACCCTGGAGTTCCTCTCGCCTTTCCTGTGGAGAGCACCTCCTCTTGAGATGCGACGGGAACGCTGGGAATTCATTCCCGACCCAGCAGGGAAAGGATCCCTCATCTCGAGCTACAAGGCAGAAACGGGACCTCTCTCGATGTGGGCGGGACCATCGTGTTTCCTCTTGAGTGGAGACGGGTATGTCGGGGAACTTCTTGAGTTGCAGCAAGGGTGTACAGGCCCCTTTGCAATTCCCAGAGGGTAGGTGTGATTAGCCTCGATACGCCTCAGCGGAAATGGGTTTCATCTCGCCTTTAGGGGAGAACCTCCTGGATTTTCTCGAGTTGCAACAGGTGCTCTCCACTTAAGACAGGGACTTCAGGGACCCGCTCTGGTGGCCTCAGGAAAGGCCAGTCCCCATGCGAGTTCCTAGGGGACCTCTCGGGATTCCTCTCCCGTCGATGCCGGGGCCTAAGACCTTGTGTGGAGTCGGTTCCGGAACCTGAAGATTCCTCTCCAGTGCTGACATGGATCTTGGGGTACTTCTGGAGTCTCCCCAGTTGAGTCAGTCCTCGTCTCGAGTGGGGGCATGCACGTTAGCTTTCCTCCCGAGCTGTAGTAGCAGTGTCACGCTTCCCATCACGTGGATCAAGGGATCTATGGCTTTCCCTAGAGGCTTTCCCACGAGTCTTTCCCACAGGGCTCACCCACGTGCCACCATGGTGTTAGTCGATCCTCGGCGTGAAAGTCGAGGCAGTGCAGGGAAAACAGGTTCCTCTGGTGCCGGGAGCCAGTGTGAGGAATCCTGCCCGTGACAAGTTTATGAGGAAGGACGCTCACATACGCAAGGCGTGCTCAGACTTCAGGGACCCCTCTGGAAATTCCTATGCATGTACCCCAACAAAAATCTGCCGGTTTTTGTGCTCTGCATTTCTACTCTTCTGACATTTTCTGGAAAAAGTCAAGGCTTTAGTCTTCTGCATTTGAAAGAGTGTTTCAATCCAAAAGACCCTCTGATGGCTTTCTAGCCTGCCTGCAGGACTCATACAGCTGCGTGTGTAATTGTTTGAGGCCTCCTGACTGCAGGAGGCACAGGAAGCTTAAAACATCCAAGGAATGTAGGGGCTTCCGAGGAGTCAAAATCTTTAGAATAGGACTGATTAAAGGTTTCATTTGTTGAGTCAATGCTTGCTGCCAAATTTTCATATCCTATATTTTTAGATATAGTTGGTATATAGAAAAACAAGTAGTAGACCTTGTATTAGCAACATTAGCTCTTTGAGTTAAGTACCTTCTTTGTTATAACCCACTGCACCTTTGTTCTAGAAATGTACCTTTAACGCTTTAAGAAGATGTAGATTAAAGAAAACCACTTCAGGGGAAACAAAATTAACATTCATTAAGGAAGAGAGCCAAAAAGTGTTAACAAGCCTCTTGGCCAGAAGATAATGTAAATCACCTGACCTTTGTATGCAAAATGATGTATAGAAAGAGTCTGAGCTGCGAACGCTACATAATTTTGGGTTACCCATTGATCTTCGTGTTTTATCAAAAGTATAAAAGGCCTTCTGAACAATAAAGGAGGGGGCCAGCTTCTCGGACCAGTTTCTTGAACTAGTCTCTCGGCCTGGTTTATTGGGACTCTGGCTCCCCCCGTGTCTCTCTCTCTCTTCTTCTCTCCCTTTCCCTATCTCTGCTCTTTACTTTAACTTCAGGCTGAATCTCCACCTGGGGCGCGGAGGCTCGCCAGGTCTACTTACTTGCCCTGGCTGTTAAGACCCACACGAAAGGGAACTTAAGGCGAGGCACCCTGAGATTTCAAGGGGGCGCCGGTGGCCCAACGTAGATGGTGCAAATTCCTTGTCTGGAAATTTATTGGCCTTCTGTGTAAACCAAGCTATTCAGCCCTCTTCCTCCAATTAATCTTCTTACTACACTATAGTTTCTTAATCAAATCTTATATTAATAAATAAACAACTCTTTCCATGCCAATCTTTCCATGATTTCCGGGTGGGGCCCACGTGATTTCCGGGTGGGGCCCACGTGATTTCCGGGTGGGGCCCACGTGATTTCCGGGTGGGGCCCACGAGATTTCCGGGTGGGGCCCACGTGATTTCCGGGTGGGGCCCACGTGATTTCCGGGTGGGGCCCACGTGATTTCCGGGTGGGGCCCACGAGATTTCCGGGTGTGGCCCACGTGATTTCCGGGTGTGGCCCACGTGATTTCCGGGTGGGGCCCACGTGATTTCCGGGTGGGGCCCACGTGATTTCCGGGTGGGGCCCACGGGATTTCCGGGTGGGGACCACGTGATTTCCGGGTGGGGCCCACGTGATTTCCCCGTGGGGCCCACGTGATTTCCCCGTGGGGCCCACGTGATTTCCGGGTGGGGCCCACGTGATTTCCGGGTGGGGCCCACGTGATTTCCGGATGGGGCCCACGTGATTTCCCCTGGGGGCCCACGTGATTTCCGGGTGGGGCCCACGTGATTTCCGGGTGGGGACCACGTGATTTCCGGGTGGGGCCCACGTGATATCCAGGTGGGGCCCACGTGATTTCCCCTGGGGGCCCACGTGATTTCCGGGTGGGGCCCACGTGATTTCCGGGTGGGGCCCACGTGATTTCCGGGTGGGGCCCACGTGATTTCCGGGTGGGGCCCACGTGATTTCCCCTGGGGGCCCACGTGATTTCCGGGTAGGGCCCACGTGATTTCCGGGTGGGGCCCACGTGATTTCCGGGTGGGGCCCACGTGATTTCCGGGTGGGGCCCACGTGATTTCCGGGTGGGGCCCACGTGATTTCCGGGTGGGGCCCACGTGATTTCCGGGTGGGGCCCACGTGATTTCCGGGTGGGGCCCACGTGATTTCCCCGTGGGGCCCACGTGATTTCCGGGTGGGGCCCACGTGATTTCCGGGTGGGGCCCACGTGATTTCCGGGTGGGGCCCACGTGATTTCCGGGTGGGGCCCACGTGATTTCCGGGTGGGGCCCACGTGATTTCCGGATGGGGCCCACGTGATTTCCGGGTGGGGCCCACGTGATTTCCGGGTGGGGCCCACGTGATTTCCGGGTGGGGCCCACGTGATTTCCGGGTGGGGCCCACGTGATATCCGGGTGGGGCCCACGTGATTTCCCCTGGGGGCCCACGTGATTTCCGGGTGGGGCCCACGTGATTTCCGGGTGGGGCCCACGTGATTTCCGGGTGGGGCCCACGTGATTTCCGGGTGGGGCCCACGTGATTTCCCCTGGGGGCCCACGTGATTTCCGGGTGGGGCCCACGTGATTTCCGGGTGGGGCCCACGTGATTTCCGGGTGGGGCCCACGTGATTTCCGGGTGGGGCCCACGTGATTTCCGGGTGGGGCCCACGTGATTTCCGGGTGGGGCCCACGTGATTTCCGGGTGGGGCCCACGTGATTTCCCCGTGGGGCCCACGTGATTTCCGGGTGGGCCCCACGTGATTTCCGGGTGGGGCCCACGTGATTTCCGGGTGGGGCCCACGTGATTTCCGGGTGGGGCCCACGTGATTTCCGGGTGGGGCCCACGTGATTTCCGGGTGGGGCCCACGTGATTTCCCGGTGGGGCCCACGTGATTTCCCCGTGGGGCCCACGTGATTTCCGGGTGGGGCCCACGTGATTTCCGGGTGGGGCCCACGTGATTTCCGGGTGGGGCCCACGTGATTTCCGGGTGGGGCCCACGTGATTTCCGGGTGGGGCCCACGTGATTTCCGGGTGGGGCCCACGTGATTTCCGGGTGGGCCCCACGTGGTTTCCGGGTGGGGCCCACGTGATTTCCCCGTGGGGCCCACGTGATTTCCGGGTGGGGCCCACGTGATTTCCGGGTGGGGCCCACGTCATTTCCGGGTGGGGCCCACGTGATTTCCGGGTGGGGCCCACGTGATTTCCGGATCTATGGTTTTCCCTCGAGTCTTTCCCAGGAGGCTTTCCCACAGGGCTGTCCCACGTGCACACGTGGTGGGAGTCGATCCTCGGCTTGAACGTCAAGGCAGTGCAAGGAAAACAGGTTCCTCTGGAATGGACTGACACATCTGGGGGACTCTTGGAATGGTGGCATGACCCTGGAGTTCCTCTCGCCTTTCCTGTTGAGAGCGCCTCCTCTTGAGATGCGACGGGAACGCCGGGAATTCTTTCCGTACGAAACAGGGAAAGGATCCCTCATCTCGAGCTAGGAGGCGGAAACGGGGCTCCCCTGGATGTGTGCGGGACCCTCGTGCTACCTCTCGAGTGGACACGGGTATGTCGGGGAACTTCTGGACTTGCAGCAAGGGTGTGAAGGACCCTTTGCAAGTTCCAGTGGTTAGATGTGATTAGCCTCGAGAAGCCTCAGCGGAAATGGGCCTCATCTCGCCTGGAGGGCAAAACCTCCTGGATTTTCTCGAGTTGCGGCAGGTGCTCTCGACTTACGACGGGGACCTCAGGGACCCGCTCTGGTGGCCTCAGGAAAGGCCAGTCCCCATGCGAGTTCCTCGGGGGCCTCTCGGGATTCCTCTCCCGTCGATGCCGGGGCCTAAGACCTTGTGTGGAGTCGGGGCCGGAACCTGAGGATTCCTCTCCAGTGCTGACATGGATCTTGGGCTACTTCTGGAGTCTCCCCAGGGGAGTCAGTCCTCGTCTCGAATGCGGGCATTCACTTGCTCTTTCCTCCAGAGCGGTAGCAGCAGTGTCACGCAGTCCGCCGCGTGGATCAAAGGATCTATGGTTTTCCCTCGAGTCTTTCCCACGAAGCTTTCCCACAGGGCTGTCCCACGTGCACACGTGGTGGGAGTCGATCCTCGGCTTGAACGTCAAGGCAGTGCAGGGAAAACAGGTTCCTCTGGAATGGACTGACACATCTGGGGGACTCTTGGAATGGTGACACGACCCTGGAGTTCCTCTCGCCTTTCCTGTTGAGAGCGCCTCCTCTTGAGATGCGACGGCAACGCCGGGAATTCTTTCCGTACGAAACAGGGAAAGGATCCCTCATCTCGAGCTAGGAGGCGGAAACGGGGCTCCCCTGGATGTGTGCGGGACCCTGGTGCTACCTCTCGAGTGGACACGGGTATGTCGGGGAACTTCTGGACTTGCAGCAAGGGTGTGAAGGACCCTTTGGAAGTTCCAGTGGTTAGATGTGATTAGCCTCGAGAAGCCTCAGCGGAAATGGGCCTCATCTCGCCTGGAGGGCAAAACCTCCTGGATTTTCTCGAGTTGCGGCAGGTGCTCTCGACTTACGACGGGGACCTCAGGGACCCGCTCTGGTGGCCTCAGGAAAGGCCAGTCCCCATGGGAGTTCCTCGGGGGCCTCTCGGGATTCCTCTCCCGTCGATGCCGTGGCCTAAGACCTTGTGTGGAGTCGGGGCCGGAACCTGAGGATTCCTCTCCAGTGCTGACATGGATCTTGGGCTACTTCTGGAGTCTCCCCACGGGAGTCAGTCCTCGTCTCGAATGCGGGCATGCACTTGTGCTTTCCTCCGGAGCGGTAGCAGCAGTGTCACGCAGTCCGCCGCGTGGATCAAAGGATCTATGGTTTTCCCTCGAGTCTTTCCCACGATGCTTTCCCACGAGGCTTTCCCACAGGGCTGTCCCACGTGCACACGTGGTGGGAGTCGATCCTCGGCTTGAACATCAAGGCAGTGCAGGGAAAACAGGTTCCTCTGGAATGGACTGACACATCTGGGGGACTCTTGGAATGGTGGCACGACCCTGGGGTTCCTCTCGTCTTTCCTGTGGAGAGCGCCTCCTCTTGAGATGCGACGGAATCGCCGGGAATTCTTTCCCTAAGAAACAGGGAAAGGATCCCTCATCTTGAGCTAGGAGGCGGAAACGGGGCTCCCCTGGATGTGTGCGGGACCCTAGTGCTTCCTCTCGAGTGGAGACGGGTATGTCGGGGAACTTCTTGAGTTGCAGCAAGGGTGTGAAGGACCCTTTGGAAGTTCCAGTGGTTAGATGTGATTCGCCTCGAGAAGACTCAGCGGAAATTGGCCTCATCTCACCTGGAGGGCAAAACCTCCTGGATTTTCTCGAGTTGCGGCAGGTGCTCTCGACTTACGACGGGGACCTCAGGGACCCGCTCTGGTGGCCTCAGGAAAGGCCAGTCCCCATGCGAGTTCCTCGTTGGCCTCTCGGGATTCCTCTCCCGTCGATGCCGGGGCCTAAGACCTTGTGTGGAGTCGGGGCCGGAACCTGAGGATTCCTCTCCAGTGGTGACATGGATCTTGGGGTACTTCTGGAGTCTCCGCAGGGGAGTCAGTCCTCGTCTCCAATGGCGGCATGCACGTGCGCTTTCCTCGAGAGTGGTAGCAGCAGTGTCACGCTTTCCATTGCGTGACAGGGAAAGGATCCCTCATCCTGAGCTAGGAGTCGGAAACTGGGCTCCCCTGGATGTGTGCGGGACCCTCGTGCTTCCTCTCGAGTGGAGACGGGTATGTCGGCGAACTTCTTGAGTTGCAGCAAGGTTGTGAAGGACCCTTTGGAGGTTCCAGTGGTTAGATGTGATTAGCCTCGAGAACCTCATCGGAAATGGGCCTCATCTCGCCTGGAGGGCAAAACTTCCTGGATTTTCTCGAGTTGCGCAGGTGCTCTCGACTGACGACAGGGACCTCAGGGACCCGCTCTTGTGGCCTCAGGAAAGGCCCGTCCCCATGCGAGTTCCTCGGGGGCCTCTCGGGATTTCTCTCTCATCGATGCCGGTGTCTAAGACCTTGTGTGGAGTCGGGACCGGAACCCGAGGATTCCTCTCCAGGGATGACATGGTTCTTGGGGTACTTCTGGAGTCTCCCGAGGGGAGTCAGTCCTCGTCTCGAGTGGGGTCATGCACGTGCGCTTTCCTCCCGAGTGGTAGCAGCAGTGTCCCGCTTTCTGTGGTGTCGATCAAGGGATCTGTGGCTTTCCCTCGAGGCTTTCCCACGAGGCTTTCCCACGAGGCTTTCCCACAGGGCTGTCCCACGTGCCACCGTCGTGTGAGTCGATCCTCGACCTGAAAGTCGAGGCAATGCAAGGAAAACAGGTTCCTCTGGATTGGACTGACACATCTGGTGGACTCTTGGAATGGTGGCACGACCCTGGAGTTCCTCTCGCCTTTCCTGTGGAGAGCGCCTCCTCTTGAGATGCGACGGGAACGCCGGAAATTCTTTCCCGACCAAGAAGGGAAAGGATCCCTCATCTCGATCTACCAGGCAGAAACGGGGCTCCTCTGGATGTGGACGTGACCCTCTTACTTCCTCTCGATTGGAGACGGGTATGTCGGGGAACTTCTTGAGTTGCATCAAGGGTGTTAAGGACCCTTTCGAAGTTCCAGAGGTTAGATGTGATTAACCTAGAGACGCCTCAGAGGAAATGGGCCTCATCTCGCCTGGACGGGAGAACCTCCTGGATTTTCTCAAGTTGCAGCAGGTGCTCTCGACTTAGGATGGGGTCATAAGGGACCCGCTCTGGTGGCCTCATGAAAGACCAGTCCCCATGAGAGATCCTTGGGGGCCTCTCGGGATTCCTCTCCCGTCGATGCCGGGGCCTAACCCCTTGTGCGGAGTCAGGGCTGGAATGTGAGGTTTCCACTCCCTGGCTGACATGGATCATGGCTTACTTCTGTAGAATCCACAGGGGAGTCAGTCCTCGTCTCGAGTGGGGCATGCACCTGCTCCTTCCTCCGAGCTGTAGCAGCAGTGTCACGCTTCCCGTCGCATGGATCAGGGGATCTGTTGCTTTCCCGCGAGGCTTTCCCACAGGGCTGTTCCACGTGACACCGTGGTGTGAGTCAATCCTTGGCGTGAAAGTCGAGGCCGTTCAGAGAAAACACGTTCCTCTGGAATGGACTGAGACATCTGGGGGCCTCTTGGAATTGCGGCACGACCCTGGAGTTCCTCTCGCCTTTCCTGTGGAGAGCACCTCCTCTTGAGATGCGACGGGAACGCTGGGAATTCATTCCCGACCCAGCAGGGAAAGGATCCCTCATCTCGAGCTACAAGGCAGAAACGGGACCTCTCTCGATGTGGGCGGGACCATCGTGTTTCCTCTTGAGTGGAGACGGGTATGTCGGGGAACTTCTTGAGTTGCAGCAAGGGTGTACAGGCCCCTTTGCAATTCCCAGAGGGTAGGTGTGATTAGCCTCGATACGCCTCAGCAGAAATGGGTTTCATCTCGCCTTTAGGGGAGAACCTCCTGGATTTTCTCGAGTTGCAACAGGTGCTCTCCACTTAAGACAGGGACTTCAGGGACCCGCTCTGGTGGCCTCAGGAAAGGCCAGTCCCCATGCGAGTTCCTAGGGGACCTCTCGGGATTCCTCTCCCGTCGATGCCGGGGCCTAAGACCTTGTGTGGAGTCGGTTCCGGAACCTGAAGATTCCTCTCCAGTGCTGACATGGATCTTGGGGTACTTCTGGAGTCTCCCCAGTTGAGTCAGTCCTCGTCTCGAGTGGGGGCATGCACGTTAGCTTTCCTCCCGAGCTGTAGTAGCAGTGTCACGCTTCCCATCACGTGGATCAAGGGATCTATGGCTTTCCCTAGAGGCTTTCCCACGAGTCTTTCCCACAGGGCTCACCCACGTGCCACCATGGTGTTAGTCGATCCTCGGCGTGAAAGTCGAGGCAGTGCAGGGAAAACAGGTTCCTCTGGTGCCGGGAGCCAGTGTGAGGAATCCTGCCCGTGACAAGTTTATGAGGAAGGACGCTCACATACGCAAGGCGTGCTCAGACTTCAGGGACCCCTCTGGAAATTCCTATGCATGTACCCCAACAAAAATCTGCCGGTTTTTGTGCTCTGCATTTCTACTCTTCTGACATTTTCTGGAAAAAGTCAAGGCTTTAGTCTTCTGCATTTGAAAGAGTGTTTCAATCCAAAAGACCCTCTGATGGCTTTCTAGCCTGCCTGCAGGACTCATACAGCTGCGTGTGTAATTGTTTGAGGCCTCCTGACTGCAGGAGGCACAGGAAGCTTAAAACATCCAAGGAATGTAGGGGCTTCCGAGGAGTCAAAATCTTTAGAATAGGACTGATTAAAGGTTTCATTTGTTGAGTCAATGCTTGCTGCCAAATTTTCATATCCTATATTTTTAGATATAGTTGGTATATAGAAAAACAAGTAGTAGACCTTGTATTAGCAACATTAGCTCTTTGAGTTAAGTACCTTCTTTGTTATAACCCACTGCACCTTTGTTCTAGAAATGTACCTTTAACGCTTTAAGAAGATGTAGATTAAAGAAAACCACTTCAGGGGAAACAAAATTAACATTCATTAAGGAAGAGAGCCAAAAAGTGTTAACAAGCCTCTTGGCCAGAAGATAATGTAAAACACCTGACCTTTGTATGCAAAATGATGTATAGAAAGAGTCTGAGCTGCGAACGCTACATAATTTTGGGTTACCCATTGATCTTCGTGTTTTATCAAAAGTATAAAAGGCCTTCTGAACAATAAAGGAGGGGGCCAGCTTCTCGGACCAGTTTCTTGAACTAGTCTTTCGGCCTGGTTTATTGGGACTCTGGCTCCCCCCGTGTCTCTCTCTCTCTTCTTCTCTCCCTTTCCCTATCTCTGCTCTTTACTTTAACTTCAGGCTGAATCTCCACCTGGGGCGCGGAGGCTCGCCAGGTCTACTTACTTGCCCTGGCTGTTAAGACCCACACGAAAGGGAACTTAAGGCGAGGCACCCTGAGATTTCAAGGGGGCGCCGGTGGCCCAACGTAGATGGTGCAAATTCCTTGTCTGGAAATTTATTGGCCTTCTGTGTAAACCAAGCTATTCAGCCCTCTTCCTCCAATTAATCTTCTTACTACACTATAGTTTCTTAATCAAATCTTATATTAATAAATAAACAACTCTTTCCATGCCAATCTTTCCATGATTTCCGGGTGGGGCCCACGTGATTTCCGGGTGGGGCCCACGTGATTTCCGGGTGGGGCCCACGTGATTTCCGGGTGGGGCCCACGTGATTTCCGGGTGGGGCCCACGTGATTTCCGGGTGGGGCCCACGTGATTTCCCCTGGGGGCCCACGTGATTTCCGGGTGGGGCCCACGTGATTTCCGGGTGGGGCCCACGTGATTTCCGGGTGGGGCCCACGTGATTTCCGGGTGGGGCCCACGTGATTTCCCCTTGGGGCCCACGTGATTTCCGGGTGGGCCCCACGTGATTTCCGGGTGGGGCCCACGTGATTTCCGGGTGGGGCCCACGTGATTTCCGGGTGGGGCCCACGTGATTTCCCCTGGGGGCCCACGTGATTTCCGGGTGGGGCCCACGTGATTTCCGGGTGGGGCCCACGTGATTTCCGGGTGGGGCCAACGTGATTTCCGGGTGGGGCCCACGTGATTTCCGGGTGGGGCCCACGTGATTTCCGGGTGGGGCCCACGTGATTTCAGGGTGGGGCCCACGTGATTTCCGGGTGGGGCCCACGTGATTTCCGGGTGGGGCCCACGTGATTTCCGGGTGGGGCCCACGTGATTTCCGGGTGGGGCCCACGTGATTTCCCCGTGGGGCCCACGTGATTTCCGGGTGGGCCCCACGTGATTTCCGGGTGGGGCCCACGTGATTTCCGGGTGGGGCCCACGTGATTTCCGGGTGGGGCCCACGTGATTTCCGGGTGGGGCCCACGTGATTTCCCCGTGGGGCCCACGTGATTTCCGGGTGGGGCCCACGTGATTTCCCCCGGGGGCCCACGTGATTTCCGGGTAGGGCCCAAGTGATTTCCGGGTGGGGCCCACGTGATTTCCGGGTGGGGCCCACGTGATTTCCTGGTGGGGCCCACGTGATTTCCGGGTGGAGCCCACGTAATTTCCGGGTGGGGCCCACGTGATTTCCAGGTGGGGCCCACGTGATTTCCGGGTGGGGCCCACGTGATTTCCGGGTGGGGCCCACGTGATTTCCGGGTGGGGCCCACGTGATTTCCCCTGGGGGCCCACGTGATTTCCGGGTGGGGCCCACGTGATTTCCGGCTGGGGCCCACGTGATTTCCGGGTGGGGCCCACGTGATTTCCGGGTGGGGCCCACGTGATTTCCGGGTGGGGCCCACGTGATTTCCGGGTGAGGCCCACGTGATTTCCGGGTGGGGCCCACGTGATTTCCGGGTGGGGCCCACGTGATTTCCGGGTGGGGCCCACGTGATTTCCGGATCTATGGTTTTCCCTCGAGTCTTTCCCAGGAGGCTTTCCCACAGGGCTGTCCCACGTGCACACGTGGTGGGAGTCGATCCTCGGCTTGAACGTCAAGGCAGTGCAAGGAAAACAGGTTCCTCTGGAATGGACTGACACATCTGGGGGACTCTTGGAATGGTGGCACGACCCTGGAGTTCCTCTCGCCTTTCCTGTTGAGAGCGCCTCCTCTTGAGATGCGACGGGAACGCCGGGAATTCTTTCCGTACGAAACAGGGAAAGGATCCCTCATCTCGAGCTAGGAGGCGGAAACGGGGCTCCCCTGGATGTGTGCGGGACCCTCGTGCTACCTCTCGAGTGGACACGGGTATGTCGGGGAACTTCTGGACTTGCAGCAAGGGTGTGAAGGACCCTTTGCAAGTTCCAGTGGTTAGATGTGATTAGCCTCGAGAAGCCTCAGCGGAAATGGGCCTCATCTCGCCTGGAGGGCAAAACCTGTGGATTTTCTCGAGTTGCGGCAGGTGCTCTCGACTTACGACGGGGACCTCAGGGACCCGCTCTGGTGGCCTCAGGAAAGGCCAGTCCCCATGCGAGTTCCTCGGGGGCCTCTCGGGATTCCTCTCCCGTCGATGCCGGGGCCTAAGACCTTGTGTGGAGTCGGGGCCGGAACCTGAGGATTCCTCTCCAGTGCTGACATGGATCTTGGGCTACTTCTGGAGTCTCCCCAGGGGAGTCAGTCCTCGTCTCGAATGCGGGCATTCACTTGCTCTTTCCTCCAGAGCGGTAGCAGCAGTGTCACGCAGTCCGCCGCGTGGATCAAAGGATCTATGGTTTTCCCTCGAGTCTTTCCCACGAAGCTTTCCCACAGGGCTGTCCCACGTGCACACGTGGTGGGAGTCGATCCTCGGCTTGAACGTCAAGGCAGTGCAGGGAAAACAGGTTCCTCTGGAATGGACTGACACATCTGGGGGACTCTTGGAATGGTGACACGACCCTGGAGTTCCTCTCGCCTTTCCTGTTGAGAGCGCCTCCTCTTGAGATGCGACGGCAACGCCGGGAATTCTTTCCGTATGAAACAGGGAAAGGATCCCTCATCTCGAGCTAGGAGGCGGAAACGGGGCTCCCCTGGATGTGTGCGGGACCCTCGTGCTACCTCTCGAGTGGACACGGGTATGTCGGGGAACTTCTGGACTTGCAGCAAGGGTGTGAAGGACCCTTTGCAAGTTCCAGTGGTTAGATGTGATTAGCCTCGAGAAGCCTCAGCGGAAATGGGCCTCATCTCGCCTGGAGGGCAAAACCTCCTGGATTTTCTCGAGTTGCGGCAGGTGCTCTCGACTTACGACGGGGACCTCAGGGACCCGCTCTGGTGGCCTCAGGAAAGGCCAGTCCCCATGCGAGTTCCTCAGGGGCCTCTCGGGATTCCTCTCCCGTCGATGCCGGGGCCTAAGACCTTGTGTGGAGTCGGGGCCGGAACCTGAGGATTCCTCTCCAGTGCTGACATGGATCTTGGGCTACTTCTGGAGTCTCCCCAGGGGAGTCAGTCCTCGTCTCGAATGTGGGCATTCACTTGCTCTTTCCTCCAGAGCGGTAGCAGCAGTGTCACGCAGTCCGCCGCGTGGATCAAAGGATCTATGGTTTTCCCTCGAGTCTTTCCCAAGAAGCTTTCCCACAGGGCTGTCCCACGTGCACACGTGGTGGGAGTCGATCCTCGGCTTGAACGTCAAGGCAGTGCAGGGAAAACAGGTTCCTCTGGAATGGACTGACACATCTGGGGGACTCTTGGAATGGTGACACGACCCTGGAGTTCCTCTCGCCTTTCCTGTTGAGAGCGCCTCCTCTTGAGATGCGACGGCAACGCCGGGAATTCTTTCCGTATGAAACAGGGAAAGGATCCCTCATCTCGAGCTAGGAGGCGGAAACGGGGCTCCCCTGGATGTGTGCGGGACCCTCGTGCTACCTCTCGAGTGGACACGGGTATGTCGGGGAACTTCTGGACTTGCAGCAAGGGTGTGAAGGACCCTTTGGAAGTTCCAGTGGTTAGATGTGATTAGCCTCGAGAAGCCTCAGCGGAAATGGGCCTCATCTCGCCTGGAGGGCAAAACCTCCTGGATTTTCTTGAGTTGCGGCAGGTGCTCTCGACTTACGACGGGGACCTCAGGGACCCGCTCTGGTGGCCTCAGGAAAGGCCAGTCCCCATGGGAGTTCCTCGGGGGCCTCTCGGGATTCCTCTCCCGTCGATGCCGTGGCCTAAGACCTTGTGTGGAGTCGGGGCCGGAACCTGAGGATTCCTCTCCAGTGCTGACATGGATCTTGGGCTACTTCTGGAGTCTCCCCACGGGAGTCAGTCCTCGTCTCGAATGCGGGCATGCACTTGTGCTTTCCTCCGGAGCGGTAGCAGCAGTGTCACGCAGTCCGCCGCGTGGATCAAAGGATCTATGGTTTTCCCTCGAGTCTTTCCCACGATGCTTTCCCACGAGGCTTTCCCACAGGGCTGTCCCACGTGCACACGTGGTGGGAGTCGATCCTCGGCTTGAACATCAAGGCAGTGCAGGGAAAACAGGTTCCTCTGGAATGGACTGACACATCTGGGGGACTCTTGGAATGGTGGCACGACCCTGGGGTTCCTCTCGTCTTTCCTGTGGAGAGCGCCTCCTCTTGAGATGCGACGGAATCACCGGGAATTCTTTCGCTAAGAAACAGGGAAAGGATCCCTCATCTTGAGCTAGGAGGCGGAAACGGGGCTCCCCTGGATGTGTGCGGGACCCTAGTGCTTCCTCTCGAGTGGAGACGGGTATGTCGGGGAACTTCTTGAGTTGCAGCAAGGGTGTGAAGGACCCTTTGGAAGTTCCAGTGGTTAGATGTGATTCGCCTCGAGAAGACTCAGCGGAAATTGGCCTCATCTCACCTGGAGGGCAAAACCTCCTGGATTTTCTCGAGTTGCGGCAGGTGCTCTCGACTTACGACGGGGACCTCAGGGACCCGCTCTGGTGGCCTCAGGAAAGGCCAGTCCCCATGCGAGTTCCTCGTTGGCCTCTCGGGATTCCTCTCCCGTCGATGCCGGGGCCTAAGACCTTGTGTGGAGTCGGGGCCGGAACCTGAGGATTCCTCTCCAGTGGTGACATGGATCTTGGGGTACTTCTGGAGTCTCCGCAGGGGAGTCAGTCCTCGTCTCCAATGGCGGCATGCACGTGCGCTTTCCTCGAGAGTGGTAGCAGCAGTGTCACGCTTTCCATTGCGTGACAGGGAAAGGATCCCTCATCCTGAGCTAGGAGTCGGAAACTGGGCTCCCCTGGATGTGTGCGGGACCCTCGTGCTTCCTCTCGAGTGGAGACGGGTATGTCGGCGAACTTCTTGAGTTGCAGCAAGGTTGTGAAGGACCCTTTGGAGGTTCCAGTGGTTAGATGTGATTAGCCTCGAGAACCTCATCGGAAATGGGCCTCATCTCGCCTGGAGGGCAAAACTTCCTGGATTTTCTCGAGTTGCGCAGGTGCTCTCGACTGACGACAGGGACCTCAGGGACCCGCTCTTGTGGCCTCAGGAAAGGCCCGTCCCCATGCGAGTTCCTCGGGGGCCTCTCGGGATTCCTCTCCCATCGATGCCGGTGTCTAAGACCTTGTGTGGAGTCGGGACCGGAACCCGAGGATTCCTCTCCAGGGATGACATGGTTCTTGGGGTACTTCTGGAGTCTCCCGAGGGGAGTCAGTCCTCGTCTCGAGTGGGGTCATGCACGTGCGCTTTCCTCCCGAGTGGTAGCAGCAGTGTCCCGCTTTCTGTGGTGTCGATCAAGGGATCTGTGGCTTTCCCTCGAGGCTTTCCCACGAGGCTTTCCCACGAGGCTTTCCCACAGGGCTGTCCCACGTGCCACCGTCGTGTGAGTCGATCCTCGACCTGAAAGTCGAGGCAATGCAAGGAAAACAGGTTCCTCTGGATTGGACTGACACATCTGGTGGACTCTTGGAATGGTGGCACGACCCTGGAGTTCCTCTCGCCTTTCCTGTGGAGAGCGCCTCCTCTTGAGATGCGACGGGAACGCCGGAAATTCTTTCCCGACCAAGAAGGGAAAGGATCCCTCATCTCGATCTACCAGGCAGAAACGGGGCTCCTCTGGATGTGGACGTGACCCTCTTACTTCCTCTCGATTGGAGACGGGTATGTCGGGGAACTTCTTGAGTTGCATCAAGGGTGTTAAGGACCCTTTCGAAGTTCCAGAGGTTAGATGTGATTAACCTAGAGACGCCTCAGAGGAAATGGGCCTCATCTCGCCTGGACGGGAGAACCTCCTGGATTTTCTCAAGTTGCAGCAGGTGCTCTCGACTTAGGATGGGGTCATAAGGGACCCGCTCTGGTGGCCTCATGAAAGACCAGTCCCCATGAGAGATCCTTGGGGGCCTCTCGGGATTCCTCTCCCGTCGATGCCGGGGCCTAACCCCTTGTGCGGAGTCAGGGCTGGAATGTGAGGTTTCCACTCCCTGGCTGACATGGATCATGGCTTACTTCTGTAGAATCCACAGGGGAGTCAGTCCTCGTCTCGAGTGGGGCATGCACCTGCTCCTTCCTCCGAGCTGTAGCAGCAGTGTCACGCTTCCCGTCGCATGGATCAGGGGATCTGTTGCTTTCCCGCGAGGCTTTCCCACAGGGCTGTTCCACGTGACACCGTGGTGTGAGTCAATCCTTGGCGTGAAAGTCGAGGCCGTTCAGAGAAAACACGTTCCTCTGGAATGGACTGAGACATCTGGGGGCCTCTTGGAATTGCGGCACGACCCTGGAGTTCCTCTCGCCTTTCCTGTGGAGAGCACCTCCTCTTGAGATGCGACGGGAACGCTGGGAATTCATTCCCGACCCAGCAGGGAAAGGATCCCTCATCTCGAGCTACAAGGCAGAAACGGGACCTCTCTCGATGTGGGCGGGACCATCGTGTTTCCTCTTGAGTGGAGACGGGTATGTCGGGGAACTTCTTGAGTTGCAGCAAGGGTGTACAGGCCCCTTTGCAATTCCCAGAGGGTAGGTGTGATTAGCCTCGATACGCCTCAGCGGAAATGGGTTTCATCTCGCCTTTAGGGGAGAACCTCCTGGATTTTCTCGAGTTGCAACAGGTGCTCTCCACTTAAGACAGGGACTTCAGGGACCCGCTCTGGTGGCCTCAGGAAAGGCCAGTCCCCATGCGAGTTCCTAGGGGACCTCTCGGGATTCCTCTCCCGTCGATGCCGGGGCCTAAGACCTTGTGTGGAGTCGGTTCCGGAACCTGAAGATTCCTCTCCAGTGCTGACATGGATCTTGGGGTACTTCTGGAGTCTCCCCAGTTGAGTCAGTCCTCGTCTCGAGTGGGGGCATGCACGTTAGCTTTCCTCCCGAGCTGTAGTAGCAGTGTCACGCTTCCCATCACGTGGATCAAGGGATCTATGGCTTTCCCTAGAGGCTTTCCCACGAGTCTTTCCCACAGGGCTCACCCACGTGCCACCATGGTGTTAGTCGATCCTCGGCGTGAAAGTCGAGGCAGTGCAGGGAAAACAGGTTCCTCTGGTGCCGGGAGCCAGTGTGAGGAATCCTGCCCGTGACAAGTTTATGAGGAAGGACGCTCACATACGCAAGGCGTGCTCAGACTTCAGGGACCCCTCTGGAAATTCCTATGCATGTACCCCAACAAAAATCTGCCGGTTTTTGTGCTCTGCATTTCTACTCTTCTGACATTTTCTGGAAAAAGTCAAGGCTTTAGTCTTCTGCATTTGAAAGAGTGTTTCAATCCAAAAGACCCTCTGATGGCTTTCTAGCCTGCCTGCAGGACTCATACAGCTGCGTGTGTAATTGTTTGAGGCCTCCTGACTGCAGGAGGCACAGGAAGCTTAAAACATCCAAGGAATGTAGGGGCTTCCGAGGAGTCAAAATCTTTAGAATAGGACTGATTAAAGGTTTCATTTGTTGAGTCAATGCTTGCTGCCAAATTTTCATATCCTATATTTTTAGATATAGTTGGTATATAGAAAAACAAGTAGTAGACCTTGTATTAGCAACATTAGCTCTTTGAGTTAAGTACCTTCTTTGTTATAACCCACTGCACCTTTGTTCTAGAAATGTACCTTTAACGCTTTAAGAAGATGTAGATTAAAGAAAACCACTTCAGGGGAAACAAAATTAACATTCATTAAGGAAGAGAGCCAAAAAGTGTTAACAAGCCTCTTGGCCAGAAGATAATGTAAATCACCTGACCTTTGTATGCAAAATGATGTATAGAAAGAGTCTGAGCTGCGAACGCTACATAATTTTGGGTTACCCATTGATCTTCGTGTTTTATCAAAAGTATAAAAGGCCTTCTGAACAATAAAGGAGGGGGCCAGCTTCTCGGACCAGTTTCTTGAACTAGTCTCTCGGCCTGGTTTATTGGGACTCTGGCTCCCCCCGTGTCTCTCTCTCTCTTCTTCTCTCCCTTTCCCTATCTCTGCTCTTTACTTTAACTTCAGGCTGAATCTCCACCTGGGGCGCGGAGGCTCGCCAGGTCTACTTACTTGCCCTGGCTGTTAAGACCCACACGAAAGGGAACTTAAGGCGAGGCACCCTGAGATTTCAAGGGGGCGCCGGTGGCCCAACGTAGATGGTGCAAATTCCTTGTCTGGAAATTTATTGGCCTTCTGTGTAAACCAAGCTATTCAGCCCTCTTCCTCCAATTAATCTTCTTACTACACTATAGTTTCTTAATCAAATCTTATATTAATAAATAAACAACTCTTTCCATGCCAATCTTTCCATGATTTCCGGGTGGGGCCCACGTGATTTCCGGGTGGGGCCCACGTGATTTCCGGGTGGGGCCCACGTGATTTCCGGGTGGGGCCCACGTGATTTCCGGGTGGGGCCCACGTGATTTCCCCTGGGGGCCCACGTGATTTCCGGGTGGGGCCCACGTGATTTCCGGGTGGGGCCCACGTGATTTCCGGGTGGGGCCCACGTGATTTCCGGGTGGGGCCCACGTGATTTCCCCGTGGGGCCCACGTGATTTCCGGGTGGGCCCCACGTGATTTCCGGGTGGGGCCCACGTGATTTCCGGGTGGGGCCCACGTGATTTCCGGGTGGGGCCCACGTGATTTCCGGGTGGGGCCCACGTGATTTCCGGGTGGGGCCCACGTGATTTCCGGGTGGGGCCCACGTGATTTCCGGGTGGGGCCCACGTGATTTCCGGGTGGGACCCACGTGATTTCCCCGTGGGGCCCACGTGATTTCCGGGTGGGGCCCACGTGATTTCCGGGTGGGGCCCACGTGATTTCCGGGTGGGGCCCACGTGATTTCCGGGTGGGGCCCACGTGATTTCCGGGTGGGGCCCACGTGATTTCCGGGTGGGACCCACGTGATTTCCCCGTGGGGCCCACGTGATTTCCGGGTGGGGCCCACGTGATTTCCGGGTGGGGCCCACGTGATATCCGGGTGGGGCCCACGTGATTTCCCCTGGGGGCCCACGTGATTTCCGGGTGGGGCCCACGTGATTTCCCCTGGGGGCCCACGTGATTTCCGGGTAGGGCCCACGTGATTTCAGGGTGGGGCCCACGTGATTTCCGGGTGGGGCCCACGTGATTTCCGGGTGGGGCCCACGTGATTTCCGGGTGGGGCCCACGTGATTTCCCCGTGGGGCCCACGTGATTTCCGGGTGGGGCCCACGTGATTTCCGGGTGGGGCCCACGTGATTTCCGGGTGGGGCCCACGTGATTTCCGGGTGGGGCCCACGTGATTTCCGGGTGGGGCCCACGTGATTTCCCCGTGGGGCCCACGTGATTTCCGGGTGGGGCCCACGTGATTTCCGGGTGGGGCCCACGTGATTTCCGGGTGGGGCCCACGTGATTTCCCCTGGGGTCCCACGTGATTTCCGGGTGGGGCCCACGTGATTTCCGGGTGGGGCCCACGTGATTTCCGGGTGGGGCCCACGTGATTTCCCCGTGGGGCCCACGTGATTTCCGGGTGGGGCCCACGTGATTTCTGGGTGGGTCCCACGTGATTTCCGGGTGGGGCCCACGTGATTTCCGGGTGGGGCCCACGTGATTTCCGTGTGGGGCCTACGTGATTTCCGGGTGGGGCCCACGTGATTTCCGTGTGGGGCCCACGTGATTTCCGGGTGGGGCCCACGTGATTTCCGGGTGGGGCCCACGTGATTTCCCCGTGGGGCCCACGTGATTTCCGGGTGGGGCCCACGTGATTTCCGGTTGGGCCCCACGTGATTTCCGGGTGGGGCCCACGTGATTTCCGGGTGGGGCCCACGTGATTTCCGGGTGGGGCCCACGTGATTTCCCCGTGGTGCCAACGTGATTTCCGGGTGGGGCCCACGTGATTTCCGGGAGGGGCCCACGTGATTTCAGGGTGGGGCCCACGTGATTTCCGGGTGGGGCCCACGTGATTTCCGGGTGGGGCCCACGTGATTTCCGGGTGGGGCCCACGTGACTTCCGGGTGGGGCCCACGTGACTTCCGGGTGGGGCCCACGTGATTTCCGGGTGGGGCCCACGTGATTTCCGGGTGGGGCCCACGTGATTTCCGGGTGGGGCCCACGTGATTTCCGGGTGGGGCCCACGAGATTTCCGGGTGGGGCCCACGTGATTTCCGGGTGGGGCCCACGTGATTTCCGGGTGGGGCCCACGTGATTTCCCCGTGGGGCCCACGTGATTTCCGGGTGGGGCCCACGTGATTTCCGGGTGGGGCCCACGTGATTTCCGGGTGGGGCCCACTTGATTTCCCCTGGGGGCCCACGTGATTTCCGGGTGGGGCCCACGTGATTTCCGGGTGGGGCCCACGTGATTTCCGGGTGGGGCCCACGTGATTTCCGGGTGGGGCCCACGTGATTTCCGGGTGGGGCCCACGTGATTTCCGGGTGGGGCCCACGTGATTTCCCCGTGGGGACCACGTGATTTCCCCGTGGGGCCCACGTGATTTCCGGGTGGGGCCCACGTGATTTCCGGGTGGGGCCCACGTGATTTCCGAGTGGGGCCCACGTGATTTCCAGGTGGGGCCCACGTGATTTCCGGGTGGGGCCCACGTGATTTCCGGGTGGGGCCCACGTGATTTCCGGGTGGGGCCCACGTGATTTCCGGGTGGGGCCCACGTGATTTCCGGGTGGGGCCCACGTGATTTCCGGGTGGGGCCCACGTGATTTCCGGGTGGGGCCCACGTGATTTCCTTGTGGGGCCCACGTGATTTCCCCTGGGGGCCCACGTGATTTCCGGGTGGGGCCCACGTGATTTCCGGGTGGGGCCCACGTGATTTCCCCGTGGGGCCCACGTGATATCCGGGTGGGGCCCACGTGATTTCCGGGTGGGGCCCACGTGATTTCCGGGTGGGGCCCACGTGATTTCCGGGTGGGGCCCACGTGATTTCCTTGTGGGGCCCACGTGATTTCCCCTGGGGGCCCACGTGATTTCCGGGTGGGGCCCACGTGATTTCCGGGTGGGGCCCACGTGATTTCCGGGTGGGGCCCACGTGATTTCCGGGTGGGGCCCACGTGAATTCCGGGTGGGGCCCACGTGATTTCCGGGTGGGGCCCACGTGATTTCCGGGTGGGGCCCACGTGATTTCCGGGTGGGGCCCACGTGATTTCCGGGTGGGGCCCACGTGATTTCCCCGTGGGGCCCACGTGATTTCCGGGTGGGGCCCACGTGATTTCCGGGTGGGGCCCACGTGATTTCCGGGTGGGGCCCACGTGATTTCCCCGTGGGGCCCACGTGATTTCCGGGTGGGCCCCACGTGATTTCCGGGTGGGGCCCACGTGATTTCCGGGTGGGGCCCACGTGATTTCCGGGTGGGGCCCACGTGATTTCCCCTGGGGGCCCACGTGATTTCCGGGTGGGGCCCACGTGATTTCCGGGAGGGGCCCACGTGATTTCCGGGTGGGGCCCACGTGATATCCGGGTGGGGCCCACGTGATTTCCCCTGGGGGCCCACGTGATTTCCGGGTGGGGCCCACGTGATTTCCGGGTGGGGCCCACGTGATTTCCGGGTGGGGCCCACGTGATTTCCCCGTGGGGCCCACGTGATTTCCGGGTGGGCCCCACGTGATTTCCGGGTGGGGCCCACGTGATTTCCCCGTGGGGCCCACGTGATTTCCGGGTGGGGCCCACGTGATTTCCGGGTGGGGCCCACGTGATTTAGGGGTGGGGCCCACGTGATTTCCGGGTGGGGCCCACTTGATTTCCGGGTGGGGCCCACGTGATTTCCCCTGGGGGCCCACGTGATTTCCGGGTGGGGCCCACGTGATTTCCGGGTGGGGCCCACGTGATTTCCGGGTGGGGCCCACGTGATTTCCGGGTGGGGCCCACGTGATTTCCGGGTGGGGCCCACGTGATTTCCGGGTGTGGCCCACGTGATTTCCGGGTGGGGCCCACGTGATTTCCGGGTGGGGCCCACGTGATTTCCGGGTGGGGCCCACGTGATTTCCGGGTGGGGCCCACGTGATTTCCGGGTGTGGCCCACGTGATTTCCGGGTGGGGCCCACGTGATTTCCGGGTGGGGCCCACGTGATTTCCGGGTGGGGCCCACGTGATTTCCCCGTGGGGCCCACGTGATTTCCGGGTGGGCCCCACGTGATTTCCGGGTGGGGCCCACGTGATTTCCGGGTGGGGCCCACGTGATTTCCGGGTGGGGCCCACGTGATTTCCGGGTGGGGCCCACGTGATTTCCGGGTGGGGCCCACGTGATTTCCGGGTGGGGCCCACGTGACTTCCGGGTGGGGCCCACGTGATTTCCGGGTGGGACCCACGTGACTTCCGGGTGGGGCCCACGTGACTTCCGGGTGGGGCCCACGTGATTTCCGGGTGGGGCCCACGTGATTTCCGGGTGGGGCCCACGTGATTTCCGGGTGGGGCCCACGTGATTTCCGGGTGGGGCCCACGTGATTTCCGGGTGGGGCCCACGTGATTTCCGGGTGGGGCCCACGTGATTTCCCCGTGGGGCCCACGTGATTTCCGGGTGGGGCCCACGTGATTTCCCCGTGGGGCCCACGTGATTTCCGGGTGGGCCCCACGTGATTTCCGGGTGGGGCCCACGTGATTTCCGGGTGGGGCCCACGTGATTTCCGGGTGGGTCCCACGTGATTTCCCCTGGGGGCCCACGTGATTTCCGGGTGGGGCCCACGTGATTTCCGGGTGGGGCCCACGTGATTTCCGGGTGGGGCCCACGTGATTTCCGGGTGGGGCCCACGTGATTTCCGGGTGGGGCCCACGTGATTTCCGGGTGGGGCCCACGTGATTTCCGGGTGGGGCCCACGTGATTTCCGGGTGGGGCCCGCGTGATTTCCTTGTGGGGCCCACGTGATTTCCGGGTGGGGCCCACGTGATTTCCGGGTGGGGCCCACGTGATTTCCGGGTGGGGCCCACGTGATTTCCGGGTGGGGCCCACGTGATTTCCGGGTGGGGCCCACGTGATTTCCGGGTGGGGCCCACGTGATTTCCGGGTGGGGCCCACGTGATTTCCGGGTGGGGCCCACGTGATTTCCGGGTGGGGCCCACGTGACTTCCGGGTGGGGCCCACGTGACTTCCGGGTGGGGCCCACGTGATTTCCGGGTGGGGCCCACGTGATTTCCGGGTGGGGCCCACGTGATTTCCGGGTGGGGCCCACGTGATTTCCCCGTGGGGCCCACGTAATTTCCGGGTGGGGCCCACGTGATTTCCGGGTGGGGCCCACGTGATTTCCGGGTGGGGCCCACGTGATTTCCGGGTGGGGCCCACGTGATTTCCGGGTGGGGCCCACGTGATTTCCGGGTGGGGCCCACGTGATTTCCCCGTGGGGCCCACGTGATTTCCGGGGGGCCCCACGTGATTTCCGGGTGGGGCCCACGTGATTTCCGGGTGGGGCCCACGTGATTTCCGGGTGGGGCCCACGTGATTTCCGGGTGGGGCCCACGTGATTTCCGGGTGGGGCCCACGTGATTTCCCCGTGGGGCCCACGTGATTTCCGGGTGGGGCCCACGTGATTTCCGGGTGGGGCCCACGTGATTTCCGGGTGGGGCCCCACGTGATTTCCGGGTGGGGCCCACGTGATTTCCCCTGGGGGCCCACGTGATTTCCGGGTGGGGCCCACGTGATTTCCGGGTGGGGCCCACGTGATTTCCGGGTGGGGCCCACGTGATATCCGGGTGGGGCCCACGTGATTTCCCCTGGGGGCCCACTTGATTTCCGGGTGGGGCCCACGTGATTTCCGGGTGGGGCCCACGTGATTTCCGGGTGGGGCCCACGTGATTTCCGGGTGGGGCCCACGTGATTTCCGGGTGGGGCCCACGTGATTTCCCCGTGGGGCCCACGTGATTTCCGGGTGGGCCCCACGTGATTTCCGGGTGGGGCCCACGTGATTTCCCCGTGGGGCCCACGTGATTTCCGGGTGGGGCCCACGTGATTTCCGGGTGGGGCCCACGTGATTTCCACGTGGGGCCCACGTGATTTCCGGGTGGGCCCCACGTAATTTCCGGGTGGGGCCCACGTGATTTCCGGGTGGGGCCCACGTGATTTCCGGGTGGGGCCCACCTGATTTCCGGGTGGGGCCCACGTGATTTCCGGGTGGGGCCCACGTGATTTCCGGGTGGGGCCCACGTGATTTCCGGGTGGGGCCCACGTGATTTCCGGGTGGGGCCCACGTGATTTCCGGGTGTGGCCCACGTGATTTCCGGGTGGGGCCCACGTGATTTCCGGGTGGGGCCCACGTGATTTCCCCTGGGGGCCCACGTGATTTCCGGGTGGGGCCCACGTGATTTCCGGGTGGGGCCCACGTGATTTCCGGGTGGGGCCCACGTGATTTCCGGGTGGGGCCCACGTGATTTCCCCGTGGGGCCCACGTGATTTCCGGGTGGGGCCCACGTGATTTCCGGGTGGGGCCCACGTGATTTCCGGGTGGGGCCCACGTGATTTCCGGGTGGGGCCCACGTGATTTCCGGGTGGGGCCCACGTGATTTCCCCTGGGGGCCCACGTGATTTCCGGGTGGGGCCCACGTGATTTCCGGGTGGGGCCCACGTGATTTCCGGGTGGGGCCCACGTGATTTCCGGGTGGGGCCCACGTGATTTCCCCGTGGGGCCCACGTGATTTCCGGGTGGGGCCCACGTGATTTCCCCGTGGGGCCCACGTGATTTCCGGGTGGGGCCCACGTGATTTCCGGGTGGGGCCCACGTGATTTCCGGGTGGGGCCCACGTGATTTCCGGGTGGGGCCCACGTGATTTAGGGGTGGGGCCCACGTGATTTCCGGGTGGGGCCCACGTGATTTCCGGGTGGGGCCCACGTGATTTCCGGGTGGGGCCCACGTGATTTCCGGTTGGGGCCCACGTGATTTCCGGGTGGGCCCCACGTGATTTCCGGGTGGGGCCCACGTGATTTCTGGGTGGGGCCCACGTGATTTCCGGGTGGGGCCCACGTGATTTCCGGGTGGGGCCCACGTGATTTCCGGGTGGGGCCCACGTGATTTCCGGGTGGGGCCCACGTGATTTCCGGGTGGCGCCCACGTGATTTCCCCGTGGGGCCCACGTGATTTCCGGGTGGGGCCCACGTGATTTCCGGGTGGGGCCCACGTGATTTCCGGGTGGGGCCCACGTGATTTCCCCTGGGGGCCCACGTGATTTCCGGGTGGGGCCCACGTGATTTCCGGGTGGGGCCCACGTGATTTCCGGGTGGGGCCCACGTGATTTCCGGGTGGGGCCCACGTGATTTCCGGGTGGGGCCCACGTGATTTCCGGGTGGGGCCCACGTGATTTCCCCGTGGGGCCCACCTGATTTCCGGGTGGGCCCCACGTGATTTCCGGGTGGGGCCCACGTGATTTCCCCGTGGGGCCCACCTGATTTCCGGGTGGGCCCCACGTGATTTCCCCGTGGGGCCCACGTGATTTCCCCGTGGGGCCCACGTGATTTCCAGGTGGGGCCAGCGTGATTTCCGGGTGGGGCCCGCGTGATTTCCGGGTGGGGCCCACGTGATTTCCGGGTGGGGCCCACGTGATTTCCGGGTGGGGCCCACGTGATTTCTGGGTGGGGCCCACGTGATTTCCCCGTGGGGCTCACGTGATTTCCGGGTGGGCCCCACGTGATTTCCGAGTGGGGCCCACGTGATTTCCCCGTGGGGCCCACGTGATTTCCCCGTGGGGCCCACGTGATTTCCGGGTGGGGCCCACGTGATTTCCGGGTGGGGCCCACGTGATTTCCCCTGGGGGCCCACGTGATTTCCGGGTGGGGCCCACGTGAATTCCGGGTGGGGCCCACGTGATTTCCGGGTGGGGCCCACGTGATTTCCGGGTGGGGCCCACGTGATTTCCGGGTGGGGCCCACGTGATTTCCGGGTGGGGCCCACGTGATTTCCGGGTGGGGCCCACGTGATTTCCGGGTGGGGCCCACGTGATTTCCGGGTGGGGCCCACGTGATTTCCCCGTGGGGCCCACGTGATTTCCGGGTGGGCCCCACGTGATTTCCGGGTGGGGCCCACGTGATTTCTGGGTGCGGTCCACGTGATTTCCGGGTGGGGCCCACGTGATTTCCGGGTGGGGCCCACGTGATTTCCGGGTGGGGCCCACGTGATTTCCGGGTGGGGCCCACGTGATTTCCGGGTGGGGCCCACGTGATTTCCCCGTGGGGCCCACGTGATTTCCGGGTGGGGCCCACGTGATTTCCGGGTGGGGCCCACGTGATTTCCGGGTGGGGCCCACGTGATTTCCCCTGGGGGCCCACCTGATTTCCGGGTGGGGCCCACGTGATTTCCGGGTGGGGCCCACGTGATTTCCGGGTGGGGCCCACGTGATTTCTGGGTGCGGTCCACGTGATTTCCGGGTGGGGCCCACGTGATTTCCGGGTGGGGCCCACGTGATTTCCGGGTGGGGCCCACGTGATTTCCGGGTGGGGCCCACGTGATTTCCGGGTGGGGCCCACGTGATTTCCCCGTGGTGCCCACGTGATTTCCGGGTGGGGCCCACGTGATTTCCGGGTGGGGCCCACGTGATTTCAGGGTGGGGCCCACGTGATTTCCGGGTGGGGCCCACGTGATTTCCGGGTGGGGCCCACGTGATTTCCGGGTGGGGCCCACGTGACTTCCGGGTGGGGCCCACGTGATTTCCGGGTGGGGCCCACGTGATTTCCGGGTGGGGCCCACGTGATTTCAGGGTGGGGCCCACGTGATTTCCGGGTGGGGCCCACGTGATTTCCGGGTGGGGCCCACGTGATTTCCGGGTGGGGCCCACGTGATTTCCGGGTGGGGCCCACATGCTTTCCGGGTGGGGCCCACGTGACTTCCGGGTGGGGCCCACGTGATTTCCGGGTGGGGCCCACGTGATTTCCGGGTGGGGCCCACGTGATTTCCCCGTGGTGCCCACGTGATTTCCGGGTGGGGCCCACGTGATTTCCGGGTGGGGCCCACGTGATTTCCGGGTGGGGCCCACGTGATTTCAGGGTGGGGCCCACGTGATTTCCGGGTGGGGCCCACGTGATTTCCGGGTGGGGCCCACGTGACTTCCGGGTGGGGCCCACGTGACTTCCGGGTGGGGCCCACGTGATTTCCCCGTGGGGCCCACGTGATTTCCCCGTGGGGCCCACATGATTTCCGGGTGGGGCCCACGTGATTTCCAGGTGGGGCCCACGTGATTTCCCCGTGGGGCCCACGTGATTTCCGGGTGGGGCCCACGTGATTTCCGGGTGGGGCCCACGTGATTTCCCCGTGGGGCCCACGTGATTTCCGGGTGGGGCCCACGTGATTTCCGGGTGGGGCCCACGTGATTTCCGGGTGGGGCCCACGTGATTTCCGGGTGGGGCCCACGTGATTTCCCCGTGGGGCCCACGTGATTTCCCCGTGGGGCCCACGTGATTTCCGGGTGGGGCCCACGTGATTTCCGGGTGGGGCCCACGTGATTTCCGGGTGGGGCCCACGTGATTTCCTCGTGAGGCCCACGTGATTTCCCCTGGGGGCCCACGTGATTTCCGGGTGGGGCCCACGTGATTTCCGGGTGGGGCCCACGTGATTTCCGGGTGGGGCCCACGTGATTTCCGGGTGGGGCCCACGTGATTTCCGGGTGGGGCCCACGTGATTTCCGGGTGGGGCCCACGTGATTTCCGGGTGGGGCCCACGTGATTTCCGGGTGGGGCCCACGTGATTTCCGGTTGGGGCCAACGTGATTTCCGGGTGGGGCCCACGTGATTTCCCCTGGGGGCCCACGTGATTTCCGGGTGGGGCCCACGTGATTTCCGGGTGGGGCCCACGTGATTTCCGGGTGGGGCCCACGTGATATCCGGGTGGGGCCCACGTGATTTCCCCTGGGGGCCCACGTGATTTCCGGGTGGGGCCCACGTGATTTCCGGGTGGGGCCCACGTGATTTCCCCTGGGGGCCCACGTGATTTCCGGGTGGGGCCCACGTGATTTCCGGGTGGGGCCCACGTGATTTCCGGGTGGGGCCCACGTGATTTCCGGGTGGGGCCCACGTGATTTCCGGGTGGGGCCCACGTGATTTCCGGGTGGGGCCCACGTGATTTCCCCGTGGGGCCCACGTGATTTCCGGGTGGGGCCCACGTGATTTCCGGGTGGGGCCCACGTGATTTCCGGGTGGGGCCCACGTGATTTCCGGGTGGGGCCCACGTGATTTCCGGGTGGGGCCCACGTGATTTCCGGGTGGGGCCCACGTGATTTCCGGGTGGGGCCCACGTGATTTCAGGGTGGGGCCCACGTGATTTCCGGGTGGGGCCCACGTGATTTCCGGGTGGGGTCCACGTGATTTCCCCGTGGGGCCCACGTGATTTCCGGGTGGGGCCCACGTGATTTCCCCGTGGGGCCCACGTGATTTCCGGGTGGGGCCCACGTGATTTCCCCGTGGGGCCCACGTGATTTCCGGATGGGGCCCACGTGATTTCCCCGTGGGGCCCACGTGATTTCCGGGTGGGCCCCACGTGATTTCCGAGTAGGGCCCACGTGATTTCCCCGTGGGGCCCACGTGATTTCCCCGTGGGGCCCACGTGATTTCCGGGTGGGGCCCACGTGATTTCCGGGTGAGGCCCACGTGATTTCCCCTGGGGGCCCACGTGATTTCCGGGTGGGGCCCACGTGAATTCCGGGTGCGGCCCACGTGATTTCCGGGTGGGGCCCACGTGATTTCCGGGTGGGGCCCACGTGATTTCCGGGTGGGGCCCACGTGATTTCCGGGTGGGGCCCACGTGATTTCCGGGTGGGGCCCACGTGATTTCCCCGTGGGGCCCACGTGATTTCCGGGTGGGGCCCACGTGATTTCCGGGTGGGGCCCACGTGATTTCCCCTGGGGGCCCACGTGATTTCCGGTTGGGGCCCACGTGATTTCCCCGTGGGGCCCACGTGATTTCCGGTTGGGGCCCACGTGATTTCTGGGTGCGGTCCACGTGATTTCCGGGTGGGGCCCACGTGATTTCCGGGTGGGGCCCACGTGATTTCCGGGTGGGGCCCACGTGATTTCCGGGTGGGGCCCACGTGATTTCCCCGTGGGGGCACGTGATTTCCGGGTGGGACCCACGTGATTTCCCCGTGGGGCCCACGTCCTTTCCCCGTGGGGCCCACGTGATTTCCCCGTGGGGCCCGCGTGATTTCCGGGTGGGGCCCGCGTGATTTCCGGGTGGGGCCCGCGTGATTTCCGGGTGGGGCCCGCGTGATTTCCGGGTGGGGCCCGCGTGATTTCCGGGTGGGGCCCGCGTGATTTCCGGGTGGGGCCCGCGTGATTTCCGGGTGGGGCCCGCGTGATTTCCGGGTGGGGCCCACGTGATTTCCGGGTGGGGCCCACGTGATTTCCGGGTGGGGCCCACGTGATTTCCGGATGGGGCCCACGTGATTTCCCCGTGGGGCCCACGTGATTTCCGGGTGGGCCCCACGTGATTTCCGAGTAGGGCCCACGTGATTTCCCCGTGGGGCCCACGTGATTTCCCCGTGGGGCCCACGTGATTTCCGGGTGGGGCCCACGTGATTTCCGGGTGAGGCCAACGTGATTTCCCCTGGGGGCCCACGTGATTTCCGGGTGGGGCCCACGTGAATTCCGGGTGCGGCCCACGTGATTTCCGGGTGGGGCCCACGTGATTTCCGGGTGGGGCCCACGTGATTTCCGGGTGGGGCCCACGTGATTTCCGGGTGGGGCCCACGTGATTTCCGGGTGGGGCCCACGTGATTTCCCCGTGGGGCCCACGTGATTTCCGGGTGGGGCCCACGTGATTTCCGGGTGGGGCCCACGTGATTTCCCCTGGGGGCCCACGTGATTTCCGGTTGGGGCCCACGTGATTTCCCCGTGGGGCCCACGTGATTTCCGGTTGGGGCCCACGTGATTTCTGGGTGCGGTCCACGTGATTTCCGGGTGGGGCCCACGTGATTTCCGGGTGGGGCCCACGTGATTTCCGGGTGGGGCCCACGTGATTTCCGGGTGGGGCCCACGTGATTTCCGGGTGGGGCCCACGTGATTTCCGGGTGGGGCCCACGTGATTTCCCCGTGGTGCCCACGTGATTTCCAGGTGGGGCCCACGTGATTTCCGGATGGGGCCCACGTGATTTCCGGGTGGGGCCCACGTGATTTCCGGGTGGGGCCCACGTGATTTCCGGGTGGGGCCCACGTGATTTCCGGGTGGGGCCCACGTGATTTCCGGGTGGGGCCCACGTGATTTCCGGGTGGGGCCCACGTGATTTCCGGGTGGGGCCCACGTGATTTCCGGGTGGGGCCCACGTGATTTCCGGGTGGGGCCCACGTGATTTCCGGGTGGGGCCCACGTGATTTCCGGGTGGGGCCCACGTGATTTCCCGGTGGGGCCCACGTGATTTCCGGGTGGGGCCCACGTGATTTCCCCGTGGGGCCCACGTGATTTCCGGGTGGGCCCCACGTGATTTCCGGGTGGGGCCCACGTGATTTCCGGGTGGGGCCCACGTGATTTCCGGGTGGGGCCCACGTGATTTCCGGGTGGGGCCCACGTGATTTCCGGGTGGGGCCCACGTGATTTCCGGGTGGGGCCCACGTGATTTCCCCGTGGGGCCCACGTGATTTCCGGGTGGGGCCCACGTGATTTCCGGGTGGGGCCCACGTGATTTCCCGGTGGGGCCCACGTGATTTCCCCTGGGGGCCCACGTGATTTCCGGGTGGGGCCCACGTGATTTCCGGGTGGGGCCCACGTGATTTCCGGGTGGGGCCCACGTGATTTCCGGGTGGGGCCCACGTGATTTCCGGGTGGGGCCCACGTGATTTCCGGGTGGGGCCCACGTGATTTCCCCGTGGGGCCCACGTGATTTCCGGGTGGGGCCCACGTGATTTCCCCGTGGGGCCCACGTGATTTCCGGGTGGGGCCCACGTGATTTCCGGGTGGGGCCCACGTGATTTCCGGGTGGGGCCCACGTGATTTCCGGGTGGGGCCCACCCACGTGATTTCCGGGTGGGGCCCACGTGATTTCCGGGTGGGGCCCACGTGATTTCCGGGTGGGGCCCACGTGATTTCCGGGTGGGGCCCACGTGATTTCCGGGTGGGGCCCACGTGATTTCCGGGTGGGGCCCACGTGATTTCCGGGTGGGGCCCACGTGATTTCCGGGTGGGGCCCACGTGATTTCCGGGTGGGGCCCACGTGATTTCCCCGTGGGGCCCACGTGATTTCCGGGTGTGCCCCACGTGATTTCCGGGTGGGGCCCACGTGATTTCCGGGTGAGGCCCACGTGATTTCCGGTGGGGCCCACATGATTTCCGGGTGGGGCCCACGTGATTTCCCCGTGGGGCCCACGTGATTTCCGGGTGGGCCCCATGTGATTTCCGGGTGGGGCCCACGTGATTTCTGGGTGGGGCCCACGTGATTTCCGGGTGGGGCCCACGTGATTTCCGGGTGGGGCCCACGTGATTTCCAGGTGGGGCCCACGTGATTTCCGGGTGGGGCCCACGTGATTTCCAGGTGGGGCCCACGTGATTTCCCCGTGGGGCCCACGTGATTTCCGGGTGGGGCCCACGTGATTTCCGGGTGGGGCCCACGTGATTTCCGGGTGGGGCCCACGTGATTTCCGGGTGGGGCCCACGTGATTTCCCCTGGGGGCCCACGTGATTTCCGGGTAGGGCCCACGTGATTTCCGGGTGGGGCCCACGTGATTTCCGGGTGGGGCCCACGTGATTTCCGGGTGGGGCCCACGTGATTTCCGGGTGGGGCCCACGTGATTTCTGGGTGGGGCCCACGTGATTTCCGGGTGGGGCCCACGTGATTTCCGGGTGGGGCCCACGTGATTTCCCCGTGGGGCCCACGTGATTTCCGGGTGGGCCCCACGTGATTTCCGGGTGGGCCCCACGTGATTTCCGGGTGGGGCCCACGTGATTTCCGGGTGGGGCCCACGTGATTTCCGGGTGGGGCCCAGGTGATTTCCGGGTGGGGCCCACGTGATTTCCGGGTGGGGCCCACGTGATTTCCGGGTGGGGCCCACGTGATTTCCGGGTGGGGCCCACGTGATTTCCGGGTGGGGCCCACGTGATTTCCGGGTGGGGCCCACGTGATTTCCGGGTGGGGCCCACGTGATTTCGGGGTGGGGCCCACGTGATTTCCGGGTGGGGCCCACGTGATTTCCCGGTGGGGCCCACGTGATTTCCGGGTGGGGCCCACGTGATTTCCGGGTGGGGCCCACGTGATTTCCGGGTGGGGCCCACGTGATTTCCGGGTGGGGCCCACGTGATTTCCGGGTGGGGCCCACGTGATTTCCGGGTGGGGCCCACGTGATTTCCCCGTGGGGCCCACGTGATTTCCCCGTGGGGCCCACGTGATTTCCGGGTGGGGCCCACGTGATTTCCGGGTGGGGCCCACGTGATTTCCGGGTGGGGCCCACGTGATTTCCGGGTGGGGCCCACGTGATTTCCGGGTGGGGCCCACGTGATTTCCGGGTGGGGCCCACGTGATTTCCCCGTGGGGCCCACGTGATTTCCCCGTGGGGCCCACGTGATTTCCGGGTGTGCCCCACGTGATTTCCGGGTGGGGCCCACGTGATTTCCGGGTGAGGCCCACGTGATTTCCGGTGGGGCCCACATGATTTCCGGGTGGGGCCCACGTGATTTCCGGGTGGGGCCCACGTGATTTCCGGTGGGGCCCACGTGATTTCCGGGTGGGGCCCACGTGATTTCCGGGTGGGGCCCACGTGATTTCCGGGTGGGGCCCACGTGATTTCCGGGTGGGGCCCACGTGATTTCCCCTGGGGGCCCACGTGATTTCCGGGTAGGGCCCACGTGATTTCCGGGTGGGGCCCACGTGATTTCCGGGTGGGGCCCACGTGATTTCCGGGTGGGGCCCACGTGATTTCCGGGTGGGGCCCACGTGATTTCCGGGTGGGGCCCACGTGATTTCCGGGTGGGGCCCACGTGATTTCCGGGTGGGGCCCACGTGATTTCCGGGTGGTGCCCACGTGATTTCCCCGTGGGGCCCACGTGATTTCCGGGTGGGCCCCACGTGATTTCCGGGTGGGGCCCACGTGATTTCCGGGTGGGGCCCACGTGATTTCCGGGTGGGGCCCAGGTGATTTCCGGGTGGGGCCCACGTGATTTCCGGGTGGGGCCCACGTGATTTCCGGGTGGGGCCCACGTGATTTCCGGGTGGGGCCCACGTGATTTCCGGGTGGGGCCCACGTGATTTCCGGGTGGGGCCCACGTGATTTCCGGGTGGGGCCCACGTGATTTCCGGGTGGGGCCCACGTGATTTCCCGGTGGGGCCCACGTGATTTCCGGGTGGGGCCCACGTGATTTCCCCGTGGGGCCCACGTGATTTCCGGGTAGGCCCCACGTGATTTCCGGGTGGGGCCCACGTGATTTCCGGGTGGGGCCCACGTGATTTCCGGGTGGGGCCCACGTGATTTCCGGGTGGGGCCCACGTGATTTCCGGGTGGGGCCCACGTGATTTCCGGGTGGGGCCCACGTGATTTCCCCGTGGGGCCCACGTGATTTCCGGGTGGGGCCCACGTGATTTCCGGGTGGGGCCCACGTGATTTCCCGGTGGGGCCCACGTGATTTCCCCTGGGGGCCCACGTGATTTCCGGGTGGGGCCCACGTGATTTCCGGGTGGGGCCCACGTGATTTCCGGGTGGGGCCCACGTGATTTCCGGGTGGGGCCCACGTGATTTCCGGGTGGGGCCCACGTGATTTCCGGGTGGGGCCCACGTGATTTCCGGGTGGGGCCCACGTGATTTCCGGGTGGGGCCCACGTGATTTCCGGGTGGGGCCCACGTGATTTCCGGGTGGGGCCCGCGTGATTTCCTTGTGGGGCCCACGTGATTTCCGGGTGGGGCCCACGTGATTTCCGGGTGGGGCCCACGTGATTTCCGGGTGGGGCCCACGTGATTTCCGGGTGGGGCCCACGTGATTTCCGGGTGGGGCCCACGTGATTTCCGGGTGGGGCCCACGTGATTTCCGGGTGGGGCCCACGTGATTTCCGGGTGGGGCCCACGTGATTTCCGGGTGGGGCCCACGTGATTTCCGGGTGGGGCCCACGTGATTTCCCCGTGGGGCCCACGTGATTTCCGGGTGGGCCCCACGTGATTTCCGGGTGGGGCCCACGTGATTTCCGGGTGGGGCCCACGTGATTTCCCCGTGGGGCCCACGTAATTTCCGGGTGGGGCCCACGTGATTTCCGGGTGGGGCCCACGTGATTTCCGGGTGGGGCCCACGTGATTTCCGGGTGGGGCCCACGTGATTTCCGGGTGGGGCCCACGTGATTTCCGGGTGGGGCCCACGTGATTTCCCCGTGGGGCCCACGTGATTTCCGGGGGGCCCCACGTGATTTCCGGGTGGGGCCCACGTGATTTCCGGGTGGGGCCCACGTGATTTCCGGGTGGGGCCCACGTGATTTCCGGGTGGGGCCCACGTGATTTCCGGGTGGGGCCCACGTGATTTCCCCGTGGGGCCCACGTGATTTCCGGGTGGGGCCCACGTGATTTCCGGGTGGGGCCCACGTGATTTCCGGGTGGGGCCCCACGTGATTTCCGGGTGGGGCCCACGTGATTTCCCCTGGGGGCCCACGTGATTTCCGGGTGGGGCCCACGTGATTTCCGGGTGGGGCCCACGTGATTTCCGGGTGGGGCCCACGTGATATCCGGGTGGGGCCCACGTGATTTCCCCTGGGGGCCCACTTGATTTCCGGGTGGGGCCCACGTGATTTCCGGGTGGGGCCCACGTGATTTCCGGGTGGGGCCCACGTGATTTCCGGGTGGGGCCCACGTGATTTCCGGGTGGGGCCCACGTGATTTCCCCGTGGGGCCCACGTGATTTCCGGGTGGGCCCCACGTGATTTCCGGGTGGGGCCCACGTGATTTCCCCGTGGGGCCCACGTGATTTCCGGGTGGGGCCCACGTGATTTCCGGGTGGGGCCCACGTGATTTCCACGTGGGGCCCACGTGATTTCCGGGTGGGCCCCACGTAATTTCCGGGTGGGGCCCACGTGATTTCCGGGTGGGGCCCACGTGATTTCCGGGTGGGGCCCACCTGATTTCCGGGTGGGGCCCACGTGATTTCCGGGTGGGGCCCACGTGATTTCCGGGTGGGGCCCACGTGATTTCCGGGTGGGGCCCACGTGATTTCCGGGTGGGGCCCACGTGATTTCCGGGTGTGGCCCACGTGATTTCCGGGTGGGGCCCACGTGATTTCCGGGTGGGGCCCACGTGATTTCCCCTGGGGGCCCACGTGATTTCCGGGTGGGGCCCACGTGATTTCCGGGTGGGGCCCACGTGATTTCCGGGTGGGGCCCACGTGATTTCCGGGTGGGGCCCACGTGATTTCCCCGTGGGGCCCACGTGATTTCCGGGTGGGGCCCACGTGATTTCCGGGTGGGGCCCACGTGATTTCCGGGTGGGGCCCACGTGATTTCCGGGTGGGGCCCACGTGATTTCCGGGTGGGGCCCACGTGATTTCCCCTGGGGGCCCACGTGATTTCCGGGTGGGGCCCACGTGATTTCCGGGTGGGGCCCACGTGATTTCCGGGTGGGGCCCACGTGATTTCCGGGTGGGGCCCACGTGATTTCCCCGTGGGGCCCACGTGATTTCCGGGTGGGGCCCACGTGATTTCCCCGTGGGGCCCACGTGATTTCCGGGTGGGGCCCACGTGATTTCCGGGTGGGGCCCACGTGATTTCCGGGTGGGGCCCACGTGATTTCCGGGTGGGGCCCACGTGATTTAGGGGTGGGGCCCACGTGATTTCCGGGTGGGGCCCACGTGATTTCCGGGTGGGGCCCACGTGATTTCCGGGTGGGGCCCACGTGATTTCCGGTTGGGGCCCACGTGATTTCCGGGTGGGCCCCACGTGATTTCCGGGTGGGGCCCACGTGATTTCTGGGTGGGGCCCACGTGATTTCCGGGTGGGGCCCACGTGATTTCCGGGTGGGGCCCACGTGATTTCCGGGTGGGGCCCACGTGATTTCCGGGTGGGGCCCACGTGATTTCCGGGTGGCGCCCACGTGATTTCCCCGTGGGGCCCACGTGATTTCCGGGTGGGGCCCACGTGATTTCCGGGTGGGGCCCACGTGATTTCCGGGTGGGGCCCACGTGATTTCCCCTGGGGGCCCACGTGATTTCCGGGTGGGGCCCACGTGATTTCCGGGTGGGGCCCACGTGATTTCCGGGTGGGGCCCACGTGATTTCCGGGTGGGGCCCACGTGATTTCCGGGTGGGGCCCACGTGATTTCCGGGTGGGGCCCACGTGATTTCCCCGTGGGGCCCACCTGATTTCCGGGTGGGCCCCACGTGATTTCCGGGTGGGGCCCACGTGATTTCCCCGTGGGGCCCACCTGATTTCCGGGTGGGCCCCACGTGATTTCCCCGTGGGGCCCACGTGATTTCCCCGTGGGGCCCACGTGATTTCCAGGTGGGGCCAGCGTGATTTCCGGGTGGGGCCCGCGTGATTTCCGGGTGGGGCCCACGTGATTTCCGGGTGGGGCCCACGTGATTTCCGGGTGGGGCCCACGTGATTTCTGGGTGGGGCCCACGTGATTTCCCCGTGGGGCTCACGTGATTTCCGGGTGGGCCCCACGTGATTTCCGAGTGGGGCCCACGTGATTTCCCCGTGGGGCCCACGTGATTTCCCCGTGGGGCCCACGTGATTTCCGGGTGGGGCCCACGTGATTTCCGGGTGGGGCCCACGTGATTTCCCCTGGGGGCCCACGTGATTTCCGGGTGGGGCCCACGTGAATTCCGGGTGGGGCCCACGTGATTTCCGGGTGGGGCCCACGTGATTTCCGGGTGGGGCCCACGTGATTTCCGGGTGGGGCCCACGTGATTTCCGGGTGGGGCCCACGTGATTTCCGGGTGGGGCCCACGTGATTTCCGGGTGGGGCCCACGTGATTTCCGGGTGGGGCCCACGTGATTTCCCCGTGGGGCCCACGTGATTTCCGGGTGGGCCCCACGTGATTTCCGGGTGGGGCCCACGTGATTTCTGGGTGCGGTCCACGTGATTTCCGGGTGGGGCCCACGTGATTTCCGGGTGGGGCCCACGTGATTTCCGGGTGGGGCCCACGTGATTTCCGGGTGGGGCCCACGTGATTTCCGGGTGGGGCCCACGTGATTTCCCCGTGGGGCCCACGTGATTTCCGGGTGGGGCCCACGTGATTTCCGGGTGGGGCCCACGTGATTTCCGGGTGGGGCCCACGTGATTTCCCCTGGGGGCCCACCTGATTTCCGGGTGGGGCCCACGTGATTTCCGGGTGGGGCCCACGTGATTTCCGGGTGGGGCCCACGTGATTTCTGGGTGCGGTCCACGTGATTTCCGGGTGGGGCCCACGTGATTTCCGGGTGGGGCCCACGTGATTTCCGGGTGGGGCCCACGTGATTTCCGGGTGGGGCCCACGTGATTTCCGGGTGGGGCCCACGTGATTTCCCCGTGGTGCCCACGTGATTTCCGGGTGGGGCCCACGTGATTTCCGGGTGGGGCCCACGTGATTTCAGGGTGGGGCCCACGTGATTTCCGGGTGGGGCCCACGTGATTTCCGGGTGGGGCCCACGTGATTTCCGGGTGGGGCCCACGTGACTTCCGGGTGGGGCCCACGTGATTTCCGGGTGGGGCCCACGTGATTTCCGGGTGGGGCCCACGTGATTTCAGGGTGGGGCCCACGTGATTTCCGGGTGGGGCCCACGTGATTTCCGGGTGGGGCCCACGTGATTTCCGGGTGGGGCCCACGTGATTTCCGGGTGGGTCCCACATGCTTTCCGGGTGGGGCCCACGTGACTTCCGGGTGGGGCCCACGTGATTTCCGGGTGGGGCCCACGTGATTTCCGGGTGGGGCCCACGTGATTTCCCCGTGGTGCCCACGTGATTTCCGGGTGGGGCCCACGTGATTTCCGGGTGGGGCCCACGTGATTTCCGGGTGGGGCCCACGTGATTTCAGGGTGGGGCCCCCGTGATTTCCGGGTGGGGCCCACGTGATTTCCGGGTGGGGCCCACGTGACTTCCGGGTGGGGCCCACGTGACTTCCGGGTGGGGCCCACGTGATTTCCCCGTGGGGCCCACGTGATTTCCCCGTGGGGCCCACATGATTTCCGGGTGGGGCCCACGTGATTTCCAGGTGGGGCCCACGTGATGTCCCCGTGGGGCCCACGTGATTTCCGGGTGGGGCCCACGTGATTTCCGGGTGGGGCCCACGTGATTTCCCCGTGGGGCCCACGTGATTTCCGGGTGGGGCCCACGTGATTTCCGGGTGGGGCCCACGTGATTTCCGGGTGGGGCCCACGTGATTTCCGGGTGGGGCCCACGTGATTTCCCCGTGGGGCCCACGTGATTTCCCCGTGGGGCCCACGTGATTTCCGGGTGGGGCCCACGTGATTTCCGGGTGGGGCCCACGTGATTTCCGGGTGGGGCCCACGTGATTTCCTCGTGAGGCCCACGTGATTTCCCCTGGGGGCCCACGTGATTTCCGGGTGGGGCCCACGTGATTTCCGGGTGGGGCCCACGTGATTTCCGGGTGGGGCCCACGTGATTTCCGGGTGGGGCCCACGTGATTTCCGGGTGGGGCCCACGTGATTTCCGGGTGGGGCCCACGTGATTTCCGGGTGGGGCCCACGTGATTTCCGGTTGGGGCCAACGTGATTTCCGGGTGGGGCCCACGTGATTTCCCCTGGGGGCCCACGTGATTTCCGGGTGGGGCCCACGTGATTTCCGGGTGGGGCCCACGTGATTTCCGGGTGGGGCCCACGTGATATCCGGGTGGGGCCCACGTGATTTCCCCTGGGGGCCCACGTGATTTCCGGGTGGGGCCCACGTGATTTCCGGGTGGGGCCCACGTGATTTCCCCTGGGGGCCCACGTGATTTCCGGGTGGGGCCCACGTGATTTCCGGGTGGGGCCCACGTGATTTCCGGGTGGGGCCCACGTGATTTCCGGGTGGGGCCCACGTGATTTCCGGGTGGGGCCCACGTGATTTCCGGGTGGGGCCCACGTGATTTCCCCGTGGGGCCCACGTGATTTCCGGGTGGGGCCCACGTGATTTCCGGGTGGGGCCCACGTGATTTCCGGGTGGGGCCCACGTGATTTCCGGGTGGGGCCCACGTGATTTCCGGGTGGGGCCCACGTGATTTCCGGGTGGGGCCCACGTGATTTCCGGGTGGGGCCCACGTGATTTCAGGGTGGGGCCCACGTGATTTCCGGGTGGGGCCCACGTGATTTCCGGGTGGGGTCCTCGTGATTTCCCCGTGGGGCCCACGTGATTTCCGGGTGGGGCCCACGTGATTTCCCCGTGGGGCCCACGTGATTTCCGGGTGGGGCCCACGTGATTTCCCCGTGGGGCCCACGTGATTTCCGGATGGGGCCCACGTGATTTCCCCGTGGGGCCCACGTGATTTCCGGGTGGGCCCCACGTGATTTCCGAGTAGGGCCCACGTGATTTCCCCGTGGGGCCCACGTGATTTCCCCGTGGGGCCCACGTGATTTCCGGGTGGGGCCCACGTGATTTCCGGGTGAGGCCCACGTGATTTCCCCTGGGGGCCCACGTGATTTCCGGGTGGGGCCCACGTGAATTCCGGGTGCGGCCCACGTGATTTCCGGGTGGGGCCCACGTGATTTCCGGGTGGGGCCCACGTGATTTCCGGGTGGGGCCCACGTGATTTCCGGGTGGGGCCCACGTGATTTCCGGGTGGGGCCCACGTGATTTCCCCGTGGGGCCCACGTGATTTCCGGGTGGGGCCCACGTGATTTCCGGGTGGGGCCCACGTGATTTCCCCTGGGGGCCCACGTGATTTCCGGTTGGGGCCCACGTGATTTCCCCGTGGGGCCCACGTGATTTCCGGTTGGGGCCCACGTGATTTCTGGGTGCGGTCCACGTGATTTCCGGGTGGGGCCCACGTGATTTCCGGGTGGGGCCCACGTGATTTCCGGGTGGGGCCCACGTGATTTCCGGGTGGGGCCCACGTGATTTCCCCGTGGGGGCACGTGATTTCCGGGTGGGACCCACGTGATTTCCCCGTGGGGCCCACGTGATTTCCCCGTGGGGCCCACGTGATTTCCGGGTGGGGCCCGCGTGATTTCCGGGTGGGGCCCGCGTGATTTCCGGGTGGGGCCCGCGTGATTTCCGGGTGGGGCCCGCGTGATTTCCGGGTGGGGCCCGCGTGATTTCCGGGTGGGGCCCGCGTGATTTCCGGGTGGGGCCCGCGTGATTTCCGGGTGGGGCCCGCGTGATTTCCGGGTGGGGCCCACGTGATTTCCCGGTGGGGCCCACGTGATTTCCGGGTGGGGCCCACGTGATTTCCGGATGGGGCCCACGTGATTTCCCCGTGGGGCCCACGTGATTTCCGGGTGGGCCCCACGTGATTTCCGAGTAGGGCCCACGTGATTTCCCCGTGGGGCCCACGTGATTTCCCCGTGGGGCCCACGTGATTTCCGGGTGGGGCCCACGTGATTTCCGGGTGAGGCCAACGTGATTTCCCCGGGGGGCCCACGTGAGTTCCGGGTGGGGCCCACGTGAATTCCGGGTGCGGCCCACGTGATTTCCGGGTGGGGCCCACGTGATTTCCGGGTGGGGCCCACGTGATTTCCGGGTGGGGCCCACGTGATTTCCGGGTGGGGCCCACGTGATTTCCGGGTGGGGCCCACGTGATTTCCCCGTGGGGCCCACGTGATTTCCGGGTGGGGCCCACGTGATTTCCGGGTGGGGCCCACGTGATTTCCCCTGGGGGCCCACGTGATTTCCGGTTGGGGCCCACGTGATTTCCCCGTGGGGCCCACGTGATTTCCGGTTGGGGCCCACGTGATTTCTGGGTGCGGTCCACGTGATTTCCGGGTGGGGCCCACGTGATTTCCGGGTGGGGCCCACGTGATTTCCGGGTGGGGCCCACGTGATTTCCGGGTGGGGCCCACGTGATTTCCGGGTGGGGCCCACGTGATTTCCCCGTGGTGCCCACGTGATTTCCAGGTGGGGCCCACGTGATTTCCGGATGGGGCCCACGTGATTTCCGGGTGGGGCCCACGTGATTTCCGGGTGGGGCCCACGTGATTTCCGGGTGGGGCCCACGTGATTTCCGGGTGGGGCCCACGTGATTTCCGGGTGGGGCCCACGTGATTTCCGGGTGGGGCCCACGTGATTTCCGGGTGGGGCCCACGTGATTTCCGGGTGGGGCCCACGTGATTTCCGGGTGGGGCCCACGTGATTTCCGGGTGGGGCCCACGTGATTTCCGGGTGGGGCCCACGTGATTTCCCGGTGGGGCCCACGTGATTTCCGGGTGGGGCCCACGTGATTTCCCCGTGGGGCCCACGTGATTTCCGGGTGGGCCCCACGTGATTTCCGGGTGGGGCCCACGTGATTTCCGGGTGGGGCCCACGTGATTTCCGGGTGGGGCCCACGTGATTTCCGGGTGGGGCCCACGTGATTTCCGGGTGGGGCCCACGTGATTTCCGGGTGGGGCCCACGTGATTTCCCCGTGGGGCCCACGTGATTTCCGGGTGGGGCCCACGTGATTTCCGGGTGGGGCCCACGTGATTTCCCGGTGGGGCCCACGTGATTTCCCCTGGGGGCCCACGTGATTTCCGGGTGGGGCCCACGTGATTTCCGGGTGGGGCCCACGTGATTTCCGGGTGGGGCCCACGTGATTTCCGGGTGGGGCCCACGTGATTTCCGGGTGGGGCCCACGTGATTTCCGGGTGGGGCCCACGTGATTTCCCCGTGGGGCCCACGTGATTTCCGGGTGGGGCCCACGTGATTTCCCCGTGGGGCCCACGTGATTTCCGGGTGGGGCCCACGTGATTTCCGGGTGGGGCCCACGTGATTTCCGGGTGGGGCCCACGTGATTTCCGGGTGGGGCCCACCCACGTGATTTCCGGGTGGGGCCCACGTGATTTCCGGGTGGGGCCCACGTGATTTCCGGGTGGGGCCCACGTGATTTCCGGGTGGGGCCCACGTGATTTCCGGGTGGGGCCCACGTGATTTCCGGGTGGGGCCCACGTGATTTCCGGGTGGGGCCCACGTGATTTCCGGGTGGGGCCCACGTGATTTCCGGGTGGGGCCCACGTGATTTCCCCGTGGGGCCCACGTGATTTCCGGGTGTGCCCCACGGGATTTCCGGGTGGGGCCCACGTGATTTCCGGGTGAGGCCCACGTGATTTCCGGTGGGGCCCACATGATTTCCGGGTGGGGCCCACGTGATTTCCCCGTGGGGCCCACGTGATTTCCGGGTGGGCCCCATGTGATTTCCGGGTGGGGCCCACGTGATTTCTGGGTGGGGCCCACGTGATTTCCGGGTGGGGCCCACGTGATTTCCGGGTGGGGCCCACGTGATTTCCAGGTGGGGCCCACGTGATTTCCGGGTGGGGCCCACGTGATTTCCAGGTGGGGCCCACGTGATTTCCCCGTGGGGCCCACGTGATTTCCGGGTGGGGCCCACGTGATTTCCGGGTGGGGCCCACGTGATTTCCGGGTGGGGCCCACGTGATTTCCGGGTGGGGCCCACGTGATTTCCCCTGGGGGCCCACGTGATTTCCGGGTAGGGCCCACGTGATTTCCGGGTGGGGCCCACGTGATTTCCGGGTGGGGCCCACGTGATTTCCGGGTGGGGCCCACGTGATTTCCGGGTGGGGCCCACGTGATTTCTGGGTGGGGCCCACGTGATTTCCGGGTGGGGCCCACGTGATTTCCGGGTGGGGCCCACGTGATTTCCCCGTGGGGCCCACGTGATTTCCGGGTGGGCCCCACGTGATTTCCGGGTGGGCCCCACGTGATTTCCGGGTGGGGCCCACGTGATTTCCGGGTGGGGCCCACGTGATTTCCGGGTGGGGCCCAGGTGATTTCCGGGTGGGGCCCACGTGATTTCCGGGTGGGGCCCACGTGATTTCCGGGTGGGGCCCACGTGATTTCCGGGTGGGGCCCACGTGATTTCCGGGTGGGGCCCACGTGATTTCCGGGTGGGGCCCACGTGATTTCCGGGTGGGGCCCACGTGATTTCGGGGTGGGGCCCACGTGATTTCCGGGTGGGGCCCACGTGATTTCCCGGTGGGGCCCACGTGATTTCCGGGTGGGGCCCACGTGATTTCCGGGTGGGGCCCACGTGATTTCCGGGTGGGGCCCACGTGATTTCCGGGTGGGGCCCACGTGATTTCCGGGTGGGGCCCACGTGATTTCCGGGTGGGGCCCACGTGATTTCCGGGTGGGGCCCACGTGATTTCCCCGTGGGGCCCACGTGATTTCCGGGTGGGGCCCACGTGATTTCCGGGTGGGGCCCACGTGATTTCCGGGTGGGGCCCACGTGATTTCCGGGTGGGGCCCACGTGATTTCCGGGTGGGGCCCACGTGATTTCCGGGTGGGGCCCACGTGATTTCCCCGTGGGGCCCACGTGATTTCCCCGTGGGGCCCACGTGATTTCCGGGTGTGCCCCACGTGATTTCCGGGTGGGGCCCACGTGATTTCCGGGTGAGGCCCACGTGATTTCCGGTGGGGCCCACATGATTTCCGGGTGGGGCCCACGTGATTTCCGGGTGGGGCCCACGTGATTTCCGGTGGGGCCCACGTGATTTCCGGGTGGGGCCCACGTGATTTCCGGGTGGGGCCCACGTGATTTCCGGGTGGGGCCCACGTGATTTCCGGGTGGGGCCCACGTGATTTCCCCTGGGGGCCCACGTGATTTCCGGGTAGGGCCCACGTGATTTCCGGGTGGGGCCCACGTGATTTCCGGGTGGGGCCCACGTGATTTCCGGGTGGGGCCCACGTGATTTCCGGGTGGGGCCCACGTGATTTCCGGGTGGGGCCCACGTGATTTCCGGGTGGGGCCCACGTGATTTCCGGGTGGGGCCCACGTGATTTCCGGGTGGTGCCCACGTGATTTCCCCGTGGGGCCCACGTGATTTCCGGGTGGGCCCCACGTGATTTCCGGGTGGGGCCCACGTGATTTCCGGGTGGGGCCCACGTGATTTCCGGGTGGGGCCCAGGTGATTTCCGGGTGGGGCCCACGTGATTTCCGGGTGGGGCCCACGTGATTTCCGGGTGGGGCCCACGTGATTTCCGGGTGGGGCCCACGTGATTTCCGGGTGGGGCCCACGTGATTTCCGGGTGGGGCCCACGTGATTTCCGGGTGGGGCCCACGTGATTTCCGGGTGGGGCCCACGTGATTTCCCGGTGGGGCCCACGTGATTTCCGGGTGGGGCCCACGTGATTTCCCCGTGGGGCCCACGTGATTTCCGGGTAGGCCCCACGTGATTTCCGGGTGGGGCCCACGTGATTTCCGGGTGGGGCCCACGTGATTTCCGGGTGGGGCCCACGTGATTTCCGGGTGGGGCCCACGTGATTTCCGGGTGGGGCCCACGTGATTTCCGGGTGGGGCCCACGTGATTTCCCCGTGGGGCCCACGTGATTTCCGGGTGGGGCCCACGTGATTTCCGGGTGGGGCCCACGTGATTTCCCGGTGGGGCCCACGTGATTTCCCCTGGGGGCCCACGTGATTTCCGGGTGGGGCCCACGTGATTTCCGGGTGGGGCCCACGTGATTTCCGGGTGGGGCCCACGTGATTTCCGGGTGGGGCCCACGTGATTTCCGGGTGGGGCCCACGTGATTTCCGGGTGGGGCCCACGTGATTTCCGGGTGGGGCCCACGTGATTTCCGGGTGGGGCCCACGTGATTTCCGGGTGGGGCCCACGTGATTTCCCCGTGGGGCCCACGTGATTTCCGGGTGGGGCCCACGTGATTTCCGGGTGGGGCCCACGTGATTTCCGGGTGGGGCCCACGTGATTTCCGGGTGGGGCCCACGTGATTTCCGGGTGGGGCCCACGTGATTTCCGGGTGGGGCCCACGTGATTTCCGGGTGGGGCCCACGTGATTTCCGGGTGGGGCCCACGTGATTTCCAGGTGGGGCCCACGTGATTTCCCCGTGGGGCCCACGTGATTTCCGGGTGGGGCCCACGTGATTTCCGGGTGGGGCCCACGTGATTTCCGGGTGGGGCCCACGTGATTTCCGGGTGGGGCCCACGTGATTTCCGGGTGGGGCCCACGTGATTTCCGGGTGGGGCCCACGTGATTTCCGGGTGGGGCCCACGTGATTTCCCCTGGGGGCCCACGTGATTTCCGGGTAGGGCCCACGTGATTTCCGGGTGGGGCCCACGTGATTTCCGGGTGGGGCCCACGTGATTTCCGGGTGGGGCCCACGTGATTTCCGGGTGGGGCCCACGTGATTTCTGGGTGGGGCCCACGTGATTTCCGGGTGGGGCCCACGTGATTTCCGGGTGGGGCCCACGTGATTACCGGGTGGGGCCCACGTGATTTCCCCGTGGGGCCCACGTGATTTCCGGGTGGGCCCCACGTGATTTCCGGGTGGGGCCCACGTGATTTCCGGGTGGGGCCCACGTGATTTCCGGGTGGGGCCCACGTGATTTCCGGGTGGGGCCCACGTGATTTCCGGGTGGGGCCCACGTGATTTCCCCGTGGGGCCCACGTGATTTCCGGGTGGGGCCCACGTGATTTCCGGGTGGGGCCCACGTGATTTCCGGGTGGGGCCCACGTGATTTCCCCTGGGGGCCCACGTGATTTCCGGGTGGGGCCCACGTGATTTCCGGGTGGGGCCCACGTGATTTCCGGGTGGGGCCCACGTGATTTCCGGGTGGGGCCCACGTGATTTCCGGGTGGGGCCCACGTGATTTCCGGGTGGGGCCCACGTGATTTCCGGGTGGGGCCCACGTGATTTCCCCGTGGGGCCCACGTGATTTCCGGGTGGGGCCCACGTGATTTCCGGGTGGGGCCCACGTGATTTCCGGGTGGGGCCCACGTGATTTCCAGGTGGGGCCCACGTGATTTCCCCGTGGGGCCCACGTGATTTCCGGGTGGGGCCCACGTGATTTCCGGGTGGGGCCCACGTGATTTCCGGGTGGGGCCCACGTGATTTCCGGGTGGGGCCCACGTGATTTCCCCGTGGGGCCCACGTGATTTCCGGGTGGGGCCCACGTGATTTCCGGGTGGGGCCCACGTGATTTCCGGGTGGGGCCCACGTGATTTCCCCTGGGGGCCCACGTGATTTCCGGGTAGGGCCCACGTGATTTCCGGGTGGGGCCCACGTGATTTCCGGGTGGGGCCCACGTGATTTCCGGGTGGGGCCCACGTGATTTCCGGGTGGGGCCCACGTGATTTCCGGGTGGGGCCCACGTGATTTCCCCGTGGGGCCCACGTGATTTCCCCGTGGGGCCCACGTGATTTCCGGGTGGGGCCCACGTGATTTCCGGGTGGGGCCCACGTGATTTCCGGGTGGGGCCCACGTGATTTCCGGGTGGGGCCCACGTGATTTCCCCGTGGGGCCCACGTGATTTCCGGGTGGGGCCCACGTGATTTCCGGGTGGGGCCCACGTGATTTCCGGGTGGGGCCCACGTGATTTCCGGGTGGGGCCCACGTGATTTCCGGGTGGGGCCCACGTGATTTCCGGGTGGGGCCCACGTGATTTCCGGGTGGGGCCCACGTGATTTCCGGGTGGGGCCCACGTGATTTCCGGGTGGGGCCCACGTGATTTCCGGGTGGGGCCCACGTGATTTCCGGGTGGGGCCCACGTGATTTCCGGGTGGGGCCCACGTGATTTCCGGGTGGGGCAAACGTGATTTCCGGGTGGGGCCCACGTGATTTCCGGGTGGGGCCCACGTGATTTCCGGGTGGGGCCCACGTGATTTCCGGGTGGGGCCCACGTGATTTCCGGGTGGGGCCCACGTGATTTCCGGGTGGGGCCCACGTGATTTCCGGGTGGGGCCCACGTGATTTCCGGGTGGGGCCCACGTGATTTCCCCTGGGGGCCCACGTGATTTCCGGGTGGGGCCCACGTGATTTCCGGGTGGGGCCCACGTGATTTCCGGGTGGGGCCCACGTGATTTCCGGGTGGGGCCCACGTGATTTCCGGGTGGGGCCCACGTGATTTCCGGGTGGGGCCCACGTGATTTCCGGGTGGGGCCCACGTGATTTCCGGGTGGGGCCCACGTGATTTCCCCGTGGGGCCCACGTGATTTCCGGGTGGGGCCCACGTGATTTCCGGGTGGGGCCCACGTGATTTCCCCTGGGGGCCCACGTGATTTCCGGGTGGGGCCCACGTGATTTCCGGGTGGGGCCCACGTGATTTCCCCGTGGGGCCCACGTGATTTCCGGGTGGGGCCCACGTGATTTCCGGGTGGGGCCCACGTGATTTCCGGGTGGGGCCCACTTGATTTCCCCGTGGGGCACACGTGATTTCCGGGTGGGGCCCACGTGATTTCCGGGTGGGGCCCACGTGATTTCCGGGTGTGGCCCACGTGATTTCCGGGTGGGGCCCACGTGATTTCCCCGTGGGGCCCTCATGATTTCCGGGTGGGCCCCACGTGATTTCCGGGTGGGCCCACGTGATTTCCGGGTGGGGCCCACGTGATTTCCGGGTTGGGCCCACGTGATTTCCGGGTGGGGCCCACGTGATTTCCGGGTTGGGCCCACGTGATTTCCGGGTGGGGCCCACGTGATTTCCCCGTGGCTCCCACGTGATTTCCGGGTGGGGCCCACGTGATTTCCCCGTGGGGCCCACGTGATTTCCGGGTGGGGCCCACGTGATTTCCGGGTGGGGCCCACGTGATTTCCGGGTGGGGCCCACGTGATTTCCGGGTGGGGCCCACGTGATTTCCCCGTGGGGCCCACGTGATTTCCGGGTGGGGCCCACGTGATTTCCGGGTGGGGCCCACGTGATTTCCGGGTGGGGCCCACGTGATTTCACCGTGGGGCCCACGTGATTTCCGGGTGGGGCCCACGTGATTTCCGGGTGGGGCCCACGTGATTTCCGGGTGGGGCCCACGTGATTTCCGGGTGGGGCCCACGTGATTTCCGGGTGGGGCCCACGTGATTTCCGGGTGGGGCCCACGTGATTTCCCCGTGGGGCCCACGTGATTTCCGGGTGGGGCCCACGTGATTTCCGGGTGGGGCCCACGTGATTTCCGGGTGGGGCCCACGTGATTTCCGGGTGGGGCCCACGTGATTTCCGGGTGGGGCCCACGTGATTTCCGGGTGGGGCCCACGTGATTTCCCCGTGGGGCCCACGTGATTTCCGGGTGGGGCCCACGTGATTTCCGGGTGGGGCCCACGTGATTTCCGGGTGGGGCCCACGTGATTTCCGGGTGGGGCCCACGTGATTTCCGGGTGGGGCCCACGTGATTTCCGGGTGGGGCACACGTGATTTCCCCGTGGGGCCCACGTGATTTCCGGGTGGGGCCCACGTGATTTCCGGGTGGGGCCCACGTGATTTCCGGGTGGGGCCCACGTGATTTCCGGGTGGGGCCCACGTGATTTCCGGGTGGGGCCCACGTGATTTCCCCGTGGGGCCCACGTGATTTCCGGGTGGGGCCCACGTGATTTCCGGGTGGGGCCCACGTGATTTCCGGGTGGGGCCCACGTGATTTCCGGGTGGGGCCCACGTGATTTCCCCGTGGGGCCCACGTGATTTCCGGGTGGGGCCCACGTGATTTCCGGGTGGGGCCCACGTGATTTCCGGGTGGGGCCCACGTGATTTCCGGGTGGGGCCCACGTGATTTCCGGGTGGGGCCCACGTGATTTCCGGGTGGGGCCCACGTGATTTCCGGGTGGGGCCCACGTGATTTCCGGGTGGGCCCCACGTGATTTCCGGGTGGGGCCCACGTGATTTCCGGGTGGGGCCCACGTGATTTCCGGGTGGGGCCCACGTGATTTCCGGGTGGGGCCCACGTGATTTCCGGGTGGGGCCCACGTGATTTCCGGGTGGGGCCCACGTGATTTCCGGGTGGGGCCCACGTGATTTCCGGGTGGGGCCCACGTGATTTCCGGGTGGGGCCCACGTGATTTCCCCGTGGCTCCCACGTGATTTCCGGGTGGAGCCCACGTGATTTCCCCGTGGGGCCCACGTGATTTCCGGGTGGTGCCCACGTGATTTCCGGGTGGGGCCCACGTGATTTCCGGGTGGGGCCCACGTGATTTCCGGGTGGGGCCCACGTGATTTCCGGGTGGGGCCCACGTGATTTCCGGGTGGGGCCCACGTGATTTCCGGGTGGGGCCCACGTGATTTCCGGGTGGGGCCCACGTGATTTCCCCGTGGGGCCCACGTGATTTCCGGGTGGGGCCCACGTGATTTCCGGGTGGGGCCCACGTGATTTCCGGGTGGGGCCCACGTGATTTCCGGGTGGGGCCCACGTGATTTCCGGGTGGGGCCCCCGTGATTTCCGGGTGGGGCCCACGTGATTTCCGGGTGGGGCCCACGTGATTTCCGGGTGGGGCCCACGTGATTTCCGGGTGGGGCCCACGTGATTTCCGGGTGGGGCCCACGTGATTTCCGGGTGGGGCCCACGTGATTTCCCCGTGGGGCCCACGTGATTTCCGGGTGGGGCCCACGTGAATTCCGGGTGGGGCCCACGTGATTTCCCCGTGGGGCCCACGTGATTTCCGGGTGGGGCCCACGTGATTTCCCCGTGGGGCCCACGTGATTTCCGGGTGGGGCCCACGTGATTTCCGGGTGGGGCCCACGTGATTTCCCCGTGGGGCCCACGTGATTTCCCCGTGGGGCCCACGTGATTTCCGGGTGGGGCCCACGTGATTTCCGGGTGGGGCCCACGTGATTTCCGGGTGGGGCCCACGTGATTTCCCCGTGGGGCCCACGTGATTTCCGGGTGTGGCCCACGTGATTTCCCCGTGGGGCCCACGTGATTTCCGGGTGGGGCCCACGTGATTTCCGGGTGGGGCCCACGTGATTTCCGGGTGGGGCCCACGTGATTTCCGGGTGGGGCCCACGTGATTTCCCCGTGGGGCCCACGTGATTTCCCCGTGGGGCCCACGTGATTTCCGGGTGGGGCCCACGTGATTTCCGGGTGGGGCCCACGTGATTTCCGGGTGGGGCCCACGTGATTTCCGGGTGGGGCCCACGTGATTTCCCCGTGGGGCCCACGTGATTTCCCCGTGGGGCCCACGTGATTTCCGGGTGGGGCCCACGTGATTTCCGGGTGGGGCCCACGTGATTTCCGGGTGGGGCCCACGTGATTTCCGGGTGGGGCCCACGTGATTTCCCCGTGGGGCCCACGTGATTTCCGGGTGGGGCCCACGTGATTTCCGGGTGGGGCCCACGTGATTTCCGGGTGGGGCACACGTGATTTCCCCGTGGGGCCCACGTGATTTCCGGGTGGGGCCCACGTGATTTCCGGGTGGGGCCCACGTGATTTCCGGGTGGGGCCCACGTGATTTCCGGGTGGGGCCCACGTGATTTCCGGGTGGGGCCCACGTGATTTCCCCGTGGGGCCCACGTGATTTCCGGGTGGGGCCCACGTGATTTCCGGGTGGGGCCCACGTGATTTCCGGGTGGGGCCCACGTGATTTCCGGGTGGGGCCCACGTGATTTCCCCGTGGGGCCCACGTGATTTCCGGGTGGGGCCCACGTGATTTCCGGGTGGGGCCCACGTGATTTCCGGGTGGGGCCCACGTGATTTCCCCGTGGGGCCCACGTGATTTCCGGGTGGGGCCCACGTGATTTCCGGGTGGGGCCCACGTGATTTCCGGGTGGGGCCCACGTGATTTCCCCGTGGGGCCCACGTGATTTCCGGGTGGGGCCCACGTGATTTCCCCGTGGGGCCCACGTGATTTCCGGGTGGGGCCCACGTGATTTCCGGGTGGGGCCCACGTGATTTCCGGGTGGGGCCCACGTGATTTCCCCGTGGGGCCCACGTGATTTCCCCGTGGGGCCCACGTGATTTCCGGGTGGGGCCCACGTGATTTCCGGGTGGGGCCCACGTGATTTCCGGGTGGGGCCCACGTGATTTCCGGGTGGGGCCCACGTGATTTCCCCGTGGGGCCCACGTGATTTCCCCGTGGGGCCCACGTGATTTCCCCGTGGGGCCCACGTGATTTCCGGGTGGGGCCCACGTGATTTCCGGGTGGGGCCCACGTGATTTCCCCGTGGGGCCCACGTGATTTCCCCGTGGGGCCCACGTGATTTCCCCGTGGGGCCCACGTGATTTCCGGGTGGGGCCCACGTGATTTCCGGGTGGGGCCCACGTGATTTCCGGGTGGGGCCCACGTGATTTCCCCGTGGGGCCCACGTGATTTCCCCGTGGGGCCCACGTGATTTCCGGGTGGGGCCCACGTGATTTCCGGGTGGGGCCCACGTGATTTCCGGGTGGGGCCCACGTGATTTCCGGGTGGGGCCCACGTGATTTCCGGGTGGGGCCCACGTGATTTCCGGGTGGGGCCCACGTGATTTCCGGGTGGGGCCCACGTGATTTCCCCGTGGCTCCCACGTGATTTCCGGGTGGGGCCCACGTGATTTCCCCTTGGGGCCCACGTGATTTCCGGGTGGGGCCCAGGTGATTTCCGGGTGGGGCCCACGTGATTTCCGGGTGGGGCCCACGTGATTTCCGGGTGGGGCCCACGTGATTTCCCCGTGGGGCCCACGGGATTTCCGGGTCGGGCCCACGTGATTTCCGGGTGGGGCCCACGTGATTTCCGGGTGGGGCCCACGTGATTTCCCCGTGGGGCCCACGTGATTTCCGGGTGGGGCCCACGTGATTTCCGGGTGGGGCCCACGTGATTTCCGGGTGGGGCCCACGTGATTTCCGGGTGGGGCCCACGTGATTTCCGGGTGGGGCCCACGTGATTTCCGGGTGGGGCCCACGTGATTTCCCCGTGGGGCCCACGTGATTTCCGGGTGGGGCCCACGTGATTTCCGGGTGGGGCCCACGTGATTTCCGGGTGGGGCCCACGTGATTTCCGGGTGGGGCCCACGTGATTTCCGGGTGGGGCCCACGTGATTTCCGGGTGGGGCCCACGTGATTTCCCCGTGGGGCCCACGTGATTTCCGGGTGGGGCCCACGTGATTTCCGGGTGGGGCCCACGTGATTTCCGGGTGGGGCCCACGTGATTTCCGGGTGGGGCCCACGTGATTTCCCCGTGGGGCCCACGTGATTTCCCCGTGGGGCCCACGTGATTTCCGGGTGGGGCCCACGTGATTTCCGGGTGGGGCCCACGTGATTTCCGGGTGGGGCCCACGTGATTTCCCCGTGGGGCCCACGTGATTTCCCCGTGGGGCCCACGTGATTTCCCCGTGGGGCCCACGTGATTTCCGGGTGGGGCCCACGTGATTTCCGGGTGGGGCCCACGTGATTTCCGGGTGGGGCCCACGTGATTTCCGGGTGGGGCCCACGTGATTTCCCCGTGGGGCCCACGTGATTTCCCCGTGGGGCCCACGTGATTTCCCCGTGGGGCCCACGTGATTTCCGGGTGGGGCCCACGTGATTTCCGGGTGGGGCCCACGTGATTTCCGGGTGGGGCCCACGTGATTTCCCCGTGGGGCCCACGTGATTTCCCCGTGGGGCCCACGTGATTTCCGGGTGGGGCCCACGTGATTTCCGGGTGGGGCCCACGTGATTTCCGGGTGGGGCCCACGAGATTTCCGGGTGGGGCCCACGTGATTTCCGGGTGGGGCACACGTGATTTCCGGGTGGGGCCCACGTGATTTCCCCGTGGGGCCCACGTGATTTCCGGGTGGGGCCCACGTGATTTCCGGGTGGGGCCCACGTGATTTCCGGGTGGGGCCCACGTGATTTCCCCGTGGGGCCCACGTGATTTCCGGGTGGGGCCCACGTGATTTCCGGGTGGGGCCCACGTGATTTCCGGGTGGGGCCCACGTGATTTCCGGGTGGGGCCCACGTGATTTCCGGGTGGGGCCCACGTGATTTCCCCGTGGGGCCCATGTGATTTCCGGGTGGGGCCCACGTGATTTCCGGGTGGGGCCCACGTGATTTCCGGGTGGGGCCCACGTGATTTCCGGGTGGGGCCCACGTGATTTCCGGGTGGGGCCCACGTGATTTCCGGGTGGGGCCCACGTGATTTCCGGTGGGGCCCACGTGATTTCCGGGTGGGGCCCAAGTGATTTCCCCGTGGCTCCCACGTGATTTCCGGGTGGGGCCCACGTGATTTCCCCGTGGGGCCCAAGTGATTTCCGGGTGGGGCCCACGTGATTTCCGGGTGGGGCCCACGTGATTTCCGGGTGGGGCCCACGTGATTTCCGGGTGGGGCCCAAGTGATTTCCAGGTGGGGCCCACGTGATTTCCGGGTGGGGCCCAAGTGATTTCCCCGTGGCTCCCACGTGATTTCCGGGTGGGGCCCACGTGATTTCCCCGTGGGGCCCACGTGATTTCCGGGTGGGGCCCACGTGATTTCCGGGTGGGGCCCACGTGATTTCCGGGTGGGGCCCACGTGATTTCCGGGTGGGGCCCACGTGATTTCCGGGTGGGACCCACGTGATTTCCGGGTGGGGCCCACGTGATTTCCGGGTGGGGCCCACGTGATTTCCGGGTGGGGCCCACGTGATTTCCGGGTGGGGCCCACGTGATTTCCGGGTGGGGCCCTCGTGATTTCCCCGTGGGGCCCACGTGATTTCCCCGTGGGGCCCACGTGATTTCCGGGTGGGGCCCACGTGATTTCCGGGTGGGGCCCACGTGATTTCCGGGTGGGGCCCAAGTGATTTCCAGGTGGGGCCCACGTGATTTCCGGGTGGGGCCCACGTGATTTCCCCGTGGCTACCACGTGATTTCCGGGTGGGGCCCACGTGATTTCCCCGTGGGGCCCACGTGATTTCCGGGTGGGGCCCACGTGATTTCCGGGTGGGGCCCACGTGATTTCCGGGTGGGGCCCACGTGATTTCCGGGTGGGGCCCACGTGATTTCCGGGTGGGGCCCACGTGATTTCCGGGTGAGGCCCACGTGATTTCCGGGTGGGGCCCACGTGATTTCCCCGTGGGGCCCACGTGATTTCCGGGTGGGCCCCACGTGATTTCCGGGTGGGGCCCACGTGATTTCCCCGTGGCTCCCACGTGATTTCCGGGTGGGGCCCACGTGATTTCCCCGTGGGGCCCACGTGATTTCCGGGTGGGGCCCACGTGATTTCCGGGTGGGGCCCACGTGATTTCCGGGTGGGGCCCACGTGATTTCCCCGTGGGGCCCACGTGATTTCCGGGTGGGGCCCACGTGATTTCCGGGTGGGGCCCACGTGATTTCCGGGTGAGTCCCACGTGATTTCCGGGTGGGGCCCACGTGATTTCCCCGTGGGGCCCACGTGATTTCCGGGTGGGCCCCACGTGATTTCCGGGTGGGGCCCACGTGATTTCCCCGTGGAGCCCACGTGATTTCCGGGTGGGGCCCACGTGATTTCCGGGTGGGGCCCACGTGATTTCCGGGTGGGGCCCACGTGATTTCCGGGTGGGGCCCACGTGATTTCCGGGTGTGGCCCACGTGATTTCCGGGTGGGGCCCACGTGATTTCCCCGTGGGGCCCTCATGATTTCAGGGTGGGCCCCACGTGATTTCCGGGTGGGCCCACGTGATTTCCGCGTGGGGCCCACGTGATTTCCGGGTTGGGCCCACGTGATTTCCGGGTGGGGCCCACGTGATTTCCGGGTGGGGCCCACGTGATTTCCGGGTGGGGCCCACGTGATTTCCGGGTGGGGCCCACGTGATTTCCGGGTGGGGCCCAAGTGATTTCCGGGTGGGGCCCACGTGATTTCCGGGTGGGGCCCACGTGATTTCCCCGTGGCTCCCACGTGATTTCCGGGTGGGGCCCACGTGATTTCCCCGTGGGGCCCACGTGATTTCCGGGTGGGGCCCACGTGATTTCCGGGTGGGGCCCACGTGATTTCCGGGTGGGGCCCACGTGATTTCCGGGTGGGGCCGATGTGATTTCCCCGTGGGGCCCACGTGATTTCCGGGTCGGGCCCACGTGATTTCCGGGTGTGGCCCACGTGATTTCGGGGTGGGGCCCACGTGATTTCCCCGTGGGGCCCACGTGATTTCCGGGTGGGGCCCACGTGATTTCCGGGTGGGGCCCACGTGATTTCCGGGTGGGGCCCACGTGATTTCCGGGTGGGGCCCACGTGATTTCCGGGTGGGGCCCACGTGATTTCCGGGTGGGGCCCACGTGATTTCCGGGTGGGGCCCACGTGATTTCCAGGTGGGGCCCACGTGATTTCCGGATGGGGCCCACGTGTTTTCCGGGTGGGGCCCACGTGATTTCCCCGTGGGGCCCACGTGATTTCCGGGTGGGGCCCACGTGATTTCCGGGTGGGGCCCACGTGATTTCCGGGTGGGGCCCACGTGATTTCCCCGTGGGGCCCACGTGATTTCCGGGTGGGGCCCACGTGATTTCCGGGTGGGGCCCACGTGATTTCCGGGTGGGGCCCACGTGATTTCCCCGTGGGGCCCACGTGATTTCCGGGTGGGGCCCACGTGATTTCCCCGTGGGGCCCACGTGATTTCCGGGTGGGGCCCACGTGATTTCCGGGTGGGGCCCACGTGATTTCCCCGTGGGGCCCACGTGATTTCCGGGTGGGGCCCACGTGATTTCCGGGTGGGGCCCACGTGATTTCCGGGTGGGGCCCACGTGATTTCCGGGTGGGGCCCACGTGATTTCCCCGTGGGGCCCACGTGATTTCTGGGTGGGGCCCACGTGATTTCCGGGTGGGGCCCACGTGATTTCCGGGTGGGGCCCACGTGATTTCCGGGTGGGGCCCACGTGATTTCCGGGTGGGGCCCACGTGATTTCCCCGTGGGGCCCACGTGATTTCCGGGTGGGGCCCACGTGATTTCCGGGTGGGGCCCACGTGATTTCCGGGTGGGGCCCACGTGATTTCCGGGTGGGGCCCACGTGATTTCCGGGTGGGGCCCACGTGATTTCCCCGTGGGGCCCACGTGATTTCAGGGTGGGGCCCACGTGATTTCCGGGTGGGGCCCACGTGATTTCCGGGTGGGGCCCACGTGATTTCCCCGTGGGGCCCACGTGATTTCCGGGTGGGGCCCACGTGATTTCCGGGTGGGGCCCACGTGATTTCCGGGTGGGGCCCACGTGATTTCCGGGTGGGGCCCACGTGATTTCCGGGTGGGGCCCACGTGATTTCCCCGTGGGGCCCACGTGATTTCCGGGTGGGGCCCACGTGATTTCCGGGTGGGGCCCACGTGATTTCCCCGTGGCTCCCACGTGATTTCCGGGTGGAGCCCACGTGATTTCCGGGTGGGGCCCACGTGATTTCCGGGTGGGGCCCACGTGATTTCCGGGTGGGGCCCACGTGATTTCCGGGTGGGGCCCACGTGATTTCCGGGTGGGGCCCACGTGATTTCCGGGTGGGGCCCACGTGATTTCCGGGTGGGGCCCACGTGATTTCCGGGTGGGGCCCACGTGATTTCCGGGTGGGGCCCACGTGATTTCCCCGTGGGGCCCACGTGATTTCCGGGTGGGGCCCACGTGAATTCCGGGTGGGGCCCACGTGATTTCCCCGTGGGGCCCACGTGATTTCCGGGTGGGGCCCACGTGATTTCCCCGTGGGGCCCACGTGATTTCCGGGTGGGGCCCACGTGATTTCCGGGTGGGGCCCACGTGATTTCCCCGTGGATCCCACGTGATTTCCCCGTGGGGCCCACGTGATTTCCGGGTGGGGCCCACGTGATTTCCGGGTGGGGCCCACGTGATTTCCGGGTGGGGCCCACGTGATTTCCGGGTGGGGCCCACGTGATTTCCCCGTGGGGCCCACGTGATTTCCCCGTGGGGCCCACGTGATTTCCGGGTGGGGCCCACGTGATTTCCGGGTGGGGCCCACCTGATTTCCGGGTGGGGCCCACGTGATTTCCGGGTGGGGCCCACGTGATTTCCCCGTGGGGCCCACGTGATTTCCCCGTGGGGCCCACGTGATTTCCGGGTGGGGCCCACGTGATTTCCGGGTGGGGCCCACGTGATTTCCGGGTGGGGCCCACGTGATTTCCCCGTGGGGCCCACGTGATTTCCCCGTGGGGCCCACGTGATTTCCGGGTGGGGCCCACGTGATTTCCGGGTGGGGCCCACGTGATTTCCGGGTGGGGCCCACGTGATTTCCGGGTGGGGCCCACGTGATTTCCGGGTGGGGCCCACGTGATTTCCGGGTGGGGCCCAAGTGATTTCCGGGTGGGGCCCACGTGATTTCCGGGTGGGGCCCACGTGATTTCCCCGTGGCTCCCACGTGATTTCCGGGTGGGGCCCACGTGATTTCCCCGTGGGGCCCACGTGATTTCCGGGTGGGGCCCACGTGATTTCCGGGTGGGGCCCACGTGATTTCCGGGTGGGGCCCACGTGATTTCCGGGTGGGGCCCACGTGATTTCCCCGTGGGGCCCACGGGATTTCCGGGTGGGGCCCACGTGATTTCCGGGTGGAGCCCACGTGATTTCCCCGTGGGGCCCACGTGATTTCCGGGTGGGGCCCACGTGATTTCCGGGTGGGGCCCACGTGATTTCCGGGTGGGGCCCACGTGATTTCCGGGTGGGGCCCACGTGATTTCCGGGTGGGGCTCACGTGATTTCCGGGTGGGGCCTACGTGATTTCCCCGTGGGGCCCACGTGATTTCCGGGTGGGGCCCACGTGATTTCCGGGTGGGGCCCACGTGATTTCCGGGTGGGGCCCACGTGATTTCCGGGTGGGGCCCACGTGATTTCCCCGTGGGGCCCACGTGATTTCCGGGTGGGGCCCACGTGATTTCCCCGTGGGGCCCATGTGATTTCCGGGTGGGGCCCACGTGATTTCCGGGTGGGGCCCACGTGATTTCCGGGTGGGGCCCACGTGATTTCCCCGTGGGGCCCACGGGATTTCCGGGTGGGGCCCACGTGATTTCCGGGTGGGGCCCACGTGATTTCAGGGTGGGGCCCACGTGATTTCCCCGTGGGGCCCACGTGATTTCCGGGTGGGGCCCACGTGATTTCCGGGTGGGGCCCACGTGATTTCCGGGTGGGGCCCACGTGATTTCCGGGTGGGGCCCACGTGATTTCCGGGTGGGGCCCACGTGATTTCCGGGTGGGGCCCACGTGATTTCCCCGTGGGGCCCACGTGATTTCCCCGTGGGGCCCACGTGATTTCCGGGTGGGGCCCACGTGATTTCCGGGTGGGGCCCACGTGATTTCCAGGTGGGGCCCAAGTGATTTCCAGGTGGGGCCCACGTGATTTCCGGGTGGGGCCCACGTGATTTCCCCGTGGCTCCCACGTGATTTCCGGGTGGGGCCCACGTGATTTCCCCGTGGGGCCCACGTGATTTCCGGGTGGGGCCCACGTGATTTCCGGGTGGGGCCCACGTGATTTCCGGGTGGGGCCCACGTGATTTCCGGGTGGGGCCCTCGTGATTTCCGGGTGGGGCCCACGTGATTTCCGGGTGGGGCCCACGTGATTTCCCCGTGGGGCCCACGTGATTTCCGGGTGGGGCCCACTTGATTTCCCCGTGGGGCCCACGTGATTTCCGGGTGGGGCCCACGTGATTTCCGGGTGGGGCCCACGTGATTTCCGGGTGGGGCCCACGTGATTTCCGGGTGGGGCCCACGTGATTTCCCCGTGGGGCCCACGGGATTTCCGGGTCGGGCCCACGTGATTTCCGGGTGGGGCCCACGTGATTTCCGGGTGGAGCCCACGTGATTTCCCCGTGGGGCCCACGTGATTTCCGGGTGGGGCCCACGTGATTTCCGGGTGGGGCCCACGTGATTTCCGGGTGGGGCCCACGTGATTTCCGGGTGGGGCCCACGTGATTTCCGGGTGGGGCCCACGTGATTTCCGGGTGGGGCCCACGTGATTTCCCCGTGGGGCCCACGTGATTTCCGGGTGGGGCCCACGTGATTTCCGGGTGTGGCCCACGTGATTTCCGGGTGGGGCCCACGTGATTTCCCCGTGGGGCCCACGTGATTTCCGGGTGGGGCCCACGTGATTTCCGGGTGGGGCCCACGTGATTTCCGGGTGGGGCCCACGTGATTTCCGGGTGGGGCCCACGTGATTTCCGGGTGGGGCCCACGTGATTTCCGGGTGGGGCCCACGTGATTTCCGGGTGGGACCCACGTGATTTCCGGGTGGGGCCCACGTGATTTCCGGGTGGGGCCCACGTGATTTCCGGGTGGGGCCCACGTGATTTCCCCGTGGGGCCCACGTGATTTCCCCGTGGGGCCCACGTGATTTCCGGGTGGGGCCCACGTGATTTCCGGGTGAGGCCCACGTGATTTCCCCTGGGGGCCCACGTGATTTCCGGGTGGGGCCCACGTGAATTCCGGGTGCGGCCCACGTGATTTCCGGGTGGGGCCCACGTGATTTCCGGGTGGGGCCCACGTGATTTCCGGGTGGGGCCCACGTGATTTCCGGGTGGGGCCCACGTGATTTCCGGGTGGGGCCCACGTGATTTCCCCGTGGGGCCCACGTGATTTCCGGGTGGGGCCCACGTGATTTCCGGGTGGGGCCCACGTGATTTCCCCTGGGGGCCCACGTGATTTCCGGTTGGGGCCCACGTGATTTCCCCGTGGGGCCCACGTGATTTCCGGTTGGGGCCCACGTGATTTCTGGGTGCGGTCCACGTGATTTCCGGGTGGGGCCCACGTGATTTCCGGGTGGGGCCCACGTGATTTCCGGGTGGGGCCCACGTGATTTCCGGGTGGGGCCCACGTGATTTCCCCGTGGGGGCACGTGATTTCCGGGTGGGACCCACGTGATTTCCCCGTGGGGCCCACGTGATTTCCCCGTGGGGCCCACGTGATTTCCGGGTGGGGCCCGCGTGATTTCCGGGTGGGGCCCGCGTGATTTCCGGGTGGGGCCCACGTGATTTCCGGGTGGGGCCCACGTGATTTCCGGGTGGGGCCCACGTGATTTCCGGATGGGGCCCACGTGATTTCCCCGTGGGGCCCACGTGATTTCCGGGTGGGCCCCACGTGATTTCCGAGTAGGGCCCACGTGATTTCCCCGTGGGGCCCACGTGATTTCCCCGAGGGGCCCACGTGATTTCCGGGTGGGGCCCACGTGATTTCCGGGTGAGGCCAACGTGATTTCCCCTGGGGGCCCACGTGATTTCCGGGTGGGGCCCACGTGAATTCCGGGTGCGGCCCACGTGATTTCCGGGTGGGGCCCACGTGATTTCCGGGTGGGGCCCACGTGATTTCCGGGTGGGGCCCACGTGATTTCCGGGTGGGGCCCACGTGATTTCCGGGTGGGGCCCACGTGATTTCCCCGTGGGGCCCACGTGATTTCCGGGTGGGGCCCACGTGATTTCCGGGTGGGGCCCACGTGATTTCCCCTGGGGGCCCACGTGATTTCCGGTTGGGGCCCACGTGATTTCCCCGTGGGGCCCACGTGATTTCCGGTTGGGGCCCACGTGATTTCTGGGTGCGGTCCACGTGATTTCCGGGTGGGGCCCACGTGATTTCCGGGTGGGGCCCACGTGATTTCCGGGTGGGGCCCACGTGATTTCCGGGTGGGGCCCACGTGATTTCCGGGTGGGGCCCACGTGATTTCCGGGTGGGGCCCACGTGATTTCCCCGTGGTGCCCACGTGATTTCCAGGTGGGGCCCACGTGATTTCCGGATGGGGCCCACGTGATTTCCGGGTGGGGCCCACGTGATTTCCGGGTGGGGCCCACGTGATTTCCGGGTGGGGCCCACGTGATTTCCGGGTGGGGCCCACGTGATTTCCGGGTGGGGCCCACGTGATTTCCGGGTGGGGCCCACGTGATTTCCGGGTGGGGCCCACGTGATTTCCGGGTGGGGCCCACGTGATTTCCGGGTGGGGCCCACGTGATTTCCGGGTGGGGCCCACGTGATTTCCGGGTGGGGCCCACGTGATTTCCGGGTGGGGCCCACGTGATTTCCCCGTGGGGCCCACGTGATTTCCGGGTGGGCCCCACGTGATTTCCGGGTGGGGCCCACGTGATTTCCGGGTGGGGCCCACGTGATTTCCGGGTGGGGCCCACGTGATTTCCGGGTGGGGCCCACGTGATTTCCGGGTGGGGCCCACGTGATTTCCGGGTGGGGCCCACGTGATTTCCCCGTGGGGCCCACGTGATTTCCGGGTGGGGCCCACGTGATTTCCGGGTGGGGCCCACGTGATTTCCCGGTGGGGCCCACGTGATTTCCCCTGGGGGCCCACGTGATTTCCGGGTGGGGCCCACGTGATTTCCGGGTGGGGCCCACGTGATTTCCGGGTGGGGCCCACGTGATTTCCGGGTGGGGCCCACGTGATTTCCGGGTGGGGCCCACGTGATTTCCGGGTGGGGCCCACGTGATTTCCCCGTGGGGCCCACGTGATTTCCGGGTGGGGCCCACGTGATTTCCCCGTGGGGCCCACGTGATTTCCGGGTGGGGCCCACGTGATTTCCGGGTGGGGCCCACGTGATTTCCGGGTGGGGCCCACGTGATTTCCGGGTGGGGCCCACCCACGTGATTTCCGGGTGGGGCCCACGTGATTTCCGGGTGGGGCCCACGTGATTTCCGGGTGGGGCCCACGTGATTTCCGGGTGGGGCCCACGTGATTTCCGGGTGGGGCCCACGTGATTTCCGGGTGGGGCCCACGTGATTTCCGGGTGGGGCCCACGTGATTTCCGGGTGGGGCCCACGTGATTTCCCCGTGGGGCCCACGTGATTTCCGGGTGTGCCCCACGTGATTTCCGGGTGGGGCCCACGTGATTTCCGGGTGAGGCCCACGTGATTTCCGGTGGGGCCCACATGATTTCCGGGTGGGGCCCACGTGATTTCCCCGTGGGGCCCACGTGATTTCCGGGTGGGCCCCATGTGATTTCCGGGTGGGGCCCACGTGATTTCTGGGTGGGGCCCACGTGATTTCCGGGTGGGGCCCACGTGATTTCCGGGTGGGGCCCACGTGATTTCCAGGTGGGGCCCACGTGATTTCCGGGTGGGGCCCACGTGATTTCCAGGTGGGGCCCACGTGATTTCCCCGTGGGGCCCACGTGATTTCCGGGTGGGGCCCACGTGATTTCCGGGTGGGGCCCACGTGATTTCCGGGTGGGGCCCACGTGATTTCCGGGTGGGGCCCACGTGATTTCCCCTGGGGGCCCACGTGATTTCCGGGTAGGGCCCACGTGATTTCCGGGTGGGGCCCACGTGATTTCCGGGTGGGGCCCACGTGATTTCCGGGTGGGGCCCACGTGATTTCCGGGTGGGGCCCACGTGATTTCTGGGTGGGGCCCACGTGATTTCCGGGTGGGGCCCACGTGATTTCCGGGTGGGGCCCACGTGATTTCCCCGTGGGGCCCACGTGATTTCCGGGTGGGCCCCACGTGATTTCCGGGTGGGCCCCACGTGATTTCCGGGTGGGGCCCACGTGATTTCCGGGTGGGGCCCACGTGATTTCCGGGTGGGGCCCAGGTGATTTCCGGGTGGGGCCCACGTGATTTCCGGGTGGGGCCCACGTGATTTCCGGGTGGGGCCCACGTGATTTCCGGGTGGGGCCCACGTGATTTCCGGGTGGGGCCCACGTGATTTCCGGGTGGGGCCCACGTGATTTCCGGGTGGGGCCCACGTGATTTCGGGGTGGGGCCCACGTGATTTCCGGGTGGGGCCCACGTGATTTCCCGGTGGGGCCCACGTGATTTCCGGGTGGGGCCCACGTGATTTCCGGGTGGGGCCCACGTGATTTCCCCGTGGGGCCCACGTGATTTCCGGGTGGGGCCCACGTGATTTCCGGGTGGGGCCCACGTGATTTCCGGGTGGGGCCCACGTGATTTCCGGGTGGGGCCCACGTGATTTCCGGGTGGGGCCCACGTGATTTCCCCGTGGGGCCCACGTGATTTCCGGGTGGGGCCCACGTGATTTCCGGGTGGGGCCCACGTGATTTCCGGGTGGGGCCCACGTGATTTCCGGGTGGGGCCCACGTGATTTCCGGGTGGGGCCCACGTGATTTCCGGGTGGGGCCCACGTGATTTCCCCGTGGGGCCCACGTGATTTCCCCGTGGGGCCCACGTGATTTCCGGGTGTGCCCCACGTGATTTCCGGGTGGGGCCCACGTGATTTCCGGGTGAGGCCCACGTGATTTCCGGTGGGGCCCACATGATTTCCGGGTGGGGCCCACGTGATTTCCGGGTGGGGCCCACGTGATTTCCGGTGGGGCCCACGTGATTTCCGGGTGGGGCCCACGTGATTTCCGGGTGGGGCCCACGTGATTTCCGGGTGGGGCCCACGTGATTTCCGGGTGGGGCCCACGTGATTTCCCCTGGGGGCCCACGTGATTTCCGGGTAGGGCCCACGTGATTTCCGGGTGGGGCCCACGTGATTTCCGGGTGGGGCCCACGTGATTTCCGGGTGGGGCCCACGTGATTTCCGGGTGGGGCCCACGTGATTTCCGGGTGGGGCCCACGTGATTTCCGGGTGGGGCCCACGTGATTTCCGGGTGGGGCCCACGTGATTTCCGGGTGGGGCCCACGTGATTTCCCCGTGGGGCCCACGTGATTTCCGGGTGGGCCCCACGTGATTTCCGGGTGGGGCCCACGTGATTTCCGGGTGGGGCCCACGTGATTTCCGGGTGGGGCCCAGGTGATTTCCGGGTGGGGCCCACGTGATTTCCGGGTGGGGCCCACGTGATTTCCGGGTGGGGCCCACGTGATTTCCGGGTGGGGCCCACGTGATTTCCGGGTGGGGCCCACGTGATTTCCGGGTGGGGCCCACGTGATTTCCGGGTGGGGCCCACGTGATTTCCGGGTGGGGCCCACGTGATTTCCCGGTGGGGCCCACGTGATTTCCGGGTGGGGCCCACGTGATTTCCCCGTGGGGCCCACGTGATTTCCGGGTGGGCCCCACGTGATTTCCGGGTGGGGCCCACGTGATTTCCGGGTGGGGCCCACGTGATTTCCGGGTGGGGCCCACGTGATTTCCGGGTGGGGCCCACGTGATTTCCGGGTGGGGCCCACGTGATTTCCGGGTGGGGCCCACGTGATTTCCCCGTGGGGCCCACGTGATTTCCGGGTGGGGCCCACGTGATTTCCGGGTGGGGCCCACGTGATTTCCCGGTGGGGCCCACGTGATTTCCCCTGGGGGCCCACGTGATTTCCGGGTGGGGCCCACGTGATTTCCGGGTGGGGCCCACGTGATTTCCGGGTGGGGCCCACGTGATTTCCGGGTGGGGCCCACGTGATTTCCGGGTGGGGCCCACGTGATTTCCGGGTGGGGCCCACGTGATTTCCGGGTGGGGCCCACGTGATTTCCGGGTGGGGCCCACGTGATTTCCGGGTGGGGCCCACGTGATTTCCCCGTGGGGCCCACGTGATTTCCGGGTGGGGCCCACGTGATTTCCGGGTGGGGCCCACGTGATTTCCGGGTGGGGCCCACGTGATTTCCGGGTGGGGCCCACGTGATTTCCGGGTGGGGCCCACGTGATTTCCGGGTGGGGCCCACGTGATTTCCGGGTGGGGCCCACGTGATTTCCGGGTGGGGCCCACGTGATTTCCAGGTGGGGCCCACGTGATTTCCCCGTGGGGCCCACGTGATTTCCGGGTGGGGCCCACGTGATTTCCGGGTGGGGCCCACGTGATTTCCGGGTGGGGCCCACGTGATTTCCGGGTGGGGCCCACGTGATTTCCGGGTGGGGCCCACGTGATTTCCGGGTGGGGCCCACGTGATTTCCGGGTGGGGCCCACGTGATTTCCCCTGGGGGCCCACGTGATTTCCGGGTAGGGCCCACGTGATTTCCGGGTGGGGCCCACGTGATTTCCGGGTGGGGCCCACGTGATTTCCGGGTGGGGCCCACGTGATTTCCGGGTGGGGCCCACGTGATTTCTGGGTGGGGCCCACGTGATTTCCGGGTGGGGCCCACGTGATTTCCGGGTGGGGCCCACGTGATTACCGGGTGGGGCCCACGTGATTTCCCCGTGGGGCCCACGTGATTTCCGGGTGGGCCCCACGTGATTTCCGGGTGGGGCCCACGTGATTTCCGGGTGGGGCCCACGTGATTTCCGGGTGGGGCCCACGTGATTTCCGGGTGGGGCCCACGTGATTTCCGGGTGGGGCCCACGTGATTTCCGGGTGGGGCCCACGTGATTTCCGGGTGGGGCCCACGTGATTTCCCCGTGGGGCCCACGTGATTTCCGGGTGGGGCCCACGTGATTTCCGGGTGGGGCCCACGTGATTTCCGGGTGGGGCCCACGTGATTTCCCCTGGGGGCCCACGTGATTTCCGGGTGGGGCCCACGTGATTTCCGGGTGGGGCCCACGTGATTTCCGGGTGGGGCCCACGTGATTTCCGGGTGGGGCCCACGTGATTTCCGGGTGGGGCCCACGTGATTTCCGGGTGGGGCCCACGTGATTTCCGGGTGGGGCCCACGTGATTTCCCCGTGGGGCCCACGTGATTTCCGGGTGGGGCCCACGTGATTTCCGGGTGGGGCCCACGTGATTTCCGGGTGGGGCCCACGTGATTTCCAGGTGGGGCCCACGTGATTTCCCCGTGGGGCCCACGTGATTTCCGGGTGGGGCCCACGTGATTTCCGGGTGGGGCCCACGTGATTTCCGGGTGGGGCCCACGTGATTTCCGGGTGGGGCCCACGTGATTTCCCCGTGGGGCCCACGTGATTTCCGGGTGGGGCCCACGTGATTTCCGGGTGGGGCCCACGTGATTTCCGGGTGGGGCCCACGTGATTTCCCCTGGGGGCCCACGTGATTTCCGGGTAGGGCCCACGTGATTTCCGGGTGGGGCCCACGTGATTTCCGGGTGGGGCCCACGTGATTTCCGGGTGGGGCCCACGTGATTTCCGGGTGGGGCCCACGTGATTTCCGGGTGGGGCCCACGTGATTTCCCCGTGGGGCCCACGTGATTTCCCCGTGGGGCCCACGTGATTTCCGGGTGGGGCCCACGTGATTTCCGGGTGGGGCCCACGTGATTTCCGGGTGGGGCCCACGTGATTTCCCGGTGGGGCCCACGTGATTTCCCCGTGGGGCCCACGTGATTTCCGGGTGGGGCCCACGTGATTTCCGGGTGGGGCCCACGTGATTTCCGGGTGGGGCCCACGTGATTTCCGGGTGGGGCCCACGTGATTTCCGGGTGGGGCCCACGTGATTTCCGGGTGGGGCCCACGTGATTTCCGGGTGGGGCCCACGTGATTTCCGGGTGGGGCCCACGTGATTTCCGGGTGGGGCCCACGTGATTTCCGGGTGGGGCCCACGTGATTTCCGGGTGGGGCCCACGTGATTTCCGGGTGGGGCCCACGTGATTTCCGGGTGGGGCCCACGTGATTTCCGGGTGGGGCCCACGTGATTTCCGGGTGGGGCCCACGTGATTTCCGGGTGGGGCCCACGTGATTTCCGGGTGGGGCCCACGTGATTTCCCCGTGGGGCCCACGTGATTTCCGGGTGGGCCCCACGTGATTTCCGGGTGGGGCCCACGTGATTTCCGGGTGGGGCCCACGTGATTTCCGGGTGGGGCCCACGTGATTTCCGGGTGGGGCCCACGTGATTTCCGGGTGGGGCCCACGTGATTTCCCCGTGGGGCCAACGTGATTTCCGGGTGGGGCCCACGTGATTTCCCCGTGGGGCCCACGTGATTTCCGGGTGGGGCCCACGTGATTTCCGGGTGGGGCCCACGTGATTTCCGGGTGGGGCCCACGTGATTTCCGGGTGGGGCCCACGTGATTTCCGGGTGGGGCCCACGTGATTTCCGGGTGGGGCCCACGTGATTTCCGGGTGGGGCCCACGTGATTTCCGGGTGGGGCCCACGTGATTTCCGGGTGGGGCCCACGTGATTTCCCCTGGGGGCCCACGTGATTTCCGGGTAGGGCCCACGTGATTTCCGGGTGGGGCCCACGTGATTTCCGGGTGGGGCCCACGTGATTTCCGGGTGGGGCCCACGTGATTTCCGGGTGGGGCCCACGTGATTTCCAGGTGGGGCCCACGTGATTTCCCCGTGGGGCCCACGTGATTTCCGGGTGGGGCCCACGTGATTTCCGGGTGGGGCCCACGTGATTTCCGGATGGGGCCCACGTGATTTCCGGGTGGGGCCCACGTGATTTCCGGGTGGGGCCCACGTGATTTCCGGGTGGGGCCCACGTGATTTCCGGGTGGGGCCCACGTGATTTCCGGGTGGGGCCCACGTGATTTCCCCTGGGGGCCCACGTGATTTCCGGGTGGGGCCCACGTGATTTCCGGGTGGGGCCCACGTGATTTCCGGGTGGGGCCCACGTGATTTCCGGGTGGGGCCCACGTGATTTCCGGGTGGGGCCCACGTGATTTCCGGGTGGGGCCCACGTGATTTCCGGGTGGGGCCCACGTGATTTCCGGGTGGGGCCCACGTGATTTCCCCGTGGGGCCCACGTGATTTCCGGGTGGGGCCCACGTGATTTCCGGGTGGGGCCCACGTGATTTCCGGGTGGGGCCCACGTGATTTCCGGGTGGGGCCCACGTGATTTCCGGGTGGGGCCCACGTGATTTCCCCGTGGGGCCCACGTGATTTCCCCGTGGGGCCCACGTGATTTCCCCGTGGGGCCCACGTGATTTCCGGGTGGGGCCCACGTGATTTCCGGGTGGGGCCCACGTGATTTCCGGGTGGGGCCCACGTGATTTCCGGGTGGGGCCCACGTGATTTCCGGGTGGGGCCCACGTGATTTCCGGGTGGGGCCCACGTGATTTCCGGGTGGGGCCCACGTGATTTCCCCGTGGGGCCCACGTGATTTCCGGGTGGGGCCCACGTGATTTCCGGGTGGGGCCCACGTGATTTCCGGGTGGGGCCCACGTGATTTCCCCTGGGGGCCCACGTGATTTCCGGGTGGGGCCCACGTGATTTCCGGGTGGGGCCCACGTGATTTCCCCGTGGGGCCCACGTGATTTCCGGGTGGGGCCCACGTGATTTCCGGGTGGGGCCCACGTGATTTCCGGGTGGGGCCCACTTGATTTCCCCGTGGGGCACACGTGATTTCCGGGTGGGGCCCACGTGATTTCCGGGTGGGGCCCACGTGATTTCCGGGTGTGGCCCACGTGATTTCCGGGTGGGGCCCACGTGATTTCCCCGTGGGGCCCTCATGATTTCCGGGTGGGCCCCACGTGATTTCCGGGTGGGCCCACGTGATTTCCGGGTGGGGCCCACGTGATTTCCGGGTTGGGCCCACGTGATTTCCGGGTGGGGCCCACGTGATTTCCGGGTTGGGCCCACGTGATTTCCGGGTGGGGCCCACGTGATTTCCCCGTGGCTCCCACGTGATTTCCGGGTGGGGCCCACGTGATTTCCCCGTGGGGCCCACGTGATTTCCGGGTGGGGCCCACGTGATTTCCGGGTGGGGCCCACGTGATTTCCGGGTGGGGCCCACGTGATTTCCGGGTGGGGCCCACGTGATTTCCCCGTGGGGCCCACGTGATTTCCGGGTGGGGCCCACGTGATTTCCGGGTGGGGCCCACGTGATTTCCGGGTGGGGCCCACGTGATTTCACCGTGGGGCCCACGTGATTTCCGGGTGGGGCCCACGTGATTTCCGGGTGGGGCCCACGTGATTTCCGGGTGGGGCCCACGTGATTTCCGGGTGGGGCCCACGTGATTTCCGGGTGGGGCCCACGTGATTTCCGGGTGGGGCCCACGTGATTTTCGGATGGGGCCCACGTGATTTCCGGGTGGGGCCCACGTGATTTCCCCGTGGGGCCCACGTGATTTCCGGGTGGGGCCCACGTGATTTCCGGGTGGGGCCCACGTGATTTCCGGGTGGGGCCCACGTGATTTCCCCGTGGGGCCCACGTGATTTCCGGGTGGGGCCCACGTGATTTCCGGGTGGGGCCCACGTGATTTCCGGGTGGGGCCCACGTGATTTCCCCGTGGGGCCCACGTGATTTCCGGGTGGGGCCCACGTGATTTCCCCGTGGGGCCCACGTCATTTCCGGGTGGGGCCCACGTGATTTCCGGGTGGGGCCCACGTGATTTCCGGGTGGGGCCCACGTGATTTCCGGGTGGGGCCAACGTGATTTCCCCGTGGGGCCCACATGATTTCCCCGTGGGGCCCACGTGATTTCCGGGTGGGGCCCACGTGATTTCCGGGTGGGGCCCACGTGATTTCCGGGTGGGGCCCACGTGATTTCCGGGTGGGGCCCACGTGATTTCCCCGTGGGGCCCACGTGATTTCCGGGTGGGGCCCACGTGATTTCCGGGTGGGGCCCACGTGATTTCCGGGTGGGGCCCACGTGATTTCCGGGTGGGGCCCACGTGATTTCCCCGTGGGGCCCACGTGATTTCCCCGTGGGGCCCACGTGATTTCCCCGTGGGGCCCACGTGATTTCCGGGTGGGGCCCACGTGATTTCCGGGTGGGGCCCACGTGATTTCCCCGTGGGGCCCACGTGATTTCCGGGTGGGGCCCACGTGATTTCCGGGTGGGGCCCACGTGATTTCCGGGTGGGGCCCACGTGATTTCCGGGTGGGGCCCAAGTGATTTCCGGGTGGGGCCCACGTGATTTCCGGGTGGGGCCCACGTGATTTCCCCGTGGCTCCCACGTGATTTCCGGGTGGGGCCCACATGATTTCCGGGTGGGGCCCACGTGATTTCCGGGTGGGGCCCACGTGATTTCCGAGTGGGGCCCACGTGATTTCCGGGTGGGGCCCACGTGATTTCCCCGTGGGGCCCACGTGATTTCCCCGTGGGGCCCACGTGATTTCCGGGTGGGGCCCACGTGATTTCCGGGTGGGGCCCACGTGATTTCCGGGTGGGGCCCACGTGATTTCCGGGTGGGGCCCAAGTGATTTCCGGGTGGGGCCCACGTGATTTCCGGGTGGGGCCCACGTGATTTCCCCGTGGCTCCCACGTGATTTCCGGGTGGGGCCCACGTGATTTCCCCGTGGGGCCCACGTGATTTCCGGGTGGGGCCCACGTGATTTCCGGGTGGGGCCCACGTGATTTCCGGGTCGGGCCCACGTGATTTCCGGGTGGGGCCCACGTGATTTCCGGGTGGGGCCCACGTGATTTCCGGGTCGGGCCCACGTGATTGCCGGGTGGGGCCCACGTGATCTCCGGGTGGGGCCCACGTGATTTCCCCGTGGGGCCCACGTGATTTCCGGGTGGGGCCCACGTGATTTCCGGGTGGGGCCCACGTGATTTCCGGGTGGGGCCCACGTGATTTCCGGGTGGGGCCCACGTGATTTCCGGGTGGGGCCCACGTGATTTCCGGGTGGGGCCCACGTGATTTCCCCGTGGGGCCCACGTGATTTCCGGGTGGGGCCCACGTGATTTCCGGGTGGGGCCCACGTGATTTCCCCGTGGGGCCCACGTGATTTCCGGGTGGGGCCCCCGTGATTTCCGGGTGGGGCCCACGTGATTTCCGGGTGGGGCCCACGTGATTTCCGGGTGGGGCCCACGTGATTTCCGGGTGGGGCCCACGTGATTTCCCCGTGGGGCCCACGTGATTTCCGGGTGGGGCCCACGTGATTTCCGGGTGGGGCCCACGTGATTTCCGGGTGGGGCCCACGTGATTTCCGGGTGGGGCCCACGTGATTTCCGGGTGGGGCCCACGTGATTTCCGGGTGGGGCCCACGTGATTTCCGGGTGGGGCCCACGTGATTTCCGGGTGGGGCCCACGTGATTTCCGGGTGGGGCCCACGTGATTTCCGGGTGGGGCCCACGTGATTTCCGGGTGGGGCCCACGTGATTTCCGGGTGGGGCCCACGTGATTTCCGGGTGGGGCCCACGTGATTTCCGGGTGGGGCCCACGTGATTTCCGGGTGGGGCCCACGTGATTTCCCCGTGGCTCCCACGTGATTTCCGGGTGGAGCCCACGTGATTTCCCCGTGGGGCCCACGTGATTTCCGGGTGGTGCCCACGTGATTTCCGGGTGGGGCCCACGTGATTTCCGGGTGGGGCCCACGTGATTTCCGGGTGGGGCCCACGTGATTTCCGGGTGGGGCCCACGTGATTTCCGGGTGGGGCCCACGTGATTTCCGGGTGGGGCCCACGTGATTTCCGGGTGGGGCCCACGTGATTTCCCCGTGGGGCCCACGTGATTTCCGGGTGGGGCCCACGTGATTTCCGGGTGGGGCCCACGTGATTTCCGGGTGGGGCCCACGTGATTTCCCCGTGGGGCCCACGTGATTTCCGGGTGGGGCCCACGTGAATTCCGGGTGGGGCCCACGTGATTTCCCCGTGGGGCCCACGTGATTTCCGGGTGGGGCCCACGTGATTTCCCAGTGGGGCCCACGTGATTTCCGGGTGGGGCCCACGTGATTTCCGGGTGGGGCCCACGTGATTTCCGGGTGGGGCCCACGTGATTTCCCCGTGGGGCCCACGTGATTTCCGGGTGGGGCCCACGTGATTTCCGGGTGGGGCCCACGTGATTTCCGGGTGGGGCCCACGTGATTTCCCCGTGGGGCCCACGTGATTTCCGGGTGGGGCCCACGTGATTTCCGGGTGGGGCCCACGTGATTTCCGGGTGGGGCCCACGTGATTTCCGGGTGGGGCCCACGTGATTTCCGGGTGGGGCCCACGTGATTTCCCCGTGGGGCCCACGTGATTTCCGGGTGGGGCCCACGTGATTTCCGGGTGGGGCCCACGTGATTTCCGGGTGGGGCCCACGTGATTTCCGGGTGGGGCCCACGTGATTTCCGGGTGGGGCCCACGTGATTTCCGGGTGGGGCCCACGTGATTTCCGGGTGGGGCCCACGTGATTTCCGGGTGGGGCCCACGTGATTTCCGGGTGGGGCCCACGTGATTTCCGGGTGGGGCCCACGTGATTTCCGGGTGGGGCCCACGTGATTTCCGGGTGGGGCCCACGTGATTTCCGGGTGGGGCACACGTGATTTCCCCGTGGGGCCCACGTGATTTCCGGGTGGGGCCCACGTGATTTCCGGGTGGGGCCCACGTGATTTCCGGGTGGGGCCCACGTGATTTCCGGGTGGGGCCCACGTGATTTCCGGGTGGGGCCCACGTGATTTCCCCGTGGGGCCCACGTGATTTCCGGGTGGGGCCCACGTGATTTCCGGGTGGGGCCCACGTGATTTCCGGGTGGGGCCCACGTGATTTCCGGGTGGGGCCCACGTGATTTCCCCGTGGGGCCCACGTGATTTCCGGGTGGGGCCCACGTGATTTCCGGGTGGGGCCCACGTGATTTCCGGGTGGGGCCCACGTGATTTCCGGGTGGGGCCCACGTGATTTCCGGGTGGGGCCCACGTGATTTCCGGGTGGGGCCCACGTGATTTCCCCGTGGGGCCCACGTGATTTCCGGGTGGGGCCCACGTGATTTCCGGGTGGGGCCCACGTGATTTCCGGGTGGGGCCCACGTGATTTCCGGGTGGGGCCCACGTGATTTCCGGGTGGGGCCCACGTGATTTCCGGGTGGGGCCCACGTGATTTCCGGGTGGGGCCCACGTGATTTCCGGGTGGGGCCCACGTGATTTCCGGGTGGGGCCCACGTGATTTCCCCGTGGCTCCCACGTGATTTCCGGGTGGAGCCCACGTGATTTCCCCGTGGGGCCCACGTGATTTCCGGGTGGTGCCCACGTGATTTCCGGGTGGGGCCCACGTGATTTCCGGGTGGGGCCCACGTGATTTCCGGGTGGGGCCCACGTGATTTCCGGGTGGGGCCCACGTGATTTCCGGGTGGGGCCCACGTGATTTCCGGGTGGGGCCCACGTGATTTCCGGGTGGGGCCCACGTGATTTCCGGGTGGGGCCCACGTGATTTCCGGGTGGGGCCCACGTGATTTCCGGGTGGGGCCCACGTGATTTCCGGGTGGGGCCCACGTGATTTCCGGGTGGGGCCCACGTGATTTCCGGGTGGGGCCCCCGTGATTTCCGGGTGGGGCCCACGTGATTTCCGGGTGGGGCCCACGTGAATTCCGGGTGGGGCCCACGTGATTTCCCCGTGGGGCCCACGTGATTTCCGGGTGGGGCCCACGTGATTTCCCCGTGGGGCCCACGTGATTTCCGGGTGGGGCCCACGTGATTTCCGGGTGGGGCCCACGTGATTTCCGGGTGGGGCCCACGTGATTTCCCCGTGGGGCCCACGTGATTTCCGGGTGGGGCCCACGTGATTTCCGGGTGGGGCCCACGTGATTTCCGGGTGGGGCCCACGTGATTTCCCCGTGGGGCCCACGTGATTTCCGGGTGTGGCCCACGTGATTTCCCCGTGGGGCCCACGTGATTTCCGGGTGGGGCCCACGTGATTTCCGGGTGGGGCCCACGTGATTTCCGGGTGGGGCCCACGTGATTTCCGGGTGGGGCCCACGTGATTTCCCCGTGGGGCCCACGTGATTTCCCCGTGGGGCCCACGTGATTTCCGGGTGGGGCCCACGTGATTTCCGGGTGGGGCCCACGTGATTTCCGGGTGGGGCCCACGTGATTTCCGGGTGGGGCCCACGTGATTTCCCCGTGGGGCCCACGTGATTTCCCCGTGGGGCCCACGTGATTTCCGGGTGGGGCCCACGTGATTTCCGGGTGGGGCCCACGTGATTTCCGGGTGGGGCCCACGTGATTTCCGGGTGGGGCCCACGTGATTTCCCCGTGGGGCCCACGTGATTTCCGGGTGGGGCCCACGTGATTTCCGGGTGGGGCCCACGTGATTTCCGGGTGGGGCACACGTGATTTCCCCGTGGGGCCCACGTGATTTCCGGGTGGGGCCCACGTGATTTCCGGGTGGGGCCCACGTGATTTCCGGGTGGGGCCCACGTGATTTCCGGGTGGGGCCCACGTGATTTCCGGGTGGGGCCCACGTGATTTCCCCGTGGGGCCCACGTGATTTCCGGGTGGGGCCCACGTGATTTCCGGGTGGGGCCCACGTGATTTCCGGGTGGGGCCCACGTGATTTCCGGGTGGGGCCCACGTGATTTCCGGGTGGGGCCCACGTGATTTCCGGGTGGGGCCCACGTGATTTCCGGGTGGGGCCCACGTGATTTCCGGGTGGGGCCCACGTGATTTCCCCGTGGGGCCCACGTGATTTCCGGGTGGGGCCCACGTGATTTCCCCGTGGGGCCCACGTGATTTCCGGGTGGGGCCCACGTGATTTCCGGGTGGGGCCCACGTGATTTCCGGGTGGGGCCCACGTGATTTCCGGGTGGGGCCCACGTGATTTCCCCGTGGGGCCCACGTGATTTCCGGGTGGGGCCCACGTGATTTCCGGGTGGGGCCCACGTGATTTCCGGGTGGGGCCCACGTGATTTCCGGGTGGGGCCCACGTGATTTCCCCGTGGGGCCCACGTGATTTCCCCGTGGGGCCCACGTGATTTCCCCGTGGGGCCCACGTGATTTCCGGGTGGGGCCCACGTGATTTCCGGGTGGGGCCCACGTGATTTCCCCGTGGGGCCCACGTGATTTCCCCGTGGGGCCCACGTGATTTCCCCGTGGGGCCCACGTGATTTCCGGGTGGGGCCCACGTGATTTCCGGGTGGGGCCCACGTGATTTCCGGGTGGGGCCCACGTGATTTCCCCGTGGGGCCCACGTGATTTCCCCGTGGGGCCCACGTGATTTCCGGGTGGGGCCCACGTGATTTCCGGGTGGGGCCCACGTGATTTCCGGGTGGGGCCCACGTGATTTCCGGGTGGGGCCCACGTGATTTCCGGGTGGGGCCCAAGTGATTTCCGGGTGGGGCCCACGTGATTTCCGGGTGGGGCCCACGTGATTTCCCCGTGGCTCCCACGTGATTTCCGGGTGGGGCCCACGTGATTTCCCCTTGGGGCCCACGTGATTTCCGGGTGGGGCCCAGGTGATTTCCGGGTGGGGCCCACGTGATTTCCGGGTGGGGCCCACGTGATTTCCGGGTGGGGCCCACGTGATTTCCCCGTGGGGCCCACGGGATTTCCGGGTCGGGCCCACGTGATTTCCGGGTGGGGCCCACGTGATTTCCGGGTGGGGCCCACGTGATTTCCCCGTGGGGCCCACGTGATTTCCGGGTGGGGCCCACGTGATTTCCGGGTGGGGCCCACGTGATTTCCGGGTGGGGCCCACGTGATTTCCGGGTGGGGCCCACGTGATTTCCGGGTGGGGCCCACGTGATTTCCGGGTGGGGCCCACGTGATTTCCCCGTGGGGCCCACGTGATTTCCGGGTGGGGCCCACGTGATTTCCGGGTGGGGCCCACGTGATTTCCGGGTGGGGCCCACGTGATTTCCGGGTGGGGCCCACGTGATTTCCGGGTGGGGCCCACGTGATTTCCGGGTGGGGCCCACGTGATTTCCCCGTGGGGCCCACGTGATTTCCGGGTGGGGCCCACGTGATTTCCGGGTGGGGCCCACGTGATTTCCGGGTGGGGCCCACGTGATTTCCGGGTGGGGCCCACGTGATTTCCCCGTGGGGCCCACGTGATTTCCCCGTGGGGCCCACGTGATTTCCGGGTGGGGCCCACGTGATTTCCGGGTGGGGCCCACGTGATTTCCGGGTGGGGCCCACGTGATTTCCCCGTGGGGCCCACGTGATTTCCCCGTGGGGCCCACGTGATTTCCCCGTGGGGCCCACGTGATTTCCGGGTGGGGCCCACGTGATTTCCGGGTGGGGCCCACGTGATTTCCGGGTGGGGCCCACGTGATTTCCGGGTGGGGCCCACGTGATTTCCCCGTGGGGCCCACGTGATTTCCCCGTGGGGCCCACGTGATTTCCCCGTGGGGCCCACGTGATTTCCGGGTGGGGCCCACGTGATTTCCGGGTGGGGCCCACGTGATTTCCGGGTGGGGCCCACGTGATTTCCGGGTGGGGCCCACGTGATTTCCCCTGGGGGCCCACGTGATTTCCGGGTGGGGCCCACGTGATTTCCGGGTGGGGCCCACGTGATTTCCCCGTGGGGCCCACGTGATTTCCGGGTGGGGCCCACGTGATTTCCGGGTGGGGCCCACGTGATTTCCGGGTGGGGCCCACTTGATTTCCCCGTGGGGCACACGTGATTTCCGGGTGGGGCCCACGTGATTTCCGGGTGGGGCCCACGTGATTTCCGGGTGTGGCCCACGTGATTTCCGGGTGGGGCCCACGTGATTTCCCCGTGGGGCCCTCATGATTTCCGGGTGGGCCCCACGTGATTTCCGGGTGGGCCCACGTGATTTCCGGGTGGGGCCCACGTGATTTCCGGGTTGGGCCCACGTGATTTCCGGGTGGGGCCCACGTGATTTCCGGGTTGGGCCCACGTGATTTCCGGGTGGGGCCCACGTGATTTCCCCGTGGCTCCCACGTGATTTCCGGGTGGGGCCCACGTGATTTCCCCGTGGGGCCCACGTGATTTCCGGGTGGGGCCCACGTGATTTCCGGGTGGGGCCCACGTGATTTCCGGGTGGGGCCCACGTGATTTCCGGGTGGGGCCCACGTGATTTCCCCGTGGGGCCCACGTGATTTCCGGGTGGGGCCCACGTGATTTCCGGGTGGGGCCCACGTGATTTCCGGGTGGGGCCCACGTGATTTCACCGTGGGGCCCACGTGATTTCCGGGTGGGGCCCACGTGATTTCCGGGTGGGGCCCACGTGATTTCCGGGTGGGGCCCACGTGATTTCCGGGTGGGGCCCACGTGATTTCCGGGTGGGGCCCACGTGATTTCCGGGTGGGGCCCACGTGATTTTCGGATGGGGCCCACGTGATTTCCGGGTGGGGCCCACGTGATTTCCCCGTGGGGCCCACGTGATTTCCGGGTGGGGCCCACGTGATTTCCGGGTGGGGCCCACGTGATTTCCGGGTGGGGCCCACGTGATTTCCCCGTGGGGCCCACGTGATTTCCGGGTGGGGCCCACGTGATTTCCGGGTGGGGCCCACGTGATTTCCGGGTGGGGCCCACGTGATTTCCCCGTGGGGCCCACGTGATTTCCGGGTGGGGCCCACGTGATTTCCCCGTGGGGCCCACGTCATTTCCGGGTGGGGCCCACGTGATTTCCGGGTGGGGCCCACGTGATTTCCGGGTGGGGCCCACGTGATTTCCGGGTGGGGCCAACGTGATTTCCCCGTGGGGCCCACGTGATTTCCCCGTGGGGCCCACGTGATTTCCGGGTGGGGCCCACGTGATTTCCGGGTGGGGCCCACGTGATTTCCGGGTGGGGCCCACGTGATTTCCGGGTGGGGCCCACGTGATTTCCCCGTGGGGCCCACGTGATTTCCGGGTGGGGCCCACGTGATTTCCGGGTGGGGCCCACGTGATTTCCGGGTGGGGCCCACGTGATTTCCGGGTGGGGCCCACGTGATTTCCCCGTGGGGCCCACGTGATTTCCCCGTGGGGCCCACGTGATTTCCCCGTGGGGCCCACGTGATTTCCGGGTGGGGCCCACGTGATTTCCGGGTGGGGCCCACGTGATTTCCCCGTGGGGCCCACGTGATTTCCGGGTGGGGCCCACGTGATTTCCGGGTGGGGCCCACGTGATTTCCGGGTGGGGCCCACGTGATTTCCGGGTGGGGCCCAAGTGATTTCCGGGTGGGGCCCACGTGATTTCCGGGTGGGGCCCACGTGATTTCCCCGTGGCTCCCACGTGATTTCCGGGTGGGGCCCACATGATTTCCCCGTGGGGCCCACGTGATTTCCGGGTGGGGCCCACGTGATTTCCGAGTGGGGCCCACGTGATTTCCGGGTGGGGCCCACGTGATTTCCCCGTGGGGCCCACGTGATTTCCCCGTGGGGCCCACGTGATTTCCGGGTGGGGCCCACGTGATTTCCGGGTGGGGCCCACGTGATTTCCGGGTGGGGCCCACGTGATTTCCGGGTGGGGCCCAAGTGATTTCCGGGTGGGGCCCACGTGATTTCCGGGTGGGGCCCACGTGATTTCCCCGTGGCTCCCACGTGATTTCCGGGTGGGGCCCACGTGATTTCCCCGTGGGGCCCACGTGATTTCCGGGTGGGGCCCACGTGATTTCCGGGTGGGGCCCACGTGATTTCCGGGTCGGGCCCACGTGATTTCCGGGTGGGGCCCACGTGATTTCCCCGTGGGGCCCACGTGATTTCCGGGTCGGGCCCACGTGATTTCCGGGTGGGGCCCACGTGATTTCCGGGTGGGGCCCACGTGATTTCCCCGTGGGGCCCACGTGATTTCCGGGTGGGGCCCACGTGATTTCCGGGTGGGGCCCACGTGATTTCCGGGTGGGGCCCACGTGATTTCCGGGTGGGGCCCACGTGATTTCCGGGTGGGGCCCACGTGATTTCCGGGTGGGGCCCACGTGATTTCCCCGTGGGGCCCACGTGATTTCCGGGTGGGGCCCACGTGATTTCCGGGTGGGGCCCACGTGATTTCCCCGTGGGGCCCACGTGATTTCCGGGTGGGGCCCACGTGATTTCCGGGTGGGGCCCACGTGATTTCCGGGTGGGGCCCACGTGATTTCCGGGTGGGGCCCACGTGATTTCCGGGTGGGGCCCACGTGATTTCCCCGTGGGGCCCACGTGATTTCCGGGTGGGGCCCACGTGATTTCCGGGTGGGGCCCACGTGATTTCCGGGTGGGGCCCACGTGATTTCCGGGTGGGGCCCACGTGATTTCCGGGTGGGGCCCACGTGATTTCCGGGTGGGGCCCACGTGATTTCCGGGTGGGGCCCACGTGATTTCCGGGTGGGGCCCACGTGATTTCCGGGTGGGGCCCACGTGATTTCCGGGTGGGGCCCACGTGATTTCCGGGTGGGGCCCACGTGATTTCCGGGTGGGGCCCACGTGATTTCCGGGTGGGGCCCACGTGATTTCCGGGTGGGGCCCACGTGATTTCCGGGTGGGGCCCACGTGATTTCCCGTGGCTCCCACGTGATTTCCGGGTGGAGCCCACGTGATTTCCCCGTGGGGCCCACGTGATTTCCGGGTGGTGCCCACGTGATTTCCGGGTGGGGCCCACGTGATTTCCGGGTGGGGCCCACGTGATTTCCGGGTGGGGCCCACGTGATTTCCGGGTGGGGCCCACGTGATTTCCGGGTGGGGCCCACGTGATTTCCGGGTGGGGCCCACGTGATTTCCGGGTGGGGCCCACGTGATTTCCCCGTGGGGCCCACGTGATTTCCGGGTGGGGCCCACGTGATTTCCGGGTGGGGCCCACGTGATTTCCGGGTGGGGCCCACGTGATTTCCGGGTGGGGCCCACGTGATTTCCGGGTGGGGCCCCCGTGATTTCCGGGTGGGGCCCACGTGATTTCCGGGTGGGGCCCACGTGATTTCCGGGTGGGGCCCACGTGATTTCCGGGTGGGGCCCACGTGATTTCCGGGTGGGGCCCACGTGATTTCCCCGTGGGGCCCACGTGATTTCCGGGTGGGGCCCACGTGAATTCCGGGTGGGGCCCACGTGATTTCCCCGTGGGGCCCACGTGATTTCCGGGTGGGGCCCACGTGATTTCCCAGTGGGGCCCACGTGATTTCCGGGTGGGGCCCACGTGATTTCCGGGTGGGGCCCACGTGATTTCCGGGTGGGGCCCACGTGATTTCCCCGTGGGGCCCACGTGATTTCCGGGTGGGGCCCACGTGATTTCCGGGTGGGGCCCACGTGATTTCCGGGTGGGGCCCACGTGATTTCCCCGTGGGGCCCACGTGATTTCCGGGTGGGGCCCACGTGATTTCCGGGTGGGGCCCACGTGATTTCCGGGTGGGGCCCACGTGATTTCCGGGTGGGGCCCACGTGATTTCCGGGTGGGGCCCACGTGATTTCCCCGTGGGGCCCACGTGATTTCCGGGTGGGGCCCACGTGATTTCCGGGTGGGGCCCACGTGATTTCCGGGTGGGGCCCACGTGATTTCCGGGTGGGGCCCACGTGATTTCCGGGTGGGGCCCACGTGATTTCCGGGTGGGGCCCACGTGATTTCCCCGTGGGGCCCACGTGATTTCCGGGTGGGGCCCACGTGATTTCCGGGTGGGGCCCACGTGATTTCCGGGTGGGGCCCACGTGATTTCCGGGTGGGGCCCACGTGATTTCCGGGTGGGGCCCACGTGATTTCCGGGTGGGGCCCACGTGATTTCCGGGTGGGGCACACGTGATTTCCCCGTGGGGCCCACGTGATTTCCGGGTGGGGCCCACGTGATTTCCGGGTGGGGCCCACGTGATTTCCGGGTGGGGCCCACGTGATTTCCGGGTGGGGCCCACGTGATTTCCGGGTGGGGCCCACGTGATTTCCCCGTGGGGCCCACGTGATTTCCGGGTGGGGCCCACGTGATTTCCGGGTGGGGCCCACGTGATTTCCGGGTGGGGCCCACGTGATTTCCGGGTGGGGCCCACGTGATTTCCCCGTGGGGCCCACGTGATTTCCGGGTGGGGCCCACGTGATTTCCGGGTGGGGCCCACGTGATTTCCGGGTGGGGCCCACGTGATTTCCGGGTGGGGCCCACGTGATTTCCGGGTGGGGCCCACGTGATTTCCGGGTGGGGCCCACGTGATTTCCGGGTGGGGCCCACGTGATTTCCGGGTGGGGCCCACGTGATTTCCGGGTGGGGCCCACGTGATTTCCGGGTGGGGCCCACGTGATTTCCGGGTGGGGCCCACGTGATTTCCGGGTGGGGCCCACGTGATTTCCGGGTGGGGCCCACGTGATTTCCGGGTGGGGCCCACGTGATTTCCGGGTGGGGCCCACGTGATTTCCGGGTGGGGCCCACGTGATTTCCGGGTGGGGCCCACGTGATTTCCCCGTGGCTCCCACGTGATTTCCGGGTGGAGCCCACGTGATTTCCCCGTGGGGCCCACGTGATTTCCGGGTGGTGCCCACGTGATTTCCGGGTGGGGCCCACGTGATTTCCGGGTGGGGCCCACGTGATTTCCGGGTGGGGCCCACGTGATTTCCGGGTGGGGCCCACGTGATTTCCGGGTGGGGCCCACGTGATTTCCGGGTGGGGCCCACGTGATTTCCGGGTGGGGCCCACGTGATTTCCGGGTGGGGCCCACGTGATTTCCGGGTGGGGCCCACGTGATTTCCGGGTGGGGCCCACGTGATTTCCGGGTGGGGCCCACGTGATTTCCGGGTGGGGCCCACGTGATTTCCGGGTGGGGCCCCCGTGATTTCCGGGTGGGGCCCACGTGATTTCCGGGTGGGGCCCACGTGAATTCCGGGTGGGGCCCACGTGATTTCCCCGTGGGGCCCACGTGATTTCCGGGTGGGGCCCACGTGATTTCCCCGTGGGGCCCACGTGATTTCCGGGTGGGGCCCACGTGATTTCCGGGTGGGGCCCACGTGATTTCCGGGTGGGGCCCACGTGATTTCCCCGTGGGGCCCACGTGATTTCCGGGTGGGGCCCACGTGATTTCCGGGTGGGGCCCACGTGATTTCCGGGTGGGGCCCACGTGATTTCCCCGTGGGGCCCACGTGATTTCCGGGTGTGGCCCACGTGATTTCCCCGTGGGGCCCACGTGATTTCCGGGTGGGGCCCACGTGATTTCCGGGTGGGGCCCACGTGATTTCCGGGTGGGGCCCACGTGATTTCCGGGTGGGGCCCACGTGATTTCCCCGTGGGGCCCACGTGATTTCCCCGTGGGGCCCACGTGATTTCCGGGTGGGGCCCACGTGATTTCCGGGTGGGGCCCACGTGATTTCCGGGTGGGGCCCACGTGATTTCCGGGTGGGGCCCACGTGATTTCCCCGTGGGGCCCACGTGATTTCCCCGTGGGGCCCACGTGATTTCCGGGTGGGGCCCACGTGATTTCCGGGTGGGGCCCACGTGATTTCCGGGTGGGGCCCACGTGATTTCCGGGTGGGGCCCACGTGATTTCCCCGTGGGGCCCACGTGATTTCCGGGTGGGGCCCACGTGATTTCCGGGTGGGGCCCACGTGATTTCCGGGTGGGGCACACGTGATTTCCCCGTGGGGCCCACGTGATTTCCGGGTGGGGCCCACGTGATTTCCGGGTGGGGCCCACGTGATTTCCGGGTGGGGCCCACGTGATTTCCGGGTGGGGCCCACGTGATTTCCGGGTGGGGCCCACGTGATTTCCCCGTGGGGCCCACGTGATTTCCGGGTGGGGCCCACGTGATTTCCGGGTGGGGCCCACGTGATTTCCGGGTGGGGCCCACGTGATTTCCGGGTGGGGCCCACGTGATTTCCGGGTGGGGCCCACGTGATTTCCGGGTGGGGCCCACGTGATTTCCGGGTGGGGCCCACGTGATTTCCGGGTGGGGCCCACGTGATTTCCCCGTGGGGCCCACGTGATTTCCGGGTGGGGCCCACGTGATTTCCCCGTGGGGCCCACGTGATTTCCGGGTGGGGCCCACGTGATTTCCGGGTGGGGCCCACGTGATTTCCGGGTGGGGCCCACGTGATTTCCGGGTGGGGCCCACGTGATTTCCCCGTGGGGCCCACGTGATTTCCGGGTGGGGCCCACGTGATTTCCGGGTGGGGCCCACGTGATTTCCGGGTGGGGCCCACGTGATTTCCGGGTGGGGCCCACGTGATTTCCCCGTGGGGCCCACGTGATTTCCCCGTGGGGCCCACGTGATTTCCCCGTGGGGCCCACGTGATTTCCGGGTGGGGCCCACGTGATTTCCGGGTGGGGCCCACGTGATTTCCCCGTGGGGCCCACGTGATTTCCCCGTGGGGCCCACGTGATTTCCCCGTGGGGCCCACGTGATTTCCGGGTGGGGCCCACGTGATTTCCGGGTGGGGCCCACGTGATTTCCGGGTGGGGCCCACGTGATTTCCCCGTGGGGCCCACGTGATTTCCCCGTGGGGCCCACGTGATTTCCGGGTGGGGCCCACGTGATTTCCGGGTGGGGCCCACGTGATTTCCGGGTGGGGCCCACGTGATTTCCGGGTGGGGCCCACGTGATTTCCGGGTGGGGCCCAAGTGATTTCCGGGTGGGGCCCACGTGATTTCCGGGTGGGGCCCACGTGATTTCCCCGTGGCTCCCACGTGATTTCCGGGTGGGGCCCACGTGATTTCCCCTTGGGGCCCACGTGATTTCCGGGTGGGGCCCAGGTGATTTCCGGGTGGGGCCCACGTGATTTCCGGGTGGGGCCCACGTGATTTCCGGGTGGGGCCCACGTGATTTCCCCGTGGGGCCCACGGGATTTCCGGGTCGGGCCCACGTGATTTCCGGGTGGGGCCCACGTGATTTCCGGGTGGGGCCCACGTGATTTCCCCGTGGGGCCCACGTGATTTCCGGGTGGGGCCCACGTGATTTCCGGGTGGGGCCCACGTGATTTCCGGGTGGGGCCCACGTGATTTCCGGGTGGGGCCCACGTGATTTCCGGGTGGGGCCCACGTGATTTCCCCGTGGGGCCCACGTGATTTCCGGGTGGGGCCCACGTGATTTCCGGGTGGGGCCCACGTGATTTCCGGGTGGGGCCCACGTGATTTCCGGGTGGGGCCCACGTGATTTCCGGGTGGGGCCCACGTGATTTCCGGGTGGGGCCCACGTGATTTCCCCGTGGGGCCCACGTGATTTCCGGGTGGGGCCCACGTGATTTCCGGGTGGGGCCCACGTGATTTCCGGGTGGGGCCCACGTGATTTCCGGGTGGGGCCCACGTGATTTCCCCGTGGGGCCCACGTGATTTCCCCGTGGGGCCCACGTGATTTCCGGGTGGGGCCCACGTGATTTCCGGGTGGGGCCCACGTGATTTCCGGGTGGGGCCCACGTGATTTCCCCGTGGGGCCCACGTGATTTCCCCGTGGGGCCCACGTGATTTCCCCGTGGGGCCCACGTGATTTCCGGGTGGGGCCCACGTGATTTCCGGGTGGGGCCCACGTGATTTCCGGGTGGGGCCCACGTGATTTCCGGGTGGGGCCCACGTGATTTCCCCGTGGGGCCCACGTGATTTCCCCGTGGGGCCCACGTGATTTCCCCGTGGGGCCCACGTGATTTCCGGGTGGGGCCCACGTGATTTCCGGGTGGGGCCCACGTGATTTCCGGGTGGGGCCCACGTGATTTCCCCGTGGGGCCCACGTGATTTCCCCGTGGGGCCCACGTGATTTCCGGGTGGGGCCCACGTGATTTCCGGGTGGGGCCCACGTGATTTCCGGGTGGGGCCCACGAGATTTCCGGGTGGGGCCCACGTGATTTCCGGGTGGGGCACACGTGATTTCCGGGTGGGGCCCACGTGATTTCCCCGTGGGGCCCACGTGATTTCCGGGTGGGGCCCACGTGATTTCCGGGTGGGGCCCACGTGATTTCCGGGTGGGGCCCACATGATTTCCCCGTGGGGCCCACGTGATTTCCGGGTGGGGCCCACGTGATTTCCGGGTGGGGCCCACGTGATTTCCGGGTGGGGCCCACGTGATTTCCGGGTGGGGCCCACGTGATTTCCGGGTGGGGCCCACGTGATTTCCCCGTGGGGCCCATGTGATTTCCGGGTGGGGCCCACGTGATTTCCGGGTGGGGCCCACGTGATTTCCGGGTGGGGCCCACGTGATTTCCGGGTGGGGCCCACGTGATTTCCGGGTGGGGCCCACGTGATTTCCGGGTGGGGCCCACGTGATTTCCGGGTGGGGCCCACGTGATTTCCGGGTGGGGCCCAAGTGATTTCCAGGTGGGGCCCACGTGATTTCCGGGTGGGGCCCACGTGATTTCCCCGTGGCTACCACGTGATTTCCGGGTGGGGCCCACGTGATTTCCCCGTGGGGCCCACGTGATTTCCGGGTGGGGCCCACGTGATTTCCGGGTGGGGCCCACGTGATTTCCGGGTGGGGCCCACGTGATTTCCGGGTGGGGCCCACGTGATTTCCGGGTGGGGCCCACGTGATTTCCGGGTGAGGCCCACGTGATTTCCGGGTGGGGCCCACGTGATTTCCCCGTGGGGCCCACGTGATTTCCGGGTGGGCCCCACGTGATTTCCGGGTGGGGCCCACGTGATTTCCCCGTGGCTCCCACGTGATTTCCGGGTGGGGCCCACGTGATTTCCCCGTGGGGCCCACGTGATTTCCGGGTGGGGCCCACGTGATTTCCGGGTGGGGCCCACGTGATTTCCGGGTGGGGCCCACGTGATTTCCCCGTGGGGCCCACGTGATTTCCCCGTGGGGCCCACGTGATTTCCGGGTGGGGCCCACGTGATTTCCGGGTGGGGCCCACGTGATTTCCCCGTGGGGCCCACGGGATTTCCGGGTGGGGCCCACGTGATTTCCGGGTGGGGCCCACGTGATTTCCGGGTGGGGCCCACGTGATTTCCGGGTGGGGCCCACGTGATTTCCCCGTGGGGCCCACGTGATTTCCGGGTGGGGCCCACGTGATTTCCGGGTGGGGCCCACGTGATTTCCGGGTGAGTCCCACGTGATTTCCGGGTGGGGCCCACGTGATTTCCCCGTGGGGCCCACGTGATTTCCGGGTGGGCCCCACGTGATTTCCGGGTGGGGCCCACGTGATTTCCCCGTGGAGCCCACGTGATTTCCGGGTGGGGCCCACGTGATTTCCGGGTGGGGCCCACGTGATTTCCCCGTGGGGCCCAAGTGATTTCCGGGTGGGGCCCACGTGATTTCCGGGTGGGGCCCACGTGATTTCCGGGTGGGGCCCACGTGATTTCCGGGTGGGGCCCACGTGATTTCCGGGTGGGGCCCACGTGATTTCCGGGTGGGGCCCACGTGATTTCCGGGTGGGGCCCACGTGATTTCCGGGTGGGGCCCACGTGATTTCCCCGTGGGGCCCACGTGATTTCCGGGTGGGGCCCACGTGATTTCCGGGTGGGGCCCACGTGATTTCCGGGTGGGGCCCACGTGATTTCCGGGTGGGGCCCACGTGATTTCCGGGTGGGGCCCCCGTGATTTCCGGGTGGGGCCCACGTGATTTCCGGGTGGGGCCCACGTGATTTCCGGGTGGGGCCCACGTGATTTCCGGGTGGGGCCCACGTGATTTCCGGGTGGGGCCCACGTGATTTCCCCGTGGGGCCCACGTGATTTCCGGGTGGGGCCCACGTGAATTCCGGGTGGGGCCCACGTGATTTCCCCGTGGGGCCCACGTGATTTCCGGGTGGGGCCCACGTGATTTCCCCGTGGGGCCCACGTGATTTCCGGGTGGGGCCCACGTGATTTCCGGGTGGGGCCCACGTGATTTCCGGGTGGGGCCCACGTGATTTCCCCGTGGGGCCCACGTGATTTCCGGGTGGGGCCCACGTGATTTCCGGGTGGGGCCCACGTGATTTCCGGGTGGGGCCCACGTGATTTCCCCGTGGGGCCCACGTGATTTCCGGGTGGGGCCCACGTGATTTCCGAGTGGGGCCCACGTGATTTCCGGGTGGGGCCCACGTGATTTCCGGGTGGGGCCCACGTGATTTCCCCGTGGGGCCCACGTGATTTCCGGGTGGGGCCCACGTGATTTCCGGGTGGGGCCCACGTGATTTCCGGGTGGGGCCCACGTGATTTCCGGGTGGGGCCCACGTGATTTCCGGGTGGGGCCCACGTGATTTCCGGGTGGGGCCCACGTGATTTCCCCGTGGGGCCCACGTGATTTCCGGGTGGGGCCCACGTGATTTCCGGGTGGGGCCCACGTGATTTCCGGGTGGGGCCCACGTGATTTCCGGGTGGGGCCCACGTGATTTCCGGGTGGGGCCCACGTGATTTCCGGGTGGGGCACACGTGATTTCCCCGTGGGGCCCACGTGATTTCCGGGTGGGGCCCACGTGATTTCCGGGTGGGGCCCACGTGATTTCCGGGTGGGGCCCACGTGATTTCCGGGTGGGGCCCACGTGATTTCCGGGTGGGGCCCACGTGATTTCCCCGTGGGGCCCACGTGATTTCCGGGTGGGGCCCACGTGATTTCCGGGTGGGGCCCACGTGATTTCCGGGTGGGGCCCACGTGATTTCCGGGTGGGGCCCACGTGATTTCCCCGTGGGGCCCACGTGATTTCCGGGTGGGGCCCACGTGATTTCCGGGTGGGGCCCACGTGATTTCCGGGTGGGGCCCACGTGATTTCCGGGTGGGGCCCACGTGATTTCCGGGTGGGGCCCACGTGATTTCCGGGTGGGGCCCACGTGATTTCCGGGTGGGGCCCACGTGATTTCCGGGTGGGGCCCACGTGATTTCCGGGTGGGGCCCACGTGATTTCCGGGTGGGGCCCACGTGATTTCCGGGTGGGGCCCACGTGATTTCCGGGTGGGGCCCACGTGATTTCCGGGTGGGGCCCACGTGATTTCCGGGTGGGGCCCACGTGATTTCCGGGTGGGGCCCACGTGATTTCCCCGTGGCTCCCACGTGATTTCCGGGTGGAGCCCACGTGATTTCCCCGTGGGGCCCACGTGATTTCCGGGTGGTGCCCACGTGATTTCCGGGTGGGGCCCACGTGATTTCCGGGTGGGGCCCACGTGATTTCCGGGTGGGGCCCACGTGATTTCCGGGTGGGGCCCACGTGATTTCCGGGTGGGGCCCACGTGATTTCCGGGTGGGGCCCACGTGATTTCCGGGTGGGGCCCACGTGATTTCCGGGTGGGGCCCACGTGATTTCCGGGTGGGGCCCACGTGATTTCCGGGTGGGGCCCACGTGATTTCCGGGTGGGGCCCACGTGATTTCCGGGTGGGGCCCACGTGATTTCCGGGTGGGGCCCCCGTGATTTCCGGGTGGGGCCCACGTGATTTCCGGGTGGGGCCCACGTGATTTCCGGGTGGGGCCCACGTGATTTCCGGGTGGGGCCCACGTGATTTCCGGGTGGGGCCCACGTGATTTCCGGGTGGGGCCCACGTGATTTCCCCGTGGGGCCCACGTGATTTCCGGGTGGGGCCCACGTGAATTCCGGGTGGGGCCCACGTGATTTCCCCGTGGGGCCCACGTGATTTCCGGGTGGGGCCCACGTGATTTCCCCGTGGGGCCCACGTGATTTCCGGGTGGGGCCCACGTGATTTCCGGGTGGGGCCCACGTGATTTCCGGGTGGGGCCCACGTGATTTCCCCGTGGGGCCCACGTGATTTCCGGGTGGGGCCCACGTGATTTCCGGGTGGGGCCCACGTGATTTCCGGGTGGGGCCCACGTGATTTCCCCGTGGGGCCCACGTGATTTCCGGGTGTGGCCCACGTGATTTCCCCGTGGGGCCCACGTGATTTCCGGGTGGGGCCCACGTGATTTCCGGGTGGGGCCCACGTGATTTCCGGGTGGGGCCCACGTGATTTCCGGGTGGGGCCCACGTGATTTCCCCGTGGGGCCCACGTGATTTCCCCGTGGGGCCCACGTGATTTCCGGGTGGGGCCCACGTGATTTCCGGGTGGGGCCCACGTGATTTCCGGGTGGGGCCCACGTGATTTCCGGGTGGGGCCCACGTGATTTCCCCGTGGGGCCCACGTGATTTCCCCGTGGGGCCCACGTGATTTCCGGGTGGGGCCCACGTGATTTCCGGGTGGGGCCCACGTGATTTCCGGGTGGGGCCCACGTGATTTCCGGGTGGGGCCCACGTGATTTCCCCGTGGGGCCCACGTGATTTCCGGGTGGGGCCCACGTGATTTCCGGGTGGGGCCCACGTGATTTCCGGGTGGGGCACACGTGATTTCCCCGTGGGGCCCACGTGATTTCCGGGTGGGGCCCACGTGATTTCCGGGTGGGGCCCACGTGATTTCCGGGTGGGGCCCACGTGATTTCCGGGTGGGGCCCACGTGATTTCCGGGTGGGGCCCACGTGATTTCCCCGTGGGGCCCACGTGATTTCCGGGTGGGGCCCACGTGATTTCCGGGTGGGGCCCACGTGATTTCCGGGTGGGGCCCACGTGATTTCCGGGTGGGGCCCACGTGATTTCCGGGTGGGGCCCACGTGATTTCCCCGTGGGGCCCACGTGATTTCCGGGTGGGGCCCACGTGATTTCCGGGTGGGGCCCACGTGATTTCCGGGTGGGGCCCACGTGATTTCCCCGTGGGGCCCACGTGATTTCCGGGTGGGGCCCACGTGATTTCCCCGTGGGGCCCACGTGATTTCCAGGTGGGGCCCACGTGATTTCCGGGTGGGGCCCACGTGATTTCCGGGTGGGGCCCACGTGATTTCCCCGTGGGGCCCACGTGATTTCCCCGTGGGGCCCACGTGATTTCCGGGTGGGGCCCACGTGATTTCCGGGTGGGGCCCACGTGATTTCCGGGTGGGGCCCACGTGATTTCCGGGTGGGGCCCACGTGATTTCCCCGTGGGGCCCACGTGATTTCCCCGTGGGGCCCACGTGATTTCCCCGTGGGGCCCACGTGATTTCCGGGTGGGGCCCACGTGATTTCCGGGTGGGGCCCACGTGATTTCCCCGTGGGGCCCACGTGATTTCCCCGTGGGGCCCACGTGATTTCCCCGTGGGGCCCACGTGATTTCCGGGTGGGGCCCACGTGATTTCCGGGTGGGGCCCACGTGATTTCCGGGTGGGGCCCACGTGATTTCCCCGTGGGGCCCACGTGATTTCCCCGTGGGGCCCACGTGATTTCCGGGTGGGGCCCACGTGATTTCCGGGTGGGGCCCACGTGATTTCCGGGTGGGGCCCACGTGATTTCCGGGTGGGGCCCACGTGATTTCCGGGTGGGGCCCAAGTGATTTCCGGGTGGGGCCCACGTGATTTCCGGGTGGGGCCCACGTGATTTCCCCGTGGCTCCCACGTGATTTCCGGGTGGGGCCCACGTGATTTCCCCTTGGGGCCCACGTGATTTCCGGGTGGGGCCCAGGTGATTTCCGGGTGGGGCCCACGTGATTTCCGGGTGGGGCCCACGTGATTTCCGGGTGGGGCCCACGTGATTTCCCCGTGGGGCCCACGGGATTTCCGGGTCGGGCCCACGTGATTTCCGGGTGGGGCCCACGTGATTTCCGGGTGGGGCCCACGTGATTTCCCCGTGGGGCCCACGTGATTTCCGGGTGGGGCCCACGTGATTTCCGGGTGGGGCCCACGTGATTTCCGGGTGGGGCCCACGTGATTTCCGGGTGGGGCCCACGTGATTTCCGGGTGGGGCCCACGTGATTTCCGGGTGGGGCCCACGTGATTTCCCCGTGGGGCCCACGTGATTTCCGGGTGGGGCCCACGTGATTTCCGGGTGGGGCCCACGTGATTTCCGGGTGGGGCCCACGTGATTTCCGGGTGGGGCCCACGTGATTTCCGGGTGGGGCCCACGTGATTTCCGGGTGGGGCCCACGTGATTTCCCCGTGGGGCCCACGTGATTTCCGGGTGGGGCCCACGTGATTTCCGGGTGGGGCCCACGTGATTTCCGGGTGGGGCCCACGTGATTTCCGGGTGGGGCCCACGTGATTTCCCCGTGGGGCCCACGTGATTTCCCCGTGGGGCCCACGTGATTTCCGGGTGGGGCCCACGTGATTTCCGGGTGGGGCCCACGTGATTTCCGGGTGGGGCCCACGTGATTTCCCCGTGGGGCCCACGTGATTTCCCCGTGGGGCCCACGTGATTTCCCCGTGGGGCCCACGTGATTTCCGGGTGGGGCCCACGTGATTTCCGGGTGGGGCCCACGTGATTTCCGGGTGGGGCCCACGTGATTTCCGGGTGGGGCCCACGTGATTTCCCCGTGGGGCCCACGTGATTTCCCCGTGGGGCCCACGTGATTTCCCCGTGGGGCCCACGTGATTTCCGGGTGGGGCCCACGTGATTTCCGGGTGGGGCCCACGTGATTTCCGGGTGGGGCCCACGTGATTTCCCCGTGGCTCCCACGTGATTTCCGGGTGGGGCCCACGTGATTTCCCCGTGGGGCCCAAGTGATTTCCGGGTGGGGCCCACGTGATTTCCGGGTGGGGCCCACGTGATTTCCGGGTGGGGCCCACGTGATTTCCGGGTGGGGCCCAAGTGATTTCCAGGTGGGGCCCACGTGATTTCCGGGTGGGGCCCAAGTGATTTCCCCGTGGCTCCCACGTGATTTCCGGGTGGGGCCCACGTGATTTCCCCGTGGGGCCCACGTGATTTCCCCGTGGGGCCCACGTGATTTCCGGGTGGGGCCCACGTGATTTCCGGGTGGGGCCCACGTGATTTCCGGGTGGGGCCCACGTGATTTCCGGGTGGGACCCACGTGATTTCCGGGTGGGGCCCACGTGATTTCCGGGTGGGGCCCACGTGATTTCCGGGTGGGGCCCACGTGATTTCCGGGTGGGGCCCACGTGATTTCCGGGTGGGGCCCTCGTGATTTCCCCGTGGGGCCCACGTGATTTCCCCGTGGGGCCCACGTGATTTCCGGGTGGGGCCCACGTGATTTCCGGGTGGGGCCCACGTGATTTCCGGGTGGGGCCCAAGTGATTTCCAGGTGGGGCCCACGTGATTTCCGGGTGGGGCCCACGTGATTTCCCCGTGGCTACCACGTGATTTCCGGGTGGGGCCCACGTGATTTCCCCGTGGGGCCCACGTGATTTCCGGGTGGGGCCCACGTGATTTCCGGGTGGGGCCCACGTGATTTCCGGGTGGGGCCCACGTGATTTCCGGGTGGGGCCCACGTGATTTCCGGGTGAGGCCCACGTGATTTCCGGGTGGGGCCCACGTGATTTCCCCGTGGGGCCCACGTGATTTCCGGGTGGGCCCCACGTGATTTCCGGGTGGGGCCCACGTGATTTCCCCGTGGCTCCCACGTGATTTCCGGGTGGGGCCCACGTGATTTCCCCGTGGGGCCCACGTGATTTCCGGGTGGGGCCCACGTGATTTCCGGGTGGGGCCCACGTGATTTCCGGGTGGGGCCCACGTGATTTCCCCGTGGGGCCCACGTGATTTCCCCGTGGGGCCCACGTGATTTCCGGGTGGGGCCCACGTGATTTCCGGGTGGGGCCCACGTGATTTCCCCGTGGGGCCCACGGGATTTCCGGGTGGGGCCCACGTGATTTCCGGGTGGGGCCCACGTGATTTCCGGGTGGGGCCCACGTGATTTCCGGGTGGGGCCCACGTGATTTCCCCGTGGGGCCCACGTGATTTCCGGGTGGGGCCCACGTGATTTCCGGGTGGGGCCCACGTGATTTCCGGGTGAGTCCCACGTGATTTCCGGGTGGGGCCCACGTGATTTCCCCGTGGGGCCCACGTGATTTCCGGGTGGGCCCCACGTGATTTCCGGGTGGGGCCCACGTGATTTCCCCGTGGAGCCCACGTGATTTCCGGGTGGGGCCCACGTGATTTCCGGGTGGGGCCCACTTGATTTCCCCGTGGGGCACACGTGATTTCCGGGTGGGGCCCACGTGATTTCCGGGTGGGGCCCACGTGATTTCCGGGTGTGGCCCACGTGATTTCCGGGTGGGGCCCACGTGATTTCCCCGTGGGGCCCTCATGATTTCAGGGTGGGCCCCACGTGATTTCCGGGTGGGCCCACGTGATTTCCGCGTGGGGCCCACGTGATTTCCGGGTTGGGCCCACGTGATTTCCGGGTGGGGCCCACGTGATTTCCGGGTGGGGCCCACGTGATTTCCGGGTGGGGCCCACGTGATTTCCGGGTGGGGCCCACGTGATTTCCGGGTGGGGCCCAAGTGATTTCCGGGTGGGGCCCACGTGATTTCCGGGTGGGGCCCACGTGATTTCCCCATGGCTCCCACGTGATTTCCGGGTGGGGCCCACGTGATTTCCCCGTGGGGCCCACGTGATTTCCGGGTGGGGCCCACGTGATTTCCGGGTGGGGCCCACGTGATTTCCGGGTGGGGCCCACGTGATTTCCGGGTGGGGCCGATGTGATTTCCCCGTGGGGCCCACGTGATTTCCGGGTCGGGCCCACGTGATTTCCGGGTGTGGCCCACGTGATTTCGGGGTGGGGCCCACGTGATTTCCCCGTGGGGCCCACGTGATTTCCGGGTGGGGCCCACGTGATTTCCGGGTGGGGCCCACGTGATTTCCGGGTGGGGCCCACGTGATTTCCGGGTGGGGCCCACGTGATTTCCGGGTGGGGCCCACGTGATTTCCGGGTGGGGCCCACGTGATTTCCGGGTGGGGCCCACGTGATTTCCAGGTGGGGCCCACGTGATTTCCGGATGGGGCCCACGTGTTTTCCGGGTGGGGCCCACGTGATTTCCCCGTGGGGCCCACGTGATTTCCGGGTGGGGCCCACGTGATTTCCGGGTGGGGCCCACGTGATTTCCGGGTGGGGCCCACGTGATTTCCCCGTGGGGCCCACGTGATTTCCGGGTGGGGCCCACGTGATTTCCGGGTGGGGCCCACGTGATTTCCGGGTGGGGCCCACGTGATTTCCCCGTGGGGCCCACGTGATTTCCTGGTGGGGCCCACGTGATTTCCCCGTGGGGCCCACGTGATTTCCGGGTGGGGCCCACGTGATTTCCGGGTGGGGCCCACGTGATTTCCCCGTGGGGCCCACGTGATTTCCGGGTGGGGCCCACGTGATTTCCGGGTGGGGCCCACGTGATTTCCGGGTGGGGCCCACGTGATTTCCGGGTGGGGCCCACGTGATTTCCCCGTGGGGCCCACGTGATTTCTGGGTGGGGCCCACGTGATTTCCGGGTGGGGCCCACGTGATTTCCGGGTGGGGCCCACGTGATTTCCGGGTGGGGCCCACGTGATTTCCGGGTGGGGCCCACGTGATTTCCCCGTGGGGCCCACGTGATTTCCGGGTGGGGCCCACGTGATTTCCGGGTGGGGCCCACGTGATTTCCGGGTGGGGCCCACGTGATTTCCGGGTGGGGCCCACGTGATTTCCGGGTGGGGCCCACGTGATTTCCCCGTGGGGCCCACGTGATTTCAGGGTGGGGCCCACGTGATTTCCGGGTGGGGCCCACGTGATTTCCGGGTGGGGCCCACGTGATTTCCCCGTGGGGCCCACGTGATTTCCGGGTGGGGCCCACGTGATTTCCGGGTGGGGCCCACGTGATTTCCGGGTGGGGCCCACGTGATTTCCGGGTGGGGCCCACGTGATTTCCGGGTGGGGCCCACGTGATTTCCCCGTGGGGCCCACGTGATTTCCGGGTGGGGCCCACGTGATTTCCGGGTGGGGCCCACGTGATTTCCCCGTGGCTCCCACGTGATTTCCGGGTGGAGCCCACGTGATTTCCGGGTGGGGCCCACGTGATTTCCGGGTGGGGCCCACGTGATTTCCGGGTGGGGCCCACGTGATTTCCGGGTGGGGCCCACGTGATTTCCGGGTGGGGCCCACGTGATTTCCGGGTGGGGCCCACGTGATTTCCGGGTGGGGCCCACGTGATTTCCGGGTGGGGCCCACGTGATTTCCGGGTGGGGCCCACGTGATTTCCCCGTGGGGCCCACGTGATTTCCGGGTGGGGCCCACGTGAATTCCGGGTGGGGCCCACGTGATTTCCCCGTGGGGCCCACGTGATTTCCGGGTGGGGCCCACGTGATTTCCCCGTGGGGCCCACGTGATTTCCGGGTGGGGCCCACGTGATTTCCGGGTGGGGCCCACGTGATTTCCCCGTGGATCCCACGTGATTTCCCCGTGGGGCCCACGTGATTTCCGGGTGGGGCCCACGTGATTTCCGGGTGGGGCCCACGTGATTTCCGGGTGGGGCCCACGTGATTTCCGGGTGGGGCCCACGTGATTTCCCCGTGGGGCCCACGTGATTTCCCCGTGGGGCCCACGTGATTTCCGGGTGGGGCCCACGTGATTTCCGGGTGGGGCCCACCTGATTTCCGGGTGGGGCCCACGTGATTTCCGGGTGGGGCCCACGTGATTTCCCCGTGGGGCCCACGTGATTTCCCCGTGGGGCCCACGTGATTTCCGGGTGGGGCCCACGTGATTTCCGGGTGGGGCCCACGTGATTTCCGGGTGGGGCCCACGTGATTTCCGGGTGGGGCCCACGTGATTTCCCCGTGGGGCCCACGTGATTTCCGGGTGGGGCCCACGTGATTTCCCCGTGGGGCCCATGTGATTTCCGGGTGGGGCCCACGTGATTTCCGGGTGGGGCCCACGTGATTTCCGGGTGGGGCCCACGTGATTTCCCCGTGGGGCCCACGGGATTTCCGGGTGGGGCCCACGTGATTTCCGGGTGGGGCCCACGTGATTTCAGGGTGGGGCCCACGTGATTTCCCCGTGGGGCCCACGTGATTTCCGGGTGGGGCCCACGTGATTTCCGGGTGGGGCCCACGTGATTTCCGGGTGGGGCCCACGTGATTTCCGGGTGGGGCCCACGTGATTTCCGGGTGGGGCCCACGTGATTTCCGGGTGGGGCCCACGTGATTTCCCCGTGGGGCCCACGTGATTTCCCCGTGGGGCCCACGTGATTTCCCGGTGGGGCCCACGTGATTTCCGGGTGGGGCCCACGTGATTTCCAGGTGGGGCCCAAGTGATTTCCAGGTGGGGCCCACGTGATTTCCGGGTGGGGCCCACGTGATTTCCCCGTGGCTCCCACGTGATTTCCGGGTGGGGCCCACGTGATTTCCCCGTGGGGCCCACGTGATTTCCGGGTGGGGCCCACGTGATTTCCGGGTGGGGCCCACGTGATTTCCGGGTGGGGCCCACGTGATTTCCGGGTGGGGCCCTCGTGATTTCCGGGTGGGGCCCACGTGATTTCCGGGTGGGGCCCACGTGATTTCCCCGTGGGGCCCACGTGATTTCCGGGTGGGGCCCACTTGATTTCCCCGTGGGGCACACGTGATTTCCGGGTGGGGCCCACGTGATTTCCGGGTGGGGCCCACGTGATTTCCGGGTGTGGCCCACGTGATTTCCGGGTGGGGCCCACGTGATTTCCCCGTGGGGCCCTCATGATTTCCGGGTGGGCCCCACGTGATTTCCGGGTGGGCCCACGTGATTTCCGCGTGGGGCCCACGTGATTTCCGGGTTGGGCCCACGTGATTTCCGGGTGGGGCCCACGTGATTTCCGGGTGGGGCCCACGTGATTTCCGGGTGGGGCCCACGTGATTTCCCCGTGGGGCCCACGTGATTTCCCCGTGGGGCCCACGTGATTTCCGGGTGGGGCCCACGTGATTTCCGGGTGGGGCCCACGTGATTTCCGGGTGGGGCCCACGTGATTTCCCCGTGGGGCCCACGTGATTTCCCCGTGGGGCCCACGTGATTTCCGGGTGGGGCCCACGTGATTTCCGGGTGGGGCCCACGTGATTTCCGGGTGGGGCCCACGTGATTTCCGGGTGGGGCCCACGTGATTTCCGGGTGGGGCCCACGTGATTTCCCCGTGGCTCCCACGTGATTTCCGGGTGGGGCCCACGTGATTTCCCCGTGGGGCCCACGTGATTTCCGGGTGGGGCCCACGTGATTTCCGGGTGGGGCCCACGTGATTTCCGGGTGGGGCCCACGTGATTTCCGGGTGGGGCCCACGTGATTTCCGGGTGGGGCCCACGTGATTTCCCCGTGGGGCCCACGTGATTTCCGGGTCGGGCCCACGTGATTTCCGGGTGGGGCCCACGTGATTTCCGGGTGGGGCCCACGTGATTTCCGGGTGGGGCCCACGTGATTTCCGGGTGGGGCCCACGTGATTTCCGGGTGGGGCCCACGTGATTTCCGGGTGGGGCCCACGTGATTTCCGGGTGGGGCCCACGTGATTTCCGGGTGGGGCCCACGTGATTTCCAGGTGGGGCCCACGTGATTTCCCCGTGGGGCCCACGTGATTTCCGGGTGGGGCCCACGTGATTTCCGGGTGGGGCCCACGTGATTTCCCCGTGGGGCCCACGTGATTTCCGGGTGGGGCCCACGTGATTTCCCCGTGGGGCCCACGTGATTTCCGGGTGGGGCCCACGTGATTTCCGGGTGGGGCCCACGTGGTTTCCGGGTGGGGCCCACGTGATTTCCGGGTGGGGCCCACGTGATTTCCGGGTGGGGCCCACGTGATTTCCGGGTGGGGCCCACGTGATTTCCGGGTGGGGCCCACGTGATTTCCCCGTGGGGCCCCCGTGATTTCCGGGTGGGGCCCCCGTGATTTCCCCGTGGGGCCCACGTGATTTCCGGGTGGGGCCCACGTGATTTCCGGGTGGGGCCCACGTGATTTCCGGGTGGGGCCCACGTGATTTCCCCGTGGGGCCCACGTGATTTCCCCGTGGGGCCCACGTGATTTCCGGGTGGGGCCCACGTGATTTCCGGGTGGGGCCCACGTGATTTCCGGGTGGGGCCCACGTGATTTCCGGGTGGGGCCCACGTGATTTCCCCGTGGGGCCCATGTGATTTCCGGGTGGGCCCCACGTGATTTCCGGGTGGGGCCCACGTGATTTCCCCGTGGAGCCCACGTGATTTCCGGGTGGGGCCCACGTGATTTCCGGGTGGGGCCCACTTGATTTCCCCGTGGGGCCCACGTGATTTCCGGGTGGGGCCCACGTGATTTCCGGGTGGGGCCCACGTGATTTCCGGGTGTGGCCCACGTGATTTCCGGGTGGGGCCCACGTGATTTACCCGTGGGACCCTCATGATTTCCGGGTGGGCCCCACGTGATTTCCGGGTGGGGCCCACGTGATTTCCGGGTTGGGCCCACGTGATTTCCCAGTGGGGCCCACGTGATTTCCGGGTGGGGCCCACGTGATTTCCGGGTGGGGCCCACGTGATTTCCGGGTGGGGCCCACGTGATTTCCGGGTGGGGCCAAGTGATTTCCGGGTGGGGCCCACGTGATTTCCGGGTGGGGCCCACGTGATTTCCCCGTGGCTCCCACGTGATTTCCGGGTGGGGCCCACGTGATTTCCGGGTGGGGCCCACGTGATTTCCGGGTGGGGTCCACGTGATTTCCGGGTGGGGCCCACGTGATTTCCGGGTGGGGCCCACGTGATTTCCGGGTGGGGCCCACGTGATTTCCGGGTGGGGCCCACGTGATTTCCGGGTGGGGCCCACGTGATTTCCGGGTGGGGCCCACGTGATTTCCGGGTGGGGCCCACGTGATTTCCGGGTGGGGCCCACGTGATTTCCCCGTGGGGCCCACGTGATTTCCGGGTGGGGCCCACGTGATTTCCGGGTGGGGCCCACGTGATTTCCCCGTGGGGCCCACGTGATTTCCGGGTGGGGCCCACGTGATTTCCGGGTGGGGCCCACGTGATTTCCGGGTGGGGCCCACGTGATTTCCGGGTGGGGCCCACGTGATTTCCGGGTGGGGCCCACGTGATTTCCGGGTGGGGCCCACGTGATTTCCCCGTGGCTCCCACGTGATTTCTGGGTGGAGCCCACGTGATTTCCGGGTGGGGCCCACGTGATTTCCGGGTGGGGCCCACGTGATTTCCGGGTGGGGCCCACGTGATTTCCGGGTGGGGCCCACGTGATTTCCGGGTGGGGCCCACGTGATTTCCGGGTGGGGCCCACGTGATTTCCGGGTGGGGCCCACGTGATTTCCGGGTGGGGCCCACGTGATTTCCGGGTGGGGCCCACGTGATTTCCCCGTGGGGCCCACGTGATTTCCGGGTGGGGCCCACGTGATTTCCGGGTGGGGCCCACGTGATTTCCGGGTGGGGCCCACGTGATTTCCCCGTGGGGCCCCCGTGATTTCCGGGTGGGGCCCCCGTGATTTCCCCGTGGGGCCCACGTGATTTCCGGGTGGGGCCCACGTGATTTCCGGGTGGGGCCCACGTGATTTCCGGGTGGGGCCCACGTGATTTCCCCGTGGGGCCCACGTGATTTCCCCGTGGGGCCCACGTGATTTCCGGGTGGGGCCCACGTGATTTCCGGGTGGGGCCCACGTGATTTCCGGGTGGGGCCCACGTGATTTCCGGGTGGGGCCCACGTGATTTCCCCGTGGGGCCCATGTGATTTCCGGGTGGGCCCCACGTGATTTCCGGGTGGGGCCCACGTGATTTCCCCGTGGAGCCCACGTGATTTCCGGGTGGGGCCCACGTGATTTCCGGGTGGGGCCCACTTGATTTCCCCGTGGGGCCCACGTGATTTCCGGGTGGGGCCCACGTGATTTCCGGGTGGGGCCCACGTGATTTCCGGGTGGGGCCCACGTGATTTCCGGGTGGGGCCCACGTGATTTACCCGTGGGACCCTCATGATTTCCGGGTGGGCCCCACGTGATTTCCGGGTGGGGCCCACGTGATTTCCGGGTGGGGCCCACGTGATTTCCCAGTGGGGCCCACGTGATTTCCGGGTGGGGCCCACGTGATTTCCGGGTGGGGCCCACGTGATTTCCGGGTGGGGCCCACGTGATTTCCGGGTGGGGCCAAGTGATTTCCGGGTGGGGCCCACGTGATTTCCGGGTGGGGCCCACGTGATTTCCCCGTGGCTCCCACGTGATTTCCGGGTGGGGCCCACGTGATTTCCGGGTGGGGCCCACGTGATTTCCGGGTGGGGTCCACGTGATTTCCGGGTGGGGCCCACGTGATTTCCGGGTGGGGCCCACGTGATTTCCGGGTGGGGCCCACGTGATTTCCGGGTGGGGCCCACGTGATTTCCGGGTGGGGCCCACGTGATTTCCGGGTGGGGCCCACGTGATTTCCGGGTGGGGCCCACGTGATTTCCGGGTGGGGCCCACGTGATTTCCCCGTGGGGCCCACGTGATTTCCGGGTGGGGCCCACGTGATTTCCGGGTGGGGCCCACGTGATTTCCCCGTGGGGCCCACGTGATTTCCGGGTGGGGCCCACGTGATTTCCGGGTGGGGCCCACGTGATTTCCGGGTGGGGCCCACGTGATTTCCGGGTGGGGCCCACGTGATTTCCGGGTGGGGCCCACGTGATTTCCGGGTGGGGCCCACGTGATTTCCCCGTGGCTCCCACGTGATTTCTGGGTGGAGCCCACGTGATTTCCCCGTGGGGCCCACGTGATTTCCGGGTGGGGCCCACGTGATTTCCGGGTGGGGCCCACGTGATTTCCGGGTGGGGCCCACGTGATTTCCGGGTGGGGCCCACGTGATTTCCGGGTGGGGCCCACGTGATTTCCGGGTGGGGCCCACGTGATTTCCGGGTGGGGCCCACGTGATTTCCGGGTGGGGCCCACGTGATTTCCCCGTGGGGCCCACGTGATTTCCGGGTGGGGCCCACGTGATTTCCGGGTGGGGCCCACGTGATTTCCGGGTGGGGCCCACGTGATTTCCGGGTGGGGCCCACGTGATTTCCCCGTGGGGCCCACGGGATTTCCGGGTCGGGCCCACGTGATTTCCGGGTGGGGCCCACGTGATTTCCGGGTGGAGCCCACGTGATTTCCCCGTGGGGCCCACGTGATTTCCGGGTGAGGCCCACGTGATTTCCGGGTGGGGCCCACGTGATTTCCGGGTGGGGCCCACGTGATTTCCGGGTGGGGCCCACGTGATTTCCGGGTGGGGCCCACGTGATTTCCGGGTGGGGCCCACGTGATTTCCCCGTGGGGCCCACGTGATTTCCGGGTGGGGCCCACGTGATTTCCGGGTGGGGCCCACGTGATTTCCGGGTGGGGCCCACGTGATTTCCCCGTGGGGCCCACGTGATTTCCGGGTGGGGCCCACGTGATTTCCGGGTGGGGCCCACGTGATTTCCGGGTGGGGCCCACGTGATTTCCGGGTGGGGCCCACGTGATTTCCGGGTGGGGCCCACGTGATTTCCGGGTGGGGCCCACGTGATTTCCGGGTGGGACCCACGTGATTTCCGGGTGGGGCCCACGTGATTTCCGGGTGGGGCCCACGTGATTTCCGGGTGGGACCCACGTGATTTCCGGGTGGGGCCCACGTGATTTCCGGGTGGGGCCCACGTGATTTCCGGGTGGGGCCCACGTGATTTCCGGGTGGGGCCCACGTGATTTCCCCGTGGGGCCCACGTGATTTCCGGGTGGGGCCCACGTGATTTCCGGGTGGGGCCCACGTGATTTCCGGTTGGGGCCCGCGTGATTTCCCCGTGGGGCCCACGTGATTTCCCCGTGGGGCCCACGTGATTTCCGGGTGGGGCCCACGTGATTTCCGGGTGGGGCCCACGTGATTTCCGGGTGGGGCCCACGTGATTTCCCCGTGGGGCCCACGTGATTTCCGGGTGGGGCCCACGTGATTTCCGGGTGGGGCCCACGTGATTTCCGGGTGGGGCCCACGTGATTTCCGGGTGGGGCCCACGTGATTTCCCCGTGGGGACCACGTGATTTCCGGGTGGGGCCCACGTGATTTCCGGGTGAGGCCCACGTGATTTCCGGGTGGGGCCCACGTGATTTCCCCGTGGGGCCCACGTGATTTCCGGGTGGGGCCCACGTGATTTCCGGGTGGGGCCCACGTGATTTCCGGGTGGGGCCCACGTGATTTCCGGGTGGGGCCCACGTGATTTCCGGGTGGGGCCCACGTGATTTCCGGGTGGGGCCCACGTCATTTCCGGGTGGGGCCCACGTGATTTCCGGGTGGGGCCCACGTGATTTCCGGGTGGGGCCCACGTGATTTCCCCGTGGGGCCCACGTGATTTCCGGGTGGGGCCCACGTGATTTCCGGGTGGGGCCCACGTGATTTCCGGGTGGGGCCCACGTGATTTCCGCGTGGGGCCCACGTGATTTCCGGGTTGGGCCCACGTGATTTCCGGGTGGGGCCCACGTGATTTCCTGGTGGGGCCCACGTGATTTCCGGGTGGGGCCCACGTGATTTCCGGGTGGGGCCCACGTGATTTCCGGGTGGGGCCCACGTGATTTCCGGGTGGGGCCCACGTGATTTCCGGGTGGGGCCCACGTGATTTCCGGGTGGGGCCCACGTGATTTCCGGGTGGGGCCCAAGTGATTTCCGGGTGGGGCCCACGTGATTTCCGGGTGGGGCCCACGTGATTTCCCCGTGGCTCCCACGTGATTTCCGGGTGGGGCCCACGTGATTTCCCCGTGGGGCCCACGTGATTTCCGGGTGGGGCCCACGTGATTTCCGGGTGGGGCCCACGTGATTTCCGGGTGGTGCCCACGTGATTTCCGGGTGGGGCCCACGTGATTTCCCCGTGGGGCCCACGGGATTTCCGGGTGGGGCCCACGTGATTTCCGGGTGGAGCCCACGTGATTTCCGGGTGGGGCCCACGTGATTTCCGGGTGGGGCCCACGTGATTTCCGGGTGGGGCCCACGTGATTTCCGGGTGGGGCCCACGTGATTTCCGGGTGGGGCCCACGTGATTTCCGGGTGGGGCCCACGTGATTTCCGGGTGGGGCCCACGTGATTTCCGGGTGGGGCCCACGTGATTTCCGGGTGGGGCCCACGTGATTTCCCCGTGGGGCCCACGTGATTTCCCCGTGGGGCCCACGTGATTTCCGGGTGGGGCCCACGTGATTTCCGGGTGGGGCCCACGTGATTTCCGGGTGGGGCCCACGTGATTTCCGGGTGGGGCCCACGTGATTTCCCCGTGGGGCCCACGTGATTTCCGGGTGGGGCCCACGTGATTTCCGGGTGGGGCCCACGTGATTTCCCCGTGGGGCCCACGTGATTTCCGGGTGGGGCCCACGTGATTTCCCCGTGGGGCCCACGTGATTTCCGGGTGGGGCCCACGTGATTTCCGGGTGGGGCCCACGTGATTTCCGGGTGGGGCCCACGTGATTTCCCCGTGGGGCCCACGTGATTTCCGGGTGGGGCCCACGTGATTTCCGGGTGGGGCCCACGTGATTTCCGGGTGGGGCCCACGTAATTTCCCCGTGGGGCCCCCGTGATTTCCGGGTGGGGCCCCCGTGATTTCCCCGTGGGGCCCACGTGATTTCCGGGTGGGGCCCACGTGATTTCCGGGTGGGGCCCACGTGATTTCCGGGTGGGGCCCACGTGATTTCCCCGTGGGGCCCACGTGATTTCCCCGTGGGGCCCACGTGATTTCCGGGTGGGGCCCACGTGATTTCCGGGTGGGGCCCACGTGATTTCCGGGTGGGGCCCACGTGATTTCCGGGTGGGGCCCACGTGATTTCCCCGTGGGGCCCACGTGATTTCCGAGTGGGCCCCACGTGATTTCCGGGTGGGGCCCACGTGATTTCCCCGTGGAGCCCACGTGATTTCCGGGTGGGGCCCACGTGATTTCCGGGTGGGGCCCACTTGATTTCCCCGTGGGGCCCACGTGATTTCCGGGTGGGGCCCACGTGATTTCCGGGTGGGGCCCACGTGATTTCCGGGTGTGGCCCACGTGATTTCCGGGTGGGGCCCACGTGATTTCCCCGTGGGACCCTCATGATTTCCGGGTGGGCCCCACGTGATTTCCGGGTGGGCCCACGTGATTTCCACGTGGGGCCCACGTGATTTCCGGGTTGGGCCCACGTGATTTCCCCGTGGGGCCCACGTGATTTCCGGGTGGGGCCCACGTGATTTCCGGGTGGGGCCCACGTGATTTCCGGGTGGGGCCCACGTGATTTCCGGGTGGGGCCAAGTGATTTCCGGGTGGGGCCCACGTGATTTCCGGGTGGGGCCCACGTGATTTCCCCGTGGCTCCCACGTGATTTCCGGGTGGGGCCCACGTATTTCCGGGTGGGGCCCACGTGATTTCCGGGTGGGGCCCACGTGATTTCCGGGTGGGGCCCAGTGATTTCCCCGTGGGGCCCACGTGATTTCCGGGTGGGGCCCACGTGATTTCCGGGTGGGGCCCACGTGATTTCCGGGTGGGGCCCACGTGATTTCCCCGTGGGGCCCACGTGATTTCCCCGTGGGGCCCACGTGATTTCCGGGTGGGGCCCACGTGATTTCCGGGTGGGGCCCACGTGATTTCCGGGTGGGGCCCACGTGATTTCCCCGTGGGGCCCACGTGATTTCCGGGTGGGGCCCACGTGATTTCCGGGTGGGGCCCACGTGATTTCCGGGTGGGGCCCACGTGATTTCCGGGTGGGGCCCACGTGATTTCCCCGTGGGGACCACGTGATTTCCGGGTGGGGCCCACGTGATTTCCGGGTGAGGCCCACGTGATTTCCGGGTGGGGCCCACGTGATTTCCCCGTGGGGCCCACGTGATTTCCGGGTGGGGCCCACGTGATTTCCGGGTGGGGCCCACGTGATTTCCGGGTGGGGCCCACGTGATTTCCCCGTGGGGCCCACGTGATTTCCGGGTGGGGCCCACGTGATTTCCGGGTGGGGCCCACGTCATTTCCGGGTGGGGCCCACGTGATTTCCGGGTGGGGCCCACGTGATTTCCGGGTGGGGCCCACGTGATTTCCCCGTGGGGCCCACGTGATTTCCGGGTGGGGCCCACGTGATTTCCGGGTGGGGCCCACGTGATTTCCGGGTGGGGCCCAAGTGATTTCCGCGTGGGGCCCACGTGATTTCCGGGTTGGGCCCACGTGATTTCCGGGTGGGGCCCACGTGATTTCCTGGTGGGGCCCACGTGATTTCCGGGTGGGGCCCACGTGATTTCCGGGTGGGGCCCACGTGATTTCCGGGTGGGGCCCACGTGATTTCCCCGTGGGGCCCACGTGATTTCCGGGTGGGCCCACGTGATTTCCGGGTGGGGACCACGTGATTTCCGGGTGGGGCCCACGTGATTTCCCCGTGGGGGCCACGTGATTTCCCCGTGGGGCCCACGTGATTTCCGGGTGGGGCCCCCGTGATTTCCGGGTGGGGCCCACGTGATTTCCGGGTGGGGCCCACGTGTTTTCCGGGTGGGGCCTACGTGATTTCCGGGTGGGGCCCACGTGATTTCCGGGTGGGACCCAAGTGATTTCCGGGTGGGGCCCACGTGATTTCCCCGTGGGGCCCACGTGATTTCCGGGTGGGGCCCACGTGATTTCCGGGTGGGGCCCACGTGATTTCCGGGTGGGGCCCACGTGATTTCCCCGTGGGGCCCACGTGATTTCCCCGTGGGGCCCACGTGATTTCCGGGTGGGGCCCACGTGATTTCCGGGTGGGGCCCACGTGATTTCCGGGTGGGGCCCACGTGATTTCCGGGTGGGGCCCACGTGATTTCCCCGTGGGGCCCACGTGATTTCCGGGTGGGCCCCACGTGATTTCCGGGTGGGGCCCACGTGATTTCCCCGTGGAGCCCACGTGATTTCCGGGTGGGGCCCACGTGATTTCCGGGTGGGGCCCACGTGATTTCCGGGTGTGGCCCACGTGATTTCCGGGTGGGGCCCACGTGATTTACCCGTGGGACCCTCATGATTTCCGGGTGGGCCCCACGTGATTTCCGGGTGGGCCCACGTGATTTCCGCGTGGGGCCCACGTGATTTCCGGGTTGGGCCCACGTGATTTCCCCGTGGGGCCCACGTGATTTCCGGGTGGGGCCCACGTGATTTCCGGGTGGGGCCCACGTGATTTCCGGGTGGGGCCCACGTGATTTCCGGGTGGGGCCAAGTGATTTCCGGGTGGGGCCCACGTGATTTCCGGGTGGGGCCCACGTGATTTCCCCGTGGCTCCCACGTGATTTCCGGGTGGGGCCCACGTGATTTCCGGGTGGGGCCCACGTGATTTCCGGGTGGGGCCCACGTGATTTCCGGGTGGGGCCCACGTGATTTCCGGGTGGGGCCCACGTGATTTCCGGGTGGGGCCCACGTGATTTCCGGGTGGGGCCCACGTGATTTCCGGGTGGGGCCCACGTGATTTCCGGGTGGGGCCCACGTGATTTCCGGGTGGGGCCCACGTGATTTCCGGGTTTGGCCCACGTGATTTCCCCGTGGGGCCCACGTGATTTCCGGGTGGGGCCCACGTGATTTCCGGGTGGGGCCCACGTGATTTCCCCGTGGGGCCCACGTGATTTCCGGGTGGGGCCCACGTGATTTCCGGGTGGGGCCCACGTGATTTCCGGGTGGGGCCCACGTGATTTCCGGGTGGGGCCCACGTGATTTCCGGGTGGGGCCCACGTGATTTCCGGGTGGGGCCCACGTGATTTCCCCGTGGCTCCCACGTGATTTCTGGGTGGAGCCCACGTGATTTCCCCGTGGGGCCCACGTGATTTCCGGGTGGGGCCCACGTGATTTCCGGGTGGGGCCCACGTGATTTCCGGGTGGGGCCCACGTGATTTCCGGGTGGGGCCCACGTGATTTCCGGGTGGGGCCCACGTGATTTCCGGGTGGGGCCCACGTGATTTCCGGGTGGGGCCCACGTGATTTCCGGGTGGGGCCCACGTGATTTCCCCGTGGGGCCCACGTGATTTCCGGGTGGGGCCCACGTGATTTCCGGGTGGGGCCCACGTGATTTCCGGGTGGGGCCCACGTGATTTCCGGGTGGGGCCCACGTGATTTCCCCGTGGGGCCCACGGGATTTCCGGGTCGGGCCCACGTGATTTCCGGGTGGGGCCCACGTGATTTCCGGGTGGAGCCCACGTGATTTCCCCGTGGGTCCCACGTGATTTCCGGGTGGGGCCCACGTGATTTCCGGGTGTGGCCCACGTGATTTCCGGGTGGGGCCCACGTGATTTCCCCGTGGGGCCCACGTGATTTCCGGGTGGGGCCCACGTGATTTCCGGGTGGGGCCCACGTGATTTCCGGGTGGGGCCCACGTGATTTCCGGGTGGGGCCCACGTGATTTCCGGGTGGGGCCCACGTGATTTCCGGCTGGGGCCCACGTGATTTCCGGGTGGGGCCCACGTGATTTCCGGGTGGGGCCCACGTGATTTCCGGGTGGGGCCCACGTGATTTCCGGGTGGGGCCCACGTGATTTCCGGGTGGGGCCCACGTGATTTCCCCGTGGGGCCCACGTGATTTCCGGGTGGGGCCCACGTGATTTCCGGGTGGGGCCCACGTGATTTCCGGTTGGGGCCCACGTGATTTCCCCGTGGGGCCCACGTGATTTCCCCGTGGGGCCCACGTGATTTCCGGGTGGGGCCCACGTGATTTCCGGGTGGGGCCCACGTGATTTCCGGGTGGGGCCCACGTGATTTCCCCGTGGGGCCCACGTGATTTCCGGGTGGGGCCCACGTGATTTCCGGGTGGGGCCCACGTGATTTCCGGGTGGGGCCCACGTGATTTCCGGGTGGGGCCCACGTGATTTCCCCGTGGGGACCACGTGATTTCCGGGTGGGGCCCACGTGATTTCCGGGTGAGGCCCACGTGATTTCCGGGTGGGGCCCACGTGATTTCCCCGTGGGGCCCACGTGATTTCCGGGTGGGGCCCACGTGATTTCCGGGTGGGGCCCACGTGATTTCCGGGTGGGGCCCACGTGATTTCCCCGTGGGGCCCACGTGATTTCCGGGTGGGGCCCACGTGATTTCCGGGTGGGGCCCACGTCATTTCCGGGTGGGGCCCACGTGATTTCCGGGTGGGGCCCACGTGATTTCCGGGTGGGGCCCACGTGATTTCCCCGTGGGGCCCACGTGATTTCCGGGTGGGGCCCACGTGATTTCCGGGTGGGGCCCACGTGATTTCCGGGTGGGGCCCACGTGATTTCCGCGTGGGGCCCACGTGATTTCCGGGTTGGGCCCACGTGATTTCCGGGTGGGGCCCACGTGATTTCCTGGTGGGGCCCACGTGATTTCCGGGTGGGGCCCACGTGATTTCCGGGTGGGGCCCACGTGATTTCCGGGTGGGGCCCACGTGATTTCCCCGTGGGGCCCACGTGATTTCCGGGTGGGCCCACGTGATTTCCGGGTGGGGACCACGTGATTTCCGGGTGGGGCCCACGTGATTTCCCCGTGGGGCCCACGTGATTTCCCCGTGGGGCCCACGTGATTTCCGGGTGGGGCCCCCGTGATTTCCGGGTGGGGCCCACGTGATTTCCGGGTGGGGCCCACGTGATTTCCGGGTGGGGCCCAAGTGATTTCCCCGTGGGGCCCACGGGATTTCCGGGTGGGGCCCACGTGATTTCCGGGTGGAGCCCACGTGATTTCCCCGTGGGGCCCACGTGATTTCCGGGTGGGGCCCACGTGATTTCCGGGTGGGGCCCACGTGATTTCCGGGTGGGGCCCACGTGATTTCCGGGTGGGGCCCACGTGATTTCCGGGTGGGGCCCACGTGATTTCCGGGTGGGGCCCAAGTGATTTCCGGGTGGGGCCCACGTGATTTCCGGGTGGGGCCCACGTGATTTCCCCGTGGCTCCCACGTGATTTCCGGGTGGGGCCCACGTGATTTCCCCGTGGGGCCCACGTGATTTCCGGGTGGGGCCCACGTGATTTCCGGGTGGGGCCCACGTGATTTCTGGGTGGGGCCCACGTGATTTCCGGGTGGGGCCCACGTGATTTCCCCGTGGGGCCCACGGGATTTCCGGGTGGGGCCCACGTGATTTCCGGGTGGAGCCCACGTGATTTCCCCGTGGGGCCCACGTGATTTCCGGGTGGGGCCCACGTGATTTCCGGGTGGGGCCCACGTGATTTCCGGGTGGGGCCCACGTGATTTCCGGGTGGGGCCCACGTGATTTCCGGGTGGGGCCCACGTGATTTCCGGGTGGGGCCTACGTGATTTCCCCGTGGGGCCCACGTGATTTCCGGGTGGGGCCCACGTGATTTCCGGGTGGGGCCCACGTGATTTCCGGGTGGGGCCCACGTGATTTCCGGGTGGGGCCCACGTGATTTCCCCGTGGGGCCCACGTGATTTCCGGGTGGGGCCCACGTGATTTCCCCGTGGGGCCCATGTGATTTCCGGGTGGGGCCCACGTGATTTCCGGGTGGGGCCCACGTGATTTCCGGGTGGGGCCCACGTGATTTCCGGGTGGGGCCCACGGGATTTCCGGGTGGGGCCCACGGGATTTCCGGGTGGGGCCCACGTGATTTCAGGGTGGGGCCCACGTGATTTCCGGGTGGGGCCCACGTGATTTCCGGGGGGGGCCCACGTGATGTCCGGGTGGGGCCCACGTGATTTCCGGGTGGGGCCCACGTGATTTCCGGGTGGGGCCCACGTGATTTCCGGGTGGGGCCCGCGTGATTTCCGGGTGGGGCCCGCGTGATTTCCGGGTGGGGCCCACGTGATTTCCGGGTGGGGCCCACGTGATTGCCGGGTGGGGCCAACGTGATTTCCGGGTGGGGCCCACGTGATTTCCGGGTGGGGCCCAAGTGATTTCCAGGTGGGGCCCACGTGATTTCCGGGTGGGGCCCACGTGATTTCCCCGTGGCTCCCACGTGATTTCCGGGTGGGGCCCACGTGATTTCCGGGTGGAGCCCACGTGATTTCCGGGTGGGGCCCACGTGATTTCCGGGTGGGGCCCACGTGATTTCCGGGTGGGGCCCACGTGATTTCCGGGTGGGGCCCACGTGATTTCCGGGTGGGGCCCACGTGATTTCCGGGTGGGGACCACGTGATTTCCCCGTGGGGCCCACGTGATTTCCGGGTGGGGCCCACTTGATTTCCCCGTGGGGCACACGTGATTTCCGGGTGGGGCCCACGTGATTTCCGGGTGGGGCCCACGTGATTTCCGGGTGTGGCCCACGTGATTTCCGGGTGGGGCCCACGTGATTTCCCCGTGGGGCCCTCATGATTTCCGGGTGGGCCCCACGTGATTTCCGGGTGGGCCCACGTGATTTCCGCGTGGGGCCCACGTGATTTCCGGGTTGGGCCCACGTGATTTCCGGGTGGGGCCCACGTGATTTCCGGGTGGGGCCCACGTGATTTCCGGGTGGGGCCCACGTGATTTCCCCGTGGGGCCCACGTGATTTCCCCGTGGGGCCCACGTGATTTCCCCGTGGGGCCCACGTGATTTCCGGGTGGGGCCCACGTGATTTCCGGGTGGGGCCCACGTGATTTCCGGGTGGGGCCCACGTGATTTCCGGGTGGGGCCCACGTGATTTCCCCGTGGGGCCCACGTGATTTCCGGGTGGGGCCCACGTGATTTCCGGGTGGGGCCCACGTGATTTCCGGGTGGGGCCCACGTGATTTCCGGGTGGGGCCCACGTGATTTCCGGGTGGGGCCCACGTGATTTCCCCGTGGCTCCCACGTGATTTCTGGGTGGGGCCCACGTGATTTCCCCGTGGGGCCCACGTGATTTCCGGGTGGGGCCCACGTGATTTCCGGGTGGGGCCCACGTGATTTCCGGGTGGGGCCCACGTGATTTCCGGGTGGGGCCCACGTGATTTCCGGGTGGGGCCCACGTTATTTCCCCGTGGGGCCCACGTGATTTCCGGGTCGGGCCCACGTGATTTCCGGGTGGGGCCCACGTGATTTCCGGGTGGGGCCCACGTGATTTCCGGGTGGGGCCCACGTGATTTCCGGGTGGGGCCCACGTGATTTCCGGGTGGGGCCCACGTGATTTCCGGGTGGGGCCCACGTGATTTCCGGGTGGGGCCCACGTGATTTCCGGGTGGGGCCCACGTGATTTCCAGGTGGGGCCCACGTGATTTCCCCGTGGGGCCCACGTGATTTCCGGGTGGGGCCCACGTGATTTCCGGGTGGGGCCCACGTGATTTCCCCGTGGGGCCCACGTGATTTCCGGGTGGGGCCCACGTGATTTCCCCGTGGGGCCCACGTGATTTCCGGGTGGGGCCCACGTGATTTCCGGGTGGGGCCCACGTGATTTCCGGGTGGGGCCCACGTGATTTCCCCGTGGGGCCCACGTGATTTCCGGGTGGGGCCCACGTGATTTCCGGGTGGGGCCCACGTGATTTCCGGGTGGGGCCCACGTAATTTCCCCGTGGGGCCCCCGTGATTTCCGGGTGGGGCCCCCGTGATTTCCCCGTGGGGCCCACGTGATTTCCGGGTGGGGCCCACGTGATTTCCGGGTGGGGCCCACGTGATTTCCGGGTGGGGCCCACGTGATTTCCCCGTGGGGCCCACGTGATTTCCCCGTGGGGCCCACGTGATTTCCGGGTGGGGCCCACGTGATTTCCGGGTGGGGCCCACGTGATTTCCGGGTGGGGCCCACGTGATTTCCGGGTGGGGCCCACGTGATTTCCCCGTGGGGCCCACGTGATTTCCGAGTGGGCCCCACGTGATTTCCGGGTGGGGCCCACGTGATTTCCCCGTGGAGCCCACGTGATTTCCGGGTGGGGCCCACGTGATTTCCGGGTGGGGCCCACTTGATTTCCCCGTGGGGCCCACGTGATTTCCGGGTGGGGCCCACGTGATTTCCGGGTGGGGCCCACGTGATTTCCGGGTGTGGCCCACGTGATTTCCGGGTGGGGCCCACGTGATTTCCCCGTGGGACCCTCATGATTTCCGGGTGGGCCCCACGTGATTTCCGGGTGGGCCCACGTGATTTCCGCGTGGGGCCCACGTGATTTCCGGGTTGGGCCCACGTGATTTCCCCGTGGGGCCCACGTGATTTCCGGGTGGGGCCCACGTGATTTCCGGGTGGGGCCCACGTGATTTCCGGGTGGGGCCCACGTGATTTCCGGGTGGGGCCAAGTGATTTCCGGGTGGGGCCCACGTGATTTCCGGGTGGGGCCCACGTGATTTCCCCGTGGCTCCCACGTGATTTCCGGGTGGGGCCCACGTATTTCCGGGTGGGGCCCACGTGATTTCCGGGTGGGGCCCACGTGATTTCCGGGTGGGGCCCACGTGATTTCCCCGTGGGGCCCACGTGATTTCCGGGTGGGGCCCACGTGATTTCCGGGTGGGGCCCACGTGATTTCCGGGTGGGGCCCACGTGATTTCCCCGTGGGGCCCACGTGATTTCCCCGTGGGGCCCACGTGATTTCCGGGTGGGGCCCACGTGATTTCCGGGTGGGGCCCACGTGATTTCCGGGTGGGGCCCACGTGATTTCCCCGTGGGGCCCACGTGATTTCCGGGTGGGGCCCACGTGATTTCCGGGTGGGGCCCACGTGATTTCCGGGTGGGGCCCACGTGATTTCCGGGTGGGGCCCACGTGATTTCCCCGTGGGGACCACGTGATTTCCGGGTGGGGCCCACGTGATTTCCGGGTGAGGCCCACGTGATTTCCGGGTGGGGCCCACGTGATTTCCCCGTGGGGCCCACGTGATTTCCGGGTGGGGCCCACGTGATTTCCGGGTGGGGCCCACGTGATTTCCGGGTGGGGCCCACGTGATTTCCGGGTGGGGCCCACGTGATTTCCCCGTGGGGCCCACGTGATTTCCAGGTGGGGCCCACGTGATTTCCGGGTGGGGCCCACGTGATTTCCGGGTGGGGCCCAAGTGATTTCCGCGTGGGGCCCACGTGATTTCCGGGTTGGGCCCACGTGATTTCCGGGTGGGGCCCACGTGATTTCCTGGTGGGGCCCACGTGATTTCCGGGTTGGGCCCACGTGATTTCCGGGTGGGGCCCACGTGATTTCCGGGTGGGGCCCACGTGATTTCCCCGTGGGGCCCACGTGATTTCCGGGTGGGCCCACGTGATTTCCGGGTGGGGACCACGTGATTTCCGGGTGGGGCCCACGTGATTTCCCCGTGGGGCCCACGTGATTTCCCCGTGGGGCCCACGTGATTTCCGGGTGGGGCCCCCGTGATTTCCGGGTGGGGCCCACGTGATTTCCGGGTGGGGCCCACGTGTTTTCCGGGTGGGGCCTACGTGATTTCCGGGTGGGGCCCACGTGATTTCCGGGTGGGACCCAAGTGATTTCCGGGTGGGGCCCACGTGATTTCCCCGTGGGGCCCACGTGATTTCCGGGTGGGGCCCACGTGATTTCCGGGTGGGGCCCACGTGATTTCCGGGTGGGGCCCACGTGATTTCCCCGTGGGGCCCACGTGATTTCCGGGTGGGGCCCACGTGATTTCCGGGTGGGGCCCACGTGATTTCCGGTTGGGGCCCGCGTGATTTCCCCGTGGGGCCCACGTGATTTCCCCGTGGGGCCCACGTGATTTCCGGGTGGGGCCCACGTGATTTCCGGGTGGGGCCCACGTGATTTCCGGGTGGGGCCCACGTGATTTCCCCGTGGGGCCCACGTGATTTCCGGGTGGGGCCCACGTGATTTCCGGGTGGGGCCCACGTGATTTCCGGGTGGGGCCCACGTGATTTCCGGGTGGGGCCCACGTGATTTCCCCGTGGGGACCACGTGATTTCCGGGTGGGGCCCACGTGATTTCCGGGTGAGGCCCACGTGATTTCCGGGTGGGGCCCACGTGATTTCCCCGTGGGGCCCACGTGATTTCCGGGTGGGGCCCACGTGATTTCCGGGTGGGGCCCACGTGATTTCCGGGTGGGGCCCACGTGATTTCCGGGTGGGGCCCACGTGATTTCCGGGTGGGGCCCACGTGATTTCCGGGTGGGGCCCACGTCATTTCCGGGTGGGGCCCACGTGATTTCCGGGTGGGGCCCACGTGATTTCCGGGTGGGGCCCACGTGATTTCCCCGTGGGGCCCACGTGATTTCCGGGTGGGGCCCACGTGATTTCCGGGTGGGGCCCACGTGATTTCCGGGTGGGGCCCACGTGATTTCCGCGTGGGGCCCACGTGATTTCCGGGTTGGGCCCACGTGATTTCCGGGTGGGGCCCACGTGATTTCCTGGTGGGGCCCACGTGATTTCCGGGTGGGGCCCACGTGATTTCCGGGTGGGGCCCACGTGATTTCCGGGTGGGGCCCACGTGATTTCCGGGTGGGGCCCACGTGATTTCCGGGTGGGGCCCACGTGATTTCCGGGTGGGGCCCACGTGATTTCCGGGTGGGGCCCAAGTGATTTCCGGGTGGGGCCCACGTGATTTCCGGGTGGGGCCCACGTGATTTCCCCGTGGCTCCCACGTGATTTCCGGGTGGGGCCCACGTGATTTCCCCGTGGGGCCCACGTGATTTCCGGGTGGGGCCCACGTGATTTCCGGGTGGGGCCCACGTGATTTCCGGGTGGTGCCCACGTGATTTCCGGGTGGGGCCCACGTGATTTCCCCGTGGGGCCCACGGGATTTCCGGGTGGGGCCCACGTGATTTCCGGGTGGAGCCCACGTGATTTCCGGGTGGGGCCCACGTGATTTCCGGGTGGGGCCCACGTGATTTCCGGGTGGGGCCCACGTGATTTCCGGGTGGGGCCCACGTGATTTCCGGGTGGGGCCCACGTGATTTCCGGGTGGGGCCCACGTGATTTCCGGGTGGGGCCTACGTGATTTCCCCGTGGGGCCCACGTGATTTCCGGGTGGGGCCCACGTGATTTCCGGGTGGGGCCCACGTGATTTCCGGGTGGGGCCCACGTGATTTCCGGGTGGGGCCCACGTGATTTCCCCGTGGGGCCCACGTGATTTCCGGGTGGGGCCCACGTGATTTCCCCGTGGGGCCCATGTGATTTCCGGGTGGGGCCCACGTGATTTCCGGGTGGGGCCCACGTGATTTCCGGGTGGGGCCCACGTGATTTCCCCGTGGGGCCCACGGGATTTCCGGGTGGGGCCCACGTGATTTCCGGGTGGGGCCCACGTGATTTCAGGGTGGGGCCCACGTGATTTCCGGGTGGGGCCCACGTGATTTCCGGGTGGGGCCCACGTGATTTCCGGGTGGGGCCCACGTGATTTCCGGGTGGGGCCCACGTGATTTCCCCGTGGGGCCCACGTGATTTCCCCGTGGGGCCCACGTGATTTCCGGGTGGGGCCCACGTGATTTCCGGGTGGGGCCCACGTGATTTCCAGGTGGGGCCCAAGTGATTTCCAGGTGGGGCCCACGTGATTTCCGGGTGGGGCCCACGTGATTTCCCCGTGGCTCCCACGTGATTTCCGGGTGGGGCCCACGTGATTTCCGGGTGGGGCCCACGTGATTTCCGGGTGGGGCCCACGTGATTTCCGGGTGGGGCCCACGTGATTTCCGGGTGGGGCCCACGTGATTTCCGGGTGGGGCCCACGTGATTTCCGGGTGGGGCCCACGTGATTTCCGGGTGGGGCCCAAGTGATTTCCCCGTGGGGCCCACGTGATTTCCGGGTGGGGCCCACTTGATTTCCCCGTGGGGCACACGTGATTTCCGGGTGGGGCCCACGTGATTTCCGGGTGGGGCCCACGTGATTTCCGGGTGTGGCCCACGTGATTTCCGGGTGGGGCCCACGTGATTTCCCCGTGGGGCCCTCATGATTTCCGGGTGGGCCCCACGTGATTTCCGGGTGGGCCCACGTGATTTCCGCGTGGGGCCCACGTGATTTCCGGGTTGGGCCCACGTGATTTCCGGGTGGGGCCCACGTGATTTCCGGGTGGGGCCCACGTGATTTCCGGGTGGGGCCCACGTGATTTCCCCGTGGGGCCCACGTGATTTCCCCGTGGGGCCCACGTGATTTCCCCGTGGGGCCCACGTGATTTCCGGGTGGGGCCCACGTGATTTCCGGGTGGGGCCCACGTGATTTCCGGGTGGGGCCCACGTGATTTCCCCGTGGGGCCCACGTGATTTCCCCGTGGGGCCCACGTGATTTCCGGGTGGGGCCCACGTGATTTCCGGGTGGGGCCCACGTGATTTCCGGGTGGGGCCCACGTGATTTCCGGGTGGGGCCCACGTGATTTCCCCGTGGGGCCCACGTGATTTCCGGGTGGGGCCCACGTGATTTCCGGGTGGGGCCCACGTGATTTCCCCGTGGGGCCCACGTGATTTCCGGGTGGGGCCCACGTGATTTCCCCGTGGGGCCCACGTGATTTCCGGGTGGGGCCCACGTGATTTCCGGGTGGGGCCCACGTGATTTCCGGGTGGGGCCCACGTGATTTCCCCGTGGGGCCCACGTGATTTCCGGGTGGGGCCCACGTGATTTCCGGGTGGGGCCCACGTGATTTCCGGGTGGGGCCCACGTAATTTCCCCGTGGGGCCCCCGTGATTTCCGGGTGGGGCCCCCGTGATTTCCCCGTGGGGCCCACGTGATTTCCGGGTGGGGCCCACGTGATTTCCGGGTGGGGCCCACGTGATTTCCGGGTGGGGCCCACGTGATTTCCCCGTGGGGCCCACGTGATTTCCCCGTGGGGCCCACGTGATTTCCGGGTGGGGCCCACGTGATTTCCGGGTGGGGCCCACGTGATTTCCGGGTGGGGCCCACGTGATTTCCGGGTGGGGCCCACGTGATTTCCCCGTGGGGCCCACGTGATTTCCGAGTGGGCCCCACGTGATTTCCGGGTGGGGCCCACGTGATTTCCCCGTGGAGCCCACGTGATTTCCGGGTGGGGCCCACGTGATTTCCGGGTGGGGCCCACTTGATTTCCCCGTGGGGCCCACGTGATTTCCGGGTGGGGCCCACGTGATTTCCGGGTGGGGCCCACGTGATTTCCGGGTGTGGCCCACGTGATTTCCGGGTGGGGCCCACGTGATTTCCCCGTGGGACCCTCATGATTTCCGGGTGGGCCCCACGTGATTTCCGGGTGGGCCCACGTGATTTCCACGTGGGGCCCACGTGATTTCCGGGTTGGGCCCACGTGATTTCCCCGTGGGGCCCACGTGATTTCCGGGTGGGGCCCACGTGATTTCCGGGTGGGGCCCACGTGATTTCCGGGTGGGGCCCACGTGATTTCCGGGTGGGGCCAAGTGATTTCCGGGTGGGGCCCACGTGATTTCCGGGTGGGGCCCACGTGATTTCCCCGTGGGGCCCACGTGATTTCCGGGTGGGGCCCACGTGATTTCCGGGTGGGGCCCACGTGATTTCCGGGTGGGGCCCACGTGATTTCCGGGTGGGGCCCACGTGATTTCCCCGTGGGGCCCACGTGATTTCCGGGTGGGGCCCACGTGATTTCCGGGTGGGGCCCACGTGATTTCCGGGTGGGGCCCACGTGATTTCCGGGTGGGGCCCACGTGATTTCCCCGTGGGGCCCACGTGATTTCCGGGTGGGGCCCACGTGATTTCCGGGTGGGGCCCACGTGATTTCCGGGTGGGGCCCACGTGATTTCCCCGTGGGGCCCACGTGATTTCCGGGTGGGGCCCACGTGATTTCCGGGTGGGGCCCACGTGATTTCCGGGTGGGGCCCACGTGATTTCCCCGTGGGGCCCACGTGATTTCCGGGTGGGGCCCACGTGATTTCCGGGTGGGGCCCACGTCATTTCCGGGTGGGGCCCACGTGATTTCCGGGTGGGGCCCACGTGATTTCCGGGTGGGGCCCACGTGATTTCCCCGTGGGGCCCACGTGATTTCCGGGTGGGGCCCACGTGATTTCCGGGTGGGGCCCACGTGATTTCCGGGTGGGGCCCACGTGATTTCCGCGTGGGGCCCACGTGATTTCCGGGTTGGGCCCACGTGATTTCCGGGTGGGGCCCACGTGATTTCCTGGTGGGGCCCACGTGATTTCCGGGTGGGGCCCACGTGATTTCCGGGTGGGGCCCACGTGATTTCCGGGTGGGGCCCACGTGATTTCCCCGTGGGGCCCACGTGATTTCCGGGTGGGCCCACGTGATTTCCGGGTGGGGACCACGTGATTTCCGGGTGGGGCCCACGTGATTTCCCCGTGGGGGCCACGTGATTTCCCCGTGGGGCCCACGTGATTTCCGGGTGGGGCCCCCGTGATTTCCGGGTGGGGCCCACGTGATTTCCGGGTGGGGCCCACGTGTTTTCCGGGTGGGGCCTACGTGATTTCCGGGTGGGGCCCACGTGATTTCCGGGTGGGACCCAAGTGATTTCCGGGTGGGGCCCACGTGATTTCCCCGTGGGGCCCACGTGATTTCCGGGTGGGGCCCACGTGATTTCCGGGTGGGGCCCACGTGATTTCCGGGTGGGGCCCACGTGATTTCCCCGTGGGGCCCACGTGATTTCCCCGTGGGGCCCACGTGATTTCCGGGTGGGGCCCACGTGATTTCCGGGTGGGGCCCACGTGATTTCCGGGTGGGGCCCACGTGATTTCCGGGTGGGGCCCACGTGATTTCCCCGTGGGGCCCACGTGATTTCCGGGTGGGCCCCACGTGATTTCCGGGTGGGGCCCACGTGATTTCCCCGTGGAGCCCACGTGATTTCCGGGTGGGGCCCACGTGATTTCCGGGTGGGGCCCACGTGATTTCCGGGTGTGGCCCACGTGATTTCCGGGTGGGGCCCACGTGATTTACCCGTGGGACCCTCATGATTTCCGGGTGGGCCCCACGTGATTTCCGGGTGGGCCCACGTGATTTCCGCGTGGGGCCCACGTGATTTCCGGGTTGGGCCCACGTGATTTCCCCGTGGGGCCCACGTGATTTCCGGGTGGGGCCCACGTGATTTCCGGGTGGGGCCCACGTGATTTCCGGGTGGGGCCCACGTGATTTCCGGGTGGGGCCAAGTGATTTCCGGGTGGGGCCCACGTGATTTCCGGGTGGGGCCCACGTGATTTCCCCGTGGCTCCCACGTGATTTCCGGGTGGGGCCCACGTGATTTCCGGGTGGGGCCCACGTGATTTCCGGGTGGGGCCCACGTGATTTCCGGGTGGGGCCCACGTGATTTCCGGGTGGGGCCCACGTGATTTCCGGGTGGGGCCCACGTGATTTCCGGGTGGGGCCCACGTGATTTCCGGGTGGGGCCCACGTGATTTCCGGGTGGGGCCCACGTGATTTCCGGGTGGGGCCCACGTGATTTCCGGGTTTGGCCCACGTGATTTCCCCGTGGGGCCCACGTGATTTCCGGGTGGGGCCCACGTGATTTCCGGGTGGGGCCCACGTGATTTCCCCGTGGGGCCCACGTGATTTCCGGGTGGGGCCCACGTGATTTCCGGGTGGGGCCCACGTGATTTCCGGGTGGGGCCCACGTGATTTCCGGGTGGGGCCCACGTGATTTCCGGGTGGGGCCCACGTGATTTCCGGGTGGGGCCCACGTGATTTCCCCGTGGCTCCCACGTGATTTCTGGGTGGAGCCCACGTGATTTCCCCGTGGGGCCCACGTGATTTCCGGGTGGGGCCCACGTGATTTCCGGGTGGGGCCCACGTGATTTCCGGGTGGGGCCCACGTGATTTCCGGGTGGGGCCCACGTGATTTCCGGGTGGGGCCCACGTGATTTCCGGGTGGGGCCCACGTGATTTCCGGGTGGGGCCCACGTGATTTCCGGGTGGGGCCCACGTGATTTCCCCGTGGGGCCCACGTGATTTCCGGGTGGGGCCCACGTGATTTCCGGGTGGGGCCCACGTGATTTCCGGGTGGGGCCCACGTGATTTCCGGGTGGGGCCCACGTGATTTCCCCGTGGGGCCCACGGGATTTCCGGGTCGGGCCCACGTGATTTCCGGGTGGGGCCCACGTGATTTCCGGGTGGAGCCCACGTGATTTCCCCGTGGGTCCCACGTGATTTCCGGGTGGGGCCCACGTGATTTCCGGGTGTGGCCCACGTGATTTCCGGGTGGGGCCCACGTGATTTCCCCGTGGGGCCCACGTGATTTCCGGGTGGGGCCCACGTGATTTCCGGGTGGGGCCCACGTGATTTCCGGGTGGGGCCCACGTGATTTCCGGGTGGGGCCCACGTGATTTCCGGGTGGGGCCCACGTGATTTCCGGCTGGGGCCCACGTGATTTCCGGGTGGGGCCCACGTGATTTCCGGGTGGGGCCCACGTGATTTCCGGGTGGGGCCCACGTGATTTCCGGGTGGGGCCCACGTGATTTCCGGGTGGGGCCCACGTGATTTCCCCGTGGGGCCCACGTGATTTCCGGGTGGGGCCCACGTGATTTCCGGGTGGGGCCCACGTGATTTCCGGTTGGGGCCCACGTGATTTCCCCGTGGGGCCCACGTGATTTCCCCGTGGGGCCCACGTGATTTCCGGGTGGGGCCCACGTGATTTCCGGGTGGGGCCCACGTGATTTCCGGGTGGGGCCCACGTGATTTCCCCGTGGGGCCCACGTGATTTCCGGGTGGGGCCCACGTGATTTCCGGGTGGGGCCCACGTGATTTCCGGGTGGGGCCCACGTGATTTCCGGGTGGGGCCCACGTGATTTCCCCGTGGGGACCACGTGATTTCCGGGTGGGGCCCACGTGATTTCCGGGTGAGGCCCACGTGATTTCCGGGTGGGGCCCACGTGATTTCCCCGTGGGGCCCACGTGATTTCCGGGTGGGGCCCACGTGATTTCCGGGTGGGGCCCACGTGATTTCCGGGTGGGGCCCACGTGATTTCCCCGTGGGGCCCACGTGATTTCCGGGTGGGGCCCACGTGATTTCCGGGTGGGGCCCACGTCATTTCCGGGTGGGGCCCACGTGATTTCCGGGTGGGGCCCACGTGATTTCCCCGTGGGGCCCACGTGATTTCCGGGTGGGGCCCACGTGATTTCCGGGTGGGGCCCACGTGATTTCCGGGTGGGGCCCACGTGATTTCCGCGTGGGGCCCACGTGATTTCCGGGTTGGGCCCACGTGATTTCCGGGTGGGGCCCACGTGATTTCCTGGTGGGGCCCACGTGATTTCCGGGTGGGGCCCACGTGATTTCCGGGTGGGGCCCACGTGATTTCCGGGTGGGGCCCACGTGATTTCCCCGTGGGGCCCACGTGATTTCCGGGTGGGCCCACGTGATTTCCGGGTGGGGACCACGTGATTTCCCCGTGGGGCCCACGTGATTTCCCCGTGGGGCCCACGTGAGTTCCCCGTGGGGCCCACGTGATTTCCGGGTGGGGCCCCCGTGATTTCCGGGTGGGGCCCACGTGATTTCCGGGTGGGGCCCACGTGATTTCCGGGTGGGGCCCAAGTGATTTCCCCGTGGGGCCCACGGGATTTCCGGGTGGGGCCCACGTGATTTCCGGGTGGAGCCCACGTGATTTCCCCGTGGGGCCCACGTGATTTCCGGGTGGGGCCCACGTGATTTCCGGGTGGGGCCCACGTGATTTCCGGGTGGGGCCCACGTGATTTCCGGGTGGGGCCCACGTGATTTCCGGGTGGGGCCCACGTGATTTCCGGGTGGGGCCTACGTGATTTCCCCGTGGGGCCCACGTGATTTCCGGGTGGGGCCCACGTGATTTCCGGGTGGGGCCCACGTGATTTCCGGGTGGGGCCCACGTGATTTCCGGGTGGGGCCCACGTGATTTCCCCGTGGGGCCCACGTGATTTCCGGGTGGGGCCCACGTGATTTCCCCGTGGGGCCCATGTGATTTCCGGGTGGGGCCCACGTGATTTCCGGGTGGGGCCCACGTGATTTCCGGGTGGGGCCCACGTGATTTCCCCGTGGGGCCCACGGGATTTCCGGGTGGGGCCCACGTGATTTCCGGGTGGGGCCCACGTGATTTCAGGGTGGGGCCCACGTGATTTCCGGGTGGGGCCCACGTGATTTCCGGGTGGGGCCCACGTGATTTCCGGGTGGGGCCCACGTGATTTCCGGGTGGGGCCCACGTGATTTCCGGGTGGGGCCCACGTGATTTCCGGGTGGGGCCCGCGTGATTTCCGGGTGGGGCCCACGTGATTTCCGGGTGGGGCCCACGTGATTTCCGGGTGGGGCCCACGTGATTTCCGGGTGGGGCCCACGTGATTTCCGGGTGGGGCCCACGTGATTTCCAGGTGGGGCCCAAGTGATTTCCAGGTGGGGCCCACGTGATTTCCGGGTGGGGCCCACGTGATTTCCCCGTGGCTCCCACGTGATTTCCGGGTGGGGCCCACGTGATTTCCGGGTGGAGCCCACGTGATTTCCGGGTGGGGCCCACGTGATTTCCGGGTGGGGCCCACGTGATTTCCGGGTGGGGCCCACGTGATTTCCGGGTGGGGCCCACGTGATTTCCGGGTGGGGCCCACGTGATTTCCGGGTGGGGCCCACGTGATTTCCCCGTGGGGCCCACGTGATTTCCGGGTGGGGCCCACTTGATTTCCCCGTGGGGCACACGTGATTTCCGGGTGGGGCCCACGTGATTTCCGGGTGGGGCCCACGTGATTTCCGGGTGTGGCCCACGTGATTTCCGGGTGGGGCCCACGTGATTTCCCCGTGGGGCCCTCATGATTTCCGGGTGGGCCCCACGTGATTTCCGGGTGGGCCCACGTGATTTCCGCGTGGGGCCCACGTGATTTCCGGGTTGGGCCCACGTGATTTCCGGGTGGGGCCCACGTGATTTCCGGGTGGGGCCCACGTGATTTCCGGGTGGGGCCCACGTGATTTCCCCGTGGGGCCCACGTGATTTCCCCGTGGGGCCCACGTGATTTCCCCGTGGGGCCCACGTGATTTCCGGGTGGGGCCCACGTGATTTCCGGGTGGGGCCCACGTGATTTCCGGGTGGGGCCCACGTGATTTCCGGGTGGGGCCCACGTGATTTCCGGGTGGGGCCCACGTGATTTCCGGGTGGGGCCCACGTGATTTCCGGGTGGGGCCCACGTGATTTCCGGGTGGGGCCCACGTGATTTCCGGGTGGGGCCCACGTGATTTCCCCGTGGCTCCCACGTGATTTCTGGGTGGGGCCCACGTGATTTCCCCGTGGGGCCCACGTGATTTCCGGGTGGGGCCCACGTGATTTCCGGGTGGGGCCCACGTGATTTCCGGGTGGGGCCCACGTGATTTCCGGGTGGGGCCCACGTGATTTCCGGGTGGGGCCCACGTTATTTCCCCGTGGGGCCCACGTGATTTCCGGGTCGGGCCCACGTGATTTCCGGGTGGGGCCCACGTGATTTCCGGGTGGGGCCCACGTGATTTCCGGGTGGGGCCCACGTGATTTCCGGGTGGGGCCCACGTGATTTCCGGGTGGGGCCCACGTGATTTCCGGGTGGGGCCCACGTGATTTCCGGGTGGGGCCCACGTGATTTCCGGGTGGGGCCCACGTGATTTCCAGGTGGGGCCCACGTGATTTCCCCGTGGGGCCCACGTGATTTCCGGGTGGGGCCCACGTGATTTCCGGGTGGGGCCCACGTGATTTCCCCGTGGGGCCCACGTGATTTCCGGGTGGGGCCCACGTGATTTCCCCGTGGGGCCCACGTGATTTCCGGGTGGGGCCCACGTGATTTCCGGGTGGGGCCCACGTGATTTCCGGGTGGGGCCCACGTGATTTCCCCGTGGGGCCCACGTGATTTCCGGGTGGGGCCCACGTGATTTCCGGGTGGGGCCCACGTGATTTCCGGGTGGGGCCCACGTAATTTCCCCGTGGGGCCCCCGTGATTTCCGGGTGGGGCCCCCGTGATTTCCCCGTGGGGCCCACGTGATTTCCGGGTGGGGCCCACGTGATTTCCGGGTGGGGCCCACGTGATTTCCGGGTGGGGCCCACGTGATTTCCCCGTGGGGCCCACGTGATTTCCCCGTGGGGCCCACGTGATTTCCGGGTGGGGCCCACGTGATTTCCGGGTGGGGCCCACGTGATTTCCGGGTGGGGCCCACGTGATTTCCGGGTGGGGCCCACGTGATTTCCCCGTGGGGCCCACGTGATTTCCGAGTGGGCCCCACGTGATTTCCGGGTGGGGCCCACGTGATTTCCGGGTGGGGCCCACGTGATTTCCGGGTGGGGCCCACGTGATTTCCGGGTGGGGCCCACTTGATTTCCCCGTGGGGCCCACGTGATTTCCGGGTGGGGCCCACGTGATTTCCGGGTGGGGCCCACGTGATTTCCGGGTGTGGCCCACGTGATTTCCGGGTGGGGCCCACGTGATTTCCCCGTGGGACCCTCATGATTTCCGGGTGGGCCCCACGTGATTTCCGGGTGGGCCCACGTGATTTCCGCGTGGGGCCCACGTGATTTCCGGGTTGGGCCCACGTGATTTCCCCGTGGGGCCCACGTGATTTCCGGGTGGGGCCCACGTGATTTCCGGGTGGGGCCCACGTGATTTCCGGGTGGGGCCCACGTGATTTCCGGGTGGGGCCAAGTGATTTCCGGGTGGGGCCCACGTGATTTCCGGGTGGGGCCCACGTGATTTCCCCGTGGCTCCCACGTGATTTCCGGGTGGGGCCCACGTATTTCCGGGTGGGGCCCACGTGATTTCCGGGTGGGGCCCACGTGATTTCCGGGTGGGGCCCACGTGATTTCCCCGTGGGGCCCACGTGATTTCCGGGTGGGGCCCACGTGATTTCCGGGTGGGGCCCACGTGATTTCCGGGTGGGGCCCACGTGATTTCCCCGTGGGGCCCACGTGATTTCCCCGTGGGGCCCACGTGATTTCCGGGTGGGGCCCACGTGATTTCCGGGTGGGGCCCACGTGATTTCCGGGTGGGGCCCACGTGATTTCCCCGTGGGGCCCACGTGATTTCCGGGTGGGGCCCACGTGATTTCCGGGTGGGGCCCACGTGATTTCCGGGTGGGGCCCACGTGATTTCCGGGTGGGGCCCACGTGATTTCCCCGTGGGGACCACGTGATTTCCGGGTGGGGCCCACGTGATTTCCGGGTGAGGCCCACGTGATTTCCGGGTGGGGCCCACGTGATTTCCCCGTGGGGCCCACGTGATTTCCGGGTGGGGCCCACGTGATTTCCGGGTGGGGCCCACGTGATTTCCGGGTGGGGCCCACGTGATTTCCGGGTGGGGCCCACGTGATTTCCCCGTGGGGCCCACGTGATTTCCAGGTGGGGCCCACGTGATTTCCGGGTGGGGCCCACGTGATTTCCGGGTGGGGCCCAAGTGATTTCCGCGTGGGGCCCACGTGATTTCCGGGTTGGGCCCACGTGATTTCCGGGTGGGGCCCACGTGATTTCCTGGTGGGGCCCACGTGATTTCCGGGTGGGGCCCACGTGATTTCCGGGTGGGGCCCACGTGATTTCCGGGTGGGGCCCACGTGATTTCCCCGTGGGGCCCACGTGATTTCCGGGTGGGCCCACGTGATTTCCGGGTGGGGACCACGTGATTTCCGGGTGGGGCCCACGTGATTTCCCCGTGGGGCCCACGTGATTTCCCCGTGGGGCCCACGTGATTTCCGGGTGGGGCCCCCGTGATTTCCGGGTGGGGCCCACGTGATTTCCGGGTGGGGCCCACGTGTTTTCCGGGTGGGGCCTACGTGATTTCCGGGTGGGGCCCACGTGATTTCCGGGTGGGACCCAAGTGATTTCCGGGTGGGGCCCACGTGATTTCCCCGTGGGGCCCACGTGATTTCCGGGTGGGGCCCACGTGATTTCCGGGTGGGGCCCACGTGATTTCCGGGTGGGGCCCACGTGATTTCCGGGTGGGGCCCACGTGATTTCCGGGTGGGGGCCACGTGATTTCCGGGTGGGGGCCACGTGATTTCCGGGTGGGGCCCACGTGATTTCCGGGTGGGGCCCACGTGATTTCCGGGTGGGGCCCACGTGATTTCCCCGTGGGGCCCACGTGATTTCCGGGTGGGGCCCACGTGAATTCCGGGTGGGGCCCACGTGATTTCCCCGTGGGGCCCACGTGATTTCCGGGTGGGGCCCACGTGATTTCCGGGTGGGGCCCACGTGATTTCCGGGTGGGGCCCACGTGATTTCCGGGTGGGGCCCACGTGATTTCCGGGTGGGGCCCACGTGATTTCCCCGTGGGGCCCACGTGATTTCCGGGTGGGGCCCACGTGATTTCCGGGTGGGGCCCACGTGATTTCCGGGTGGGGCCCACGTGATTTCCCCGTGGGGCCCACGTGATTTCCGGGTGGGGCCCACGTGATTTCCCCGTGGGGCCCACGTGATTTCCGGGTGGGGCCCACGTGATTTCCGGGTGGGGCCCACGTGATTTCCGGGTGGGGCCCACGTGATTTCCGGGTGGGGCCCACGTGATTTCCGGGTGGGGCCCACGTGATTTCCGGGTGGGGCCCACGTGATTTCCGGGTGGGGCCCACGTGATTTCCGGGTGGGGCCCACGTGATTTCCGGGTGGGGCCCACGTGGTTTCCCCGTGGGGCCCACGTGATTTCCCCGTGGGGCCCACGTGATTTCCGGGTGGGGCCCACGTGATTTCCGGGTGGGGCCCACGTGATTTCCGGGTGGGGCCCACGTGATTTCCGGGTGGGGCCCACGTGATTTCCGGGTGGGGCCCACGTGATTTCCGGGTGGGGCCCACGTGATTTCCCCGTGCGGCCCACGTGATTTCCGGGTGGGGCCCACGTGATTTCCGGGTGGGGCCCACGTGATTTCCGGGTGGGGCCCACGTGATTTCCGGGTGGGGCCCACGTGATTTCCCCGTGGGGCCCACGTGATTTCCCCGTGGGGCCCACGTGATTTCCGGGTGGGGCCCACGTGATTTCCCCGTGGCTCCCACGTGATTTCTGGGTGGAGCCCACGTGATTTCCCCGTGGGGCCCACGTGATTTCCGGGTGGGGCCCACGTGATTTCCGGGTGGGGCCCACGTGATTTCCGGGTGGGGCCCACGTGATTTCCGGGTGGGGCCCACGTGATTTCCGGGTGGGGCCCACGTGATTTCCGGGTGGGGCCCACGTGATTTCCGGGTGGGGCCCACGTGATTTCCGGGTGGGGCCCACGTGATTTCCCCGTGGGGCCCACGTGATTTCCGGGTGGGGCCCACGTGATTTCCGGGTGGGGCCCACGTGATTTCCGGGTGGGGCCCACGTGATTTCCGGGTGGGGCCCACGTGATTTCCCCGTGGGGCCCACGGGATTTCCGGGTCGGGCCCACGTGATTTCCAGGTGGGGCCCACGTGATTTCCGGGTGGAGCCCACGTGATTTCCCCGTGGGGCCCACGTGATTTCCGGGTGAGGCCCACGTGATTTCCGGGTGGGGCCCACGTGATTTCCGGGTGGGGCCCACGTGATTTCCGGGTGGGGCCCACGTGATTTCCGGGTGGGGCCCACGTGATTTCCGGGTGGGGCCCACGTGATTTCCCCGTGGGGCCCACGTGATTTCCGGGTGGGGCCCACGTGATTTCCGGGTGTGGCCCACGTGATTTCCGGGTGGGGCCCACGTGATTTCCCCGTGGGGCCCACGTGATTTCCGGGTGGGGCCCACGTGATTTCCGGGTGGGGCCCACGTGATTTCCGGGTGGGGCCCACGTGATTTCCGGGTGGGGCCCACGTGATTTCCGGGTGGGGCCCACGTGATTTCCGGGTGGGGCCCACGTGATTTCCGGGTGGGACCCACGTGATTTCCGGGTGGGGCCCACGTGATTTCCGGGTGGGGCCCACGTGATTTCCGGGTGGGGCCCACGTGATTTCCGGGTGGGGCCCACGTGATTTCCCCGTGGGGCCCACGTGATTTCCGGGTGGGGCCCACGTGATTTCCGGGTGGGGCCCACGTGATTTCCGGTTGGGGCCCGCGTGATTTCCCCGTGGGGCCCACGTGATTTCCCCGTGGGGCCCACGTGATTTCCGGGTGGGGCCCACGTGATTTCCGGGTGGGGCCCACGTGATTTCCGGGTGGGGCCCACGTGATTTCCCCGTGGGGCCCACGTGATTTCCGGGTGGGGCCCACGTGATTTCCGGGTGGGGCCCACGTGATTTCCGGGTGGGGCCCACGTGATTTCCGGGTGGGGCCCACGTGATTTCCCCGTGGGGACCACGTGATTTCCGGGTGGGGCCCACGTGATTTCCGGGTGAGGCCCACGTGATTTCCGGGTGGGGCCCACGTGATTTCCCCGTGGGGCCCACGTGATTTCCGGGTGGGGCCCACGTGATTTCCGGGTGGGGCCCACGTGATTTCCGGGTGGGGCCCACGTGATTTCCGGGTGGGGCCCACGTGATTTCCGGGTGGGGCCCACGTGATTTCCGGGTGGGGCCCACGTCATTTCCGGGTGGGGCCCACGTGATTTCCGGGTGGGGCCCACGTGATTTCCGGGTGGGGCCCACGTGATTTCCCCGTGGGGCCCACGTGATTTCCGGGTGGGGCCCACGTGATTTCCGGGTGGGGCCCACGTGATTTCCGGGTGGGGCCCACGTGATTTCCGCGTGGGGCCCACGTGATTTCCGGGTTGGGCCCACGTGATTTCCGGGTGGGGCCCACGTGATTTCCTGGTGGGGCCCACGTGATTTCCGGGTGGGGCCCACGTGATTTCCGGGTGGGGCCCACGTGATTTCCGGGTGGGGCCCACGTGATTTCCGGGTGGGGCCCACGTGATTTCCGGGTGGGGCCCACGTGATTTCCGGGTGGGGCCCACGTGATTTCCGGGTGGGGCCCAAGTGATTTCCGGGTGGGGCCCACGTGATTTCCGGGTGGGGCCCACGTGATTTCCCCGTGGCTCCCACGTGATTTCCGGGTGGGGCCCAAGTGATTTCCCCGTGGGGCCCACGTGATTTCCGGGTGGGGCCCACGTGATTTCCGGGTGGGGCCCACGTGATTTCCGGGTGGTGCCCACGTGATTTCCGGGTGGGGCCCACGTGATTTCCCCGTGGGGCCCACGGGATTTCCGGGTGGGGCCCACGTGATTTCCGGGTGGAGCCCACGTGATTTCCGGGTGGGGCCCACGTGATTTCCGGGTGGGGCCCACGTGATTTCCGGGTGGGGCCCACGTGATTTCCGGGTGGGGCCCACGTGATTTCCGGGTGGGGCCCACGTGATTTCCGGGTGGGGCCCACGTGATTTCCGGGTGGGGCCTACGTGATTTCCCCGTGGGGCCCACGTGATTTCCGGGTGGGGCCCACGTGATTTCCGGGTGGGGCCCACGTGATTTCCGGGTGGGGCCCACGTGATTTCCGGGTGGGGCCCACGTGATTTCCCCGTGGGGCCCACGTGATTTCCGGGTGGGGCCCACGTGATTTCCCCGTGGGGCCCATGTGATTTCCGGGTGGGGCCCACGTGATTTCCGGGTGGGGCCCACGTGATTTCCGGGTGGGGCCCACGTGATTTCCCCGTGGGGCCCACGGGATTTCCGGGTGGGGCCCACGTGATTTCCGGGTGGGGCCCACGTGATTTCAGGGTGGGGCCCACGTGATTTCCCCGTGGGGCCCACGTGATTTCCGGGTGGGGCCCACGTGATTTCCGGGTGGGGCCCACGTGATTTCCGGGTGGGGCCCACGTGATTTCCGGGTGGGGCCCACGTGATTTCCGGGTGGGGCCCACGTGATTTCCGGGTGGGGCCCACGTGATTTCCCCGTGGGGCCCACGTGATTTCCCCGTGGGGCCCACGTGATTTCTGGGTGGGGCCCACGTGATTTCCGGGTGGGGCCCACGTGATTTCCAGGTGGGGCCCAAGTGATTTCCAGGTGGGGCCCACGTGATTTCCGGGTGGGGCCCACGTGATTTCCCCGTGGCTCCCACGTGATTTCCGGGTGGGGCCCACGTGATTTCCGGGTGGGGCCCACGTGATTTCCGGGTGGGGCCCACGTGATTTCCGGGTGGGGCCCACGTGATTTCCGGGTGGGGCCCACGTGATTTCCGGGTGGGGCCCACGTGATTTCCGAGTGGGGCCCACGTGATTTCCGGGTGGGGCCCACGTGATTTCCCCGTGGGGCCCACGTGATTTCCGGGTGGGGCCCACTTGATTTCCCCGTGGGGCACACGTGATTTCCGGGTGGGGCCCACGTGATTTCCGGGTGGGGCCCACGTGATTTCCGGGTGTGGCCCACGTGATTTCCGGGTGGGGCCCACGTGATTTCCCCGTGGGGCCCTCATGATTTCCGGGTGGGCCCCACGTGATTTCCGGGTGGGCCCACGTGATTTCCGCGTGGGGCCCACGTGATTTCCGGGTTGGGCCCACGTGATTTCCGGGTGGGGCCCACGTGATTTCCGGGTGGGGCCCACGTGATTTCCGGGTGGGGCCCACGTGATTTCCCCGTGGGGCCCACGTGATTTCCCCGTGGGGCCCACGTGATTTCCCCGTGGGGCCCACGTGATTTCCGGGTGGGGCCCACGTGATTTCCGGGTGGGGCCCACGTGATTTCCGGGTGGGGCCCACGTGATTTCCCCGTGGGGCCCACGTGATTTCCCCGTGGGGCCCACGTGATTTCCGGGTGGGGCCCACGTGATTTCCGGGTGGGGCCCACGTGATTTCCGGGTGGGGCCCACGTGATTTCCGGGTGGGGCCCACGTGATTTCCGGGTGGGGCCCACGTGATTTCCCCGTGGCTCCCACGTGATTTCTGGGTGGGGCCCACGTGATTTCCCCGTGGGGCCCACGTGATTTCCGGGTGGGGCCCACGTGATTTCCGGGTGGGGCCCACGTGATTTCCGGGTGGGGCCCACGTGATTTCCGGGTGGGGCCCACGTGATTTCCGGGTGGGGCCAACGTGATTTCCCCGTGGGGCCCACGTGATTTCCGGGTCGGGCCCACGTGATTTCCGGGTGGGGCCCACGTGATTTCCGGGTGGGGCCCACGTGATTTCCGGGTGGGGCCCACGTGATTTCCGGGTGGGGCCCACGTGATTTCCGGGTGGGGCCCACGTGATTTCCGGGTGGGGCCCACGTGATTTCCGGGTGGGGCCCACGTGATTTCCGGGTGGGGCCCACGTGATTTCCGGGTGGGGCCCACGTGATTTCCCCGTGGGGCCCACGTGATTTCCGGGTGGGGCCCACGTGATTTCCGGGTGGGGCCCACGTGATTTCCCCGTGGGGCCCACGTGATTTCCGGGTGGGGCCCACGTGATTTCCCCGTGGGTCCCACGTGATTTCCGGGTGGGGCCCACGTGATTTCCGGGTGGGGCCCACGTGATTTCCGGGTGGGGCCCACGTGATTTCCCCGTGGGGCCCACGTGATTTCCGGGTGGGGCCCACGTGATTTCCGGGTGGGGCCCACGTGATTTCCGGGTGGGGCCCACGTAATTTCCCCGTGGGGCCCCCGTGATTTCCGGGTGGGGCCCCCGTGATTTCCCCGTGGGGCCCACGTGATTTCCGGGTGGGGCCCACGTGATTTCCGGGTGGGGCCCACGTGATTTCCGGGTGGGGCCCACGTGATTTCCCCGTGGGGCCCACGTGATTTCCCCGTGGGGCCCACGTGATTTCCAGGTGGGGCCCACGTGATTTCCGGGTGGGGCCCACGTGATTTCCGGGTGGGGCCCACGTGATTTCCGGGTGGGGCCCACGTGATTTCCCCGTGGGGCCCACGTGATTTCCGAGTGGGCCCCACGTGATTTCCGGGTGGGGCCCACGTGATTTCCCCGTGGAGCCCACGTGATTTCCGGGTGGGGCCCACGTGATTTCCGGGTGGGGCCCACTTGATTTCCCCGTGGGGCCCACGTGATTTCCGGGTGGGGCCCACGTGATTTCCGGGTGGGGCCCACGTGATTTCCGGGTGTGGCCCACGTGATTTCCGGGTGGGGCCCACGTGATTTCCCCGTGGGACCCTCATGATTTCCGGGTGGGCCCCACGTGATTTCCGGGTGGGCCCACGTGATTTCCACGTGGGGCCCACGTGATTTCCGGGTTGGGCCCACGTGATTTCCCCGTGGGGCCCACGTGATTTCCGGGTGGGGCCCACGTGATTTCCGGGTGGGGCCCACGTGATTTCCGGGTGGGGCCCACGTGATTTCCGGGTGGGGCCAAGTGATTTCCGGGTGGGGCCCACGTGATTTCCGGGTGGGGCCCACGTGATTTCCCCGTGGCTCCCACGTGATTTCCGGGTGGGGCCCACGTATTTCCGGGTGGGGCCCACGTGATTTCCGGGTGGGGCCCACGTGATTTCCGGGTGGGGCCCACGTGATTTCCCCGTGGGGCCCACGTGATTTCCGGGTGGGGCCCACGTGATTTCCCCGTGGGGCCCACGTGATTTCCCCGTGGGGCCCACGTGATTTCCGGGTGGGGCCCACGTGATTTCCGGGTGGGGCCCACGTGATTTCCGGGTGGGGCCCACGTGATTTCCCCGTGGGGCCCACGTGATTTCCCCGTGGGGCCCACGTGATTTCCGGGTGGGGCCCACGTGATTTCCGGGTGGGCCCACGTGATTTCCCCGTGGGGCCCACGTGATTTCCCCGTGGGGCCCACGTGATTTCCGGGTGGGGCCCACGTGTTTTCCGGGTGGGGCCTACGTGATTTCCGGGTGGGGCCCACGTGATTTCCGGGTGGGACCCAAGTGATTTCCGGGTGGGGCCCACGTGATTTCCCCGTGGGGCCCACGTGATTTCCGGGTGGGGCCCACGTGATTTCCGGGTGGGGCCCACGTGATTTCCGGGTGGGGCCCACGTGATTTCCGGGTGGGGCCCACGTGATTTCCGGGTGGGGGCCACGTGATTTCCGGGTGGGGGCCACGTGATTTCCGGGTGGGGCCCACGTGATTTCCGGGTGGGGCCCACGTGATTTCCGGGTGGGGCCCACGTGATTTCCCCGTGGGGCCCACGTGATTTCCGGGTGGGGCCCACGTGAATTCCGGGTGGGGCCCACGTGATTTCCCCGTGGGGCCCACGTGATTTCCGGGTGGGGCCCACGTGATTTCCGGGTGGGGCCCACGTGATTTCCGGGTGGGGCCCACGTGATTTCCGGGTGGGGCCCACGTGATTTCCGGGTGGGGCCCACGTGATTTCCCCGTGGGGCCCACGTGATTTCCGGGTGGGGCCCACGTGATTTCCGGGTGGGGCCCACGTGATTTCCGGGTGGGGCCCACGTGATTTCCCCGTGGGGCCCACGTGATTTCCGGGTGGGGCCCACGTGATTTCCCCGTGGGGCCCACGTGATTTCCGGGTGGGGCCCACGTGATTTCCGGGTGGGGCCCACGTGATTTCCGGGTGGGGCCCACGTGATTTCCGGGTGGGGCCCACGTGATTTCCGGGTGGGGCCCACGTGATTTCCGGGTGGGGCCCACGTGATTTCCGGGTGGGGCCCACGTGATTTCCGGGTGGGGCCCACGTGATTTCCGGGTGGGGCCCACGTGGTTTCCCCGTGGGGCCCACGTGATTTCCCCGTGGGGCCCACGTGATTTCCGGGTGGGGCCCACGTGATTTCCGGGTGGGGCCCACGTGATTTCCGGGTGGGGCCCACGTGATTTCCGGGTGGGGCCCACGTGATTTCCGGGTGGGGCCCACGTGATTTCCGGGTGGGGCCCACGTGATTTCCCCGTGCGGCCCACGTGATTTCCGGGTGGGGCCCACGTGATTTCCGGGTGGGGCCCACGTGATTTCCGGGTGGGGCCCACGTGATTTCCGGGTGTGGCCCACGTGATTTCCCCGTGGGGCCCACGTGATTTCCCCGTGGGGCCCACGTGATTTCCGGGTGGGGCCCACGTGATTTCCCCGTGGCTCCCACGTGATTTCTGGGTGGAGCCCACGTGATTTCCCCGTGGGGCCCACGTGATTTCCGGGTGGGGCCCACGTGATTTCCGGGTGGGGCCCACGTGATTTCCGGGTGGGGCCCACGTGATTTCCGGGTGGGGCCCACGTGATTTCCGGGTGGGGCCCACGTGATTTCCGGGTGGGGCCCACGTGATTTCCGGGTGGGGCCCACGTGATTTCCGGGTGGGGCCCACGTGATTTCCCCGTGGGGCCCACGTGATTTCCGGGTGGGGCCCACGTGATTTCCGGGTGGGGCCCACGTGATTTCCGGGTGGGGCCCACGTGATTTCCGGGTGGGGCCCACGTGATTTCCCCGTGGGGCCCACGGGATTTCCGGGTCGGGCCCACGTGATTTCCAGGTGGGGCCCACGTGATTTCCGGGTGGAGCCCACGTGATTTCCCCGTGGGGCCCACGTGATTTCCGGGTGAGGCCCACGTGATTTCCGGGTGGGGCCCACGTGATTTCCGGGTGGGGCCCACATGATTTCCGGGTGGGGCCCACGTGATTTCCGGGTGGGGCCCACGTGATTTCCGGGTGGGGCCCACGTGATTTCCCCGTGGGGCCCACGTGATTTCCGGGTGGGGCCCACGTGATTTCCGGGTGTGGCCCACGTGATTTCCGGGTGGGGCCCACGTGATTTCCCCGTGGGGCCCACGTGATTTCCGGGTGGGGCCCACGTGATTTCCGGGTGGGGCCCACGTGATTTCCGGGTGGGGCCCACGTGATTTCCGGGTGGGGCCCACGTGATTTCCGGGTGGGGCCCACGTGATTTCCGGGTGGGGCCCACGTGATTTCCGGGTGGGACCCACGTGATTTCCGGGTGGGGCCCACGTGATTTCCGGGTGGGGCCCACGTGATTTCCGGGTGGGGCCCACGTGATTTCCGGGTGGGGCCCACGTGATTTCCCCGTGGGGCCCACGTGATTTCCGGGTGGGGCCCACGTGATTTCCGGGTGGGGCCCACGTGATTTCCGGTTGGGGCCCGCGTGATTTCCCCGTGGGGCCCACGTGATTTCCCCGTGGGGCCCACGTGATTTCCGGGTGGGGCCCACGTGATTTCCGGGTGGGGCCCACGTGATTTCCGGGTGGGGCCCACGTGATTTCCCCGTGGGGCCCACGTGATTTCCGGGTGGGGCCCACGTGATTTCCGGGTGGGGCCCACGTGATTTCCGGGTGGGGCCCACGTGATTTCCGGGTGGGGCCCACGTGATTTCCCCGTGGGGACCACGTGATTTCCGGGTGGGGCCCACGTGATTTCCGGGTGAGGCCCACGTGATTTCCGGGTGGGGCCCACGTGATTTCCCCGTGGGGCCCACGTGATTTCCGGGTGGGGCCCACGTGATTTCCGGGTGGGGCCCACGTGATTTCCGGGTGGGGCCCACGTGATTTCCGGGTGGGGCCCACGTGATTTCCGGGTGGGGCCCACGTGATTTCCGGGTGGGGCCCACGTCATTTCCGGGTGGGGCCCACGTGATTTCCGGGTGGGGCCCACGTGATTTCCGGGTGGGGCCCACGTGATTTCCCCGTGGGGCCCACGTGATTTCCGGGTGGGGCCCACGTGATTTCCGGGTGGGGCCCACGTGATTTCCGGGTGGGGCCCACGTGATTTCCGCGTGGGGCCCACGTGATTTCCGGGTTGGGCCCACGTGATTTCCGGGTGGGGCCCACGTGATTTCCTGGTGGGGCCCACGTGATTTCCGGGTGGGGCCCACGTGATTTCCGGGTGGGGCCCACGTGATTTCCGGGTGGGGCCCACGTGATTTCCGGGTGGGGCCCACGTGATTTCCGGGTGGGGCCCACGTGATTTCCGGGTGGGGCCCACGTGATTTCCGGGTGGGGCCCAAGTGATTTCCGGGTGGGGCCCACGTGATTTCCGGGTGGGGCCCACGTGATTTCCCCGTGGCTCCCACGTGATTTCCGGGTGGGGCCCACGTGATTTCCCCGTGGGGCCCACGTGATTTCCGGGTGGGGCCCACGTGATTTCCGGGTGGGGCCCACGTGATTTCCGGGTGGTGCCCACGTGATTTCCGGGTGGGGCCCACGTGATTTCCCCGTGGGGCCCACGGGATTTCCGGGTGGGGCCCACGTGATTTCCGGGTGGAGCCCACGTGATTTCCGGGTGGGGCCCACGTGATTTCCGGGTGGGGCCCACGTGATTTCCGGGTGGGGCCCACGTGATTTCCGGGTGGGGCCCACGTGATTTCCGGGTGGGGCCCACGTGATTTCCGGGTGGGGCCCACGTGATTTCCGGGTGGGGCCTACGTGATTTCCCCGTGGGGCCCACGTGATTTCCGGGTGGGGCCCACGTGATTTCCGGGTGGGGCCCACGTGATTTCCGGGTGGGGCCCACGTGATTTCCGGGTGGGGCCCACGTGATTTCCCCGTGGGGCCCACGTGATTTCCGGGTGGGGCCCACGTGATTTCCCCGTGGGGCCCATGTGATTTCCGGGTGGGGCCCACGTGATTTCCGGGTGGGGCCCACGTGATTTCCGGGTGGGGCCCACGTGATTTCCCCGTGGGGCCCACGGGATTTCCGGGTGGGGCCCACGTGATTTCCGGGTGGGGCCCACGTGATTTCAGGGTGGGGCCCACGTGATTTCCCCGTGGGGCCCACGTGATTTCCGGGTGGGGCCCACGTGATTTCCGGGTGGGGCCCACGTGATTTCCGGGTGGGGCCCACGTGATTTCCGGGTGGGGCCCACGTGATTTCCGGGTGGGGCCCACGTGATTTCCGGGTGGGGCCCACGTGATTTCCCCGTGGGGCCCACGTGATTTCCCCGTGGGGCCCACGTGATTTCCGGGTGGGGCCCACGTGATTTCCGGGTGGGGCCCACGTGATTTCCAGGTGGGGCCCAAGTGATTTCCAGGTGGGGCCCACGTGATTTCCGGGTGGGGCCCACGTGATTTCCCCGTGGCTCCCACGTGATTTCCGGGTGGGGCCCACGTGATTTCCGGGTGGGGCCCACGTGATTTCCGGGTGGGGCCCACGTGATTTCCGGGTGGGGCCCACGTGATTTCCGGGTGGGGCCCACGTGATTTCCGGGTGGGGCCCACGTGATTTCCGGGTGGGGCCCACGTGATTTCCGGGTGGGGCCCACGTGATTTCCCCGTGGGGCCCACGTGATTTCCGGGTGGGGCCCACTTGATTTCCCCGTGGGGCACACGTGATTTCCGGGTGGGGCCCACGTGATTTCCGGGTGGGGCCCACGTGATTTCCGGGTGTGGCCCACGTGATTTCCGGGTGGGGCCCACGTGATTTCCCCGTGGGGCCCTCATGATTTCCGGGTGGGCCCCACGTGATTTCCGGGTGGGCCCACGTGATTTCCGCGTGGGGCCCACGTGATTTCCGGGTTGGGCCCACGTGATTTCCGGGTGGGGCCCACGTGATTTCCGGGTGGGGCCCACGTGATTTCCGGGTGGGGCCCACGTGATTTCCCCGTGGGGCCCACGTGATTTCCCCGTGGGGCCCACGTGATTTCCCCGTGGGGCCCACGTGATTTCCGGGTGGGGCCCACGTGATTTCCGGGTGGGGCCCACGTGATTTCCGGGTGGGGCCCACGTGATTTCCCCGTGGGGCCCACGTGATTTCCCCGTGGGGCCCACGTGATTTCCGGGTGGGGCCCACGTGATTTCCGGGTGGGGCCCACGTGATTTCCGGGTGGGGCCCACGTGATTTCCGGGTGGGGCCCACGTGATTTCCGGGTGGGGCCCACGTGATTTCCCCGTGGCTCCCACGTGATTTCTGGGTGGGGCCCACGTGATTTCCCCGTGGGGCCCACGTGATTTCCGGGTGGGGCCCACGTGATTTCCGGGTGGGGCCCACGTGATTTCCGGGTGGGGCCCACGTGATTTCCGGGTGGGGCCCACGTGATTTCCGGGTGGGGCCAACGTGATTTCCCCGTGGGGCCCACGTGATTTCCGGGTCGGGCCCACGTGATTTCCGGGTGGGGCCCACGTGATTTCCGGGTGGGGCCCACGTGATTTCCGGGTGGGGCCCACGGGATTTCCGGGTGGGGCCCACGTGATTTCCGGGTGGGGCCCACGTGATTTCCGGGTGGGGCCCACGTGATTTCCGGGTGGGGCCCACGTGATTTCCGGGTGGGGCCCACGTGATTTCCGGGTGGGGCCCACGTGATTTCCCCGTGGGGCCCACGTGATTTCCGGGTGGGGCCCACGTGATTTCCGGGTGGGGCCCACGTGATTTCCCCGTGGGGCCCACGTGATTTCCGGGTGGGGCCCACGTGATTTCCCCGTGGGGCCCACGTGATTTCCGGGTGGGGCCCACGTGATTTCCGGGTGGGGCCCACGTGATTTCCGGGTGGGGCCCACGTGATTTCCCCGTGGGGCCCACGTGATTTCCGGGTGGGGCCCACGTGATTTCCGGGTGGGGCCCACGTGATTTCCGGGTGGGGCCCACGTAATTTCCCCGTGGGGCCCCCGTGATTTCCGGGTGGGGCCCCCGTGATTTCCCCGTGGGGCCCACGTGATTTCCGGGTGGGGCCCACGTGATTTCCGGGTGGGGCCCACGTGATTTCCGGGTGGGGCCCACGTGATTTCCCCGTGGGGCCCACGTGATTTCCCCGTGGGGCCCACGTGATTTCCGGGTGGGGCCCACGTGATTTCCGGGTGGGGCCCACGTGATTTCCGGGTGGGGCCCACGTGATTTCCGGGTGGGGCCCACGTGATTTCCCCGTGGGGCCCACGTGATTTCCGAGTGGGCCCCACGTGATTTCCGGGTGGGGCCCACGTGATTTCCCCGTGGAGCCCACGTGATTTCCGGGTGGGGCCCACGTGATTTCCGGGTGGGGCCCACTTGATTTCCCCGTGGGGCCCACGTGATTTCCGGGTGGGGCCCACGTGATTTCCGGGTGGGGCCCACGTGATTTCCGGGTGTGGCCCACGTGATTTCCGGGTGGGGCCCACGTGATTTCCCCGTGGGACCCTCATGATTTCCGGGTGGGCCCCACGTGATTTCCGGGTGGGCCCACGTGATTTCCACGTGGGGCCCACGTGATTTCCGGGTTGGGCCCACGTGATTTCCCCGTGGGGCCCACGTGATTTCCGGGTGGGGCCCACGTGATTTCCGGGTGGGGCCCACGTGATTTCCGGGTGGGGCCCACGTGATTTCCGGGTGGGGCCAAGTGATTTCCGGGTGGGGCCCACGTGATTTCCGGGTGGGGCCCACGTGATTTCCCCGTGGCTCCCACGTGATTTCCGGGTGGGGCCCACGTATTTCCGGGTGGGGCCCACGTGATTTCCGGGTGGGGCCCACGTGATTTCCGGGTGGGGCCCACGTGATTTCCCCGTGGGGCCCACGTGATTTCCGGGTGGGGCCCACGTGATTTCCGGGTGGGGCCCACGTGATTTCCGGGTGGGGCCCACGTGATTTCCCCGTGGGGCCCACGTGATTTCCCCGTGGGGCCCACGTGATTTCCGGGTGGGGCCCACGTGATTTCCGGGTGGGGCCCACGTGATTTCCGGGTGGGGCCCACGTGATTTCCCCGTGGGGCCCACGTGATTTCCGGGTGGGGCCCACGTGATTTCCGGGTGGGGCCCACGTGATTTCCGGGTGGGGCCCACGTGATTTCCGGGTGGGGCCCACGTGATTTCCCCGTGGGGACCACGTGATTTCCGGGTGGGGCCCACGTGATTTCCGGGTGAGGCCCACGTGATTTCCGGGTGGGGCCCACGTGATTTCCCCGTGGGGCCCACGTGATTTCCGGGTGGGGCCCACGTGATTTCCGGGTGGGGCCCACGTGATTTCCGGGTGGGGCCCACGTGATTTCCCCGTGGGGCCCACGTGATTTCCGGGTGGGGCCCACGTGATTTCCGGGTGGGGCCCACGTCATTTCCGGGTGGGGCCCACGTGATTTCCGGGTGGGGCCCACGTGATTTCCGGGTGGGGCCCACGTGATTTCCCCGTGGGGCCCACGTGATTTCCGGGTGGGGCCCACGTGATTTCCGGGTGGGGCCCACGTGATTTCCGGGTGGGGCCCAAGTGATTTCCGCGTGGGGCCCACGTGATTTCCGGGTTGGGCCCACGTGATTTCCGGGTGGGGCCCACGTGATTTCCTGGTGGGGCCCACGTGATTTCCGGGTGGGGCCCACGTGATTTCCGGGTGGGGCCCACGTGATTTCCGGGTGGGGCCCACGTGATTTCCCCGTGGGGCCCACGTGATTTCCGGGTGGGCCCACGTGATTTCCGGGTGGGGACCACGTGATTTCCGGGTGGGGCCCACGTGATTTCCCCGTGGGGGCCACGTGATTTCCCCGTGGGGCCCACGTGATTTCCGGGTGGGGCCCCCGTGATTTCCGGGTGGGGCCCACGTGATTTCCGGGTGGGGCCCACGTGTTTTCCGGGTGGGGCCTACGTGATTTCCGGGTGGGGCCCACGTGATTTCCGGGTGGGACCCAAGTGATTTCCGGGTGGGGCCCACGTGATTTCCCCGTGGGGCCCACGTGATTTCCGGGTGGGGCCCACGTGATTTCCGGGTGGGGCCCACGTGATTTCCGGGTGGGGCCCACGTGATTTCCCCGTGGGGCCCACGTGATTTCCCCGTGGGGCCCACGTGATTTCCGGGTGGGGCCCACGTGATTTCCGGGTGGGGCCCACGTGATTTCCGGGTGGGGCCCACGTGATTTCCGGGTGGGGCCCACGTGATTTCCCCGTGGGGCCCACGTGATTTCCGGGTGGGCCCCACGTGATTTCCGGGTGGGGCCCACGTGATTTCCCCGTGGAGCCCACGTGATTTCCGGGTGGGGCCCACGTGATTTCCGGGTGGGGCCCACGTGATTTCCGGGTGTGGCCCACGTGATTTCCGGGTGGGGCCCACGTGATTTACCCGTGGGACCCTCATGATTTCCGGGTGGGCCCCACGTGATTTCCGGGTGGGCCCACGTGATTTCCGCGTGGGGCCCACGTGATTTCCGGGTTGGGCCCACGTGATTTCCCCGTGGGGCCCACGTGATTTCCGGGTGGGGCCCACGTGATTTCCGGGTGGGGCCCACGTGATTTCCGGGTGGGGCCCACGTGATTTCCGGGTGGGGCCAAGTGATTTCCGGGTGGGGCCCACGTGATTTCCGGGTGGGGCCCACGTGATTTCCCCGTGGCTCCCACGTGATTTCCGGGTGGGGCCCACGTGATTTCCGGGTGGGGCCCACGTGATTTCCGGGTGGGGCCCACGTGATTTCCGGGTGGGGCCCACGTGATTTCCGGGTGGGGCCCACGTGATTTCCGGGTGGGGCCCACGTGATTTCCGGGTGGGGCCCACGTGATTTCCGGGTGGGGCCCACGTGATTTCCGGGTGGGGCCCACGTGATTTCCGGGTGGGGCCCACGTGATTTCCGGGTTTGGCCCACGTGATTTCCCCGTGGGGCCCACGTGATTTCCGGGTGGGGCCCACGTGATTTCCGGGTGGGGCCCACGTGATTTCCCCGTGGGGCCCACGTGATTTCCGGGTGGGGCCCACGTGATTTCCGGGTGGGGCCCACGTGATTTCCGGGTGGGGCCCACGTGATTTCCGGGTGGGGCCCACGTGATTTCCGGGTGGGGCCCACGTGATTTCCGGGTGGGGCCCACGTGATTTCCCCGTGGCTCCCACGTGATTTCTGGGTGTAGCCCACGTGATTTCCCCGTGGGGCCCACGTGATTTCCGGGTGGGGCCCACGTGATTTCCGGGTGGGGCCCACGTGATTTCCGGGTGGGGCCCACGTGATTTCCGGGTGGGGCCCACGTGATTTCCGGGTGGGGCCCACGTGATTTCCGGGTGGGGCCCACGTGATTTCCGGGTGGGGCCCACGTGATTTCCGGGTGGGGCCCACGTGATTTCCCCGTGGGGCCCACGTGATTTCCGGGTGGGGCCCACGTGATTTCCGGGTGGGGCCCACGTGATTTCCGGGTGGGGCCCACGTGATTTCCGGGTGGGGCCCACGTGATTTCCCCGTGGGGCCCACGGGATTTCCGGGTCGGGCCCACGTGATTTCCGGGTGGGGCCCACGTGATTTCCGGGTGGAGCCCACGTGATTTCCCCGTGGGTCCCACGTGATTTCCGGGTGGGGCCCACGTGATTTCCGGGTGTGGCCCACGTGATTTCCGGGTGGGGCCCACGTGATTTCCCCGTGGGGCCCACGTGATTTCCGGGTGGGGCCCACGTGATTTCCGGGTGGGGCCCACGTGATTTCCGGGTGGGGCCCACGTGATTTCCGGGTGGGGCCCACGTGATTTCCGGGTGGGGCCCACGTGATTTCCGGCTGGGGCCCACGTGATTTCCGGGTGGGGCCCACGTGATTTCCGGGTGGGGCCCACGTGATTTCCGGGTGGGGCCCACGTGATTTCCGGGTGGGGCCCACGTGATTTCCGGGTGGGGCCCACGTGATTTCCCCGTGGGGCCCACGTGATTTCCGGGTGGGGCCCACGTGATTTCCGGGTGGGGCCCACGTGATTTCCGGTTGGGGCCCACGTGATTTCCCCGTGGGGCCCACGTGATTTCCCCGTGGGGCCCACGTGATTTCCGGGTGGGGCCCACGTGATTTCCGGGTGGGGCCCACGTGATTTCCGGGTGGGGCCCACGTGATTTCCCCGTGGGGCCCACGTGATTTCCGGGTGGGGCCCACGTGATTTCCGGGTGGGGCCCACGTGATTTCCGGGTGGGGCCCACGTGATTTCCGGGTGGGGCCCACGTGATTTCCCCGTGGGGACCACGTGATTTCCGGGTGGGGCCCACGTGATTTCCGGGTGAGGCCCACGTGATTTCCGGGTGGGGCCCACGTGATTTCCCCGTGGGGCCCACGTGATTTCCGGGTGGGGCCCACGTGATTTCCGGGTGGGTCCCACGTGATTTCCGGGTGGGGCCCACGTGATTTCCCCGTGGGGCCCACGTGATTTCCGGGTGGGGCCCACGTGATTTCCGGGTGGGGCCCACGTGATTTCCGGGTGGGGCCCACGTGATTTCCGGGTGGGGCCCACGTGATTTCCGGGTGGGGCCCACGTGATTTCCCCGTGGGGCCCACGTGATTTCCGGGTGGGGCCCACGTGATTTCCGGGTGGGGCCCACGTGATTTCCGGGTGGGGCCCACGTGATTTCCGCGTGGGGCCCACGTGATTTCCGGGTTGGGCCCACGTGATTTCCGGGTGGGGCCCACGTGATTTCCTGGTGGGGCCCACGTGATTTCCGGGTGGGGCCCACGTGATTTCCGGGTGGGGCCCACGTGATTTCCGGGTGGGGCCCACGTGATTTCCCCGTGGGGCCCACGTGATTTCCGGGTGGGCCCACGTGATTTCCGGGTGGGGACCACGTGATTTCCGGGTGGGGCCCACGTGATTTCCCCGTGGGGCCCACGTGATTTCCCCGTGGGGCCCACGTGATTTCCGGGTGGGGCCCCCGTGATTTCCGGGTGGGGCCCACGTGATTTCCGGGTGGGGCCCACGTGATTTCCGGGTGGGGCCCAAGTGATTTCCCCGTGGGGCCCACGGGATTTCCGGGTGGGGCCCACGTGATTTCCGGGTGGAGCCCACGTGATTTCCCCGTGGGGCCCACGTGATTTCCGGGTGGGGCCCACGTGATTTCCGGGTGGGGCCCACGTGATTTCCGGGTGGGGCCCACGTGATTTCCGGGTGGGGCCCACGTGATTTCCGGGTGGGGCCCACGTGATTTCCGGGTGGGGCCCAAGTGATTTCCGGGTGGGGCCCACGTGATTTCCGGGTGGGGCCCACGTGATTTCCCCGTGGCTCCCACGTGATTTCCGGGTGGGGCCCACGTGATTTCCCCGTGGGGCCCACGTGATTTCCGGGTGGGGCCCACGTGATTTCCGGGTGGGGCCCACGTGATTTCTGGGTGGGGCCCACGTGATTTCCGGGTGGGGCCCACGTGATTTCCCCGTGGGGCCCACGGGATTTCCGGGTGGGGCCCACGTGATTTCCGGGTGGAGCCCACGTGATTTCCCCGTGGGGCCCACGTGATTTCCGGGTGGGGCCCACGTGATTTCCGGGTGGGGCCCACGTGATTTCCGGGTGGGGCCCACGTGATTTCCGGGTGGGGCCCACGTGATTTCCGGGTGGGGCCCACGTGATTTCCGGGTGGGGCCTACGTGATTTCCCCGTGGGGCCCACGTGATTTCCGGGTGGGGCCCACGTGATTTCCGGGTGGGGCCCACGTGATTTCCGGGTGGGGCCCACGTGATTTCCGGGTGGGGCCCACGTGATTTCCCCGTGGGGCCCACGTGATTTCCGGGTGGGGCCCACGTGATTTCCCCGTGGGGCCCATGTGATTTCCGGGTGGGGCCCACGTGATTTCCGGGTGGGGCCCACGTGATTTCCGGGTGGGGCCCACGTGATTTCCCCGTGGGGCCCACGGGATTTCCGGGTGGGGCCCACGTGATTTCCGGGTGGGGCCCACGTGATTTCAGGGTGGGGCCCACGTGATTTCCGGGTGGGGCCCACGTGATTTCCGGGTGGGGCCCACGTGATTTCCGGGTGGGGCCCACGTGATTTCCGGGTGGGGCCCACGTGATTTCCGGGTGGGGCCCACGTGATTTCCGGGTGGGGCCCGCGTGATTTCCGGGTGGGGCCCACGTGATTTCCGGGTGGGGCCCACGTGATTTCCGGGTGGGGCCCACGTGATTTCCGGGTGGGGCCCACGTGATTTCCGGGTGGGGCCCACGTGATTTCCAGGTGGGGCCCAAGTGATTTCCAGGTGGGGCCCACGTGATTTCCGGGTGGGGCCCACGTGATTTCCCCGTGGCTCCCACGTGATTTCCGGGTGGGGCCCACGTGATTTCCGGGTGGAGCCCACGTGATTTCCGGGTGGGGCCCACGTGATTTCCGGGTGGGGCCCACGTGATTTCCGGGTGGGGCCCACGTGATTTCCGGGTGGGGCCCACGTGATTTCCGGGTGGGGCCCACGTGATTTCCGGGTGGGGCCCACGTGATTTCCCCGTGGGGCCCACGTGATTTCCGGGTGGGGCCCACTTGATTTCCCCGTGGGGCACACGTGATTTCCGGGTGGGGCCCACGTGATTTCCGGGTGGGGCCCACGTGATTTCCGGGTGTGGCCCACGTGATTTCCGGGTGGGGCCCACGTGATTTCCCCGTGGGGCCCTCATGATTTCCGGGTGGGCCCCACGTGATTTCCGGGTGGGCCCACGTGATTTCCGCGTGGGGCCCACGTGATTTCCGGGTTGGGCCCACGTGATTTCCGGGTGGGGCCCACGTGATTTCCGGGTGGGGCCCACGTGATTTCCGGGTGGGGCCCACGTGATTTCCCCGTGGGGCCCACGTGATTTCCCCGTGGGGCCCACGTGATTTCCCCGTGGGGCCCACGTGATTTCCGGGTGGGGCCCACGTGATTTCCGGGTGGGGCCCACGTGATTTCCGGGTGGGGCCCACGTGATTTCCGGGTGGGGCCCACGTGATTTCCCCGTGGGGCCCACGTGATTTCCGGGTGGGGCCCACGTGATTTCCGGGTGGGGCCCACGTGATTTCCGGGTGGGGCCCACGTGATTTCCGGGTGGGGCCCACGTGATTTCCGGGTGGGGCCCACGTGATTTCCCCGTGGCTCCCACGTGATTTCTGGGTGGGGCCCACGTGATTTCCCCGTGGGGCCCACGTGATTTCCGGGTGGGGCCCACGTGATTTCCGGGTGGGGCCCACGTGATTTCCGGGTGGGGCCCACGTGATTTCCGGGTGGGGCCCACGTGATTTCCGGGTGGGGCCCACGTTATTTCCCCGTGGGGCCCACGTGATTTCCGGGTCGGGCCCACGTGATTTCCGGGTGGGGCCCACGTGATTTCCGGGTGGGGCCCACGTGTTTTCCGGGTGGGGCCCACGTGATTTCCGGGTGGGGCCCACGTGATTTCCGGGTGGGGCCCACGTGATTTCCGGGTGGGGCCCACGTGATTTCCGGGTGGGGCCCACGTGATTTCCGGGTGGGGCCCACGTGATTTCCAGGTGGGGCCCACGTGATTTCCCCGTGGGGCCCACGTGATTTCCGGGTGGGGCCCACGTGATTTCCGGGTGGGGCCCACGTGATTTCCCCGTGGGGCCCACGTGATTTCCGGGTGGGGCCCACGTGATTTCCCCGTGGGGCCCACGTGATTTCCGGGTGGGGCCCACGTGATTTCCGGGTGGGGCCCACGTGATTTCCGGGTGGGGCCCACGTGATTTCCCCGTGGGGCCCACGTGATTTCCGGGTGGGGCCCACGTGATTTCCGGGTGGGGCCCACGTGATTTCCGGGTGGGGCCCACGTAATTTCCCCGTGGGGCCCCCGTGATTTCCGGGTGGGGCCCCCGTGATTTCCCCGTGGGGCCCACGTGATTTCCGGGTGGGGCCCACGTGATTTCCGGGTGGGGCCCACGTGATTTCCGGGTGGGGCCCACGTGATTTCCCCGTGGGGCCCACGTGATTTCCCCGTGGGGCCCACGTGATTTCCGGGTGGGGCCCACGTGATTTCCGGGTGGGGCCCACGTGATTTCCGGGTGGGGCCCACGTGATTTCCGGGTGGGGCCCACGTGATTTCCCCGTGGGGCCCACGTGATTTCCGAGTGGGCCCCACGTGATTTCCGGGTGGGGCCCACGTGATTTCCCCGTGGAGCCCACGTGATTTCCGGGTGGGGCCCACGTGATTTCCGGGTGGGGCCCACTTGATTTCCCCGTGGGGCCCACGTGATTTCCGGGTGGGGCCCACGTGATTTCCGGGTGGGGCCCACGTGATTTCCGGGTGTGGCCCACGTGATTTCCGGGTGGGGCCCACGTGATTTCCCCGTGGGACCCTCATGATTTCCGGGTGGGCCCCACGTGATTTCCGGGTGGGCCCACGTGATTTCCACGTGGGGCCCACGTGATTTCCGGGTTGGGCCCACGTGATTTCCCCGTGGGGCCCACGTGATTTCCGGGTGGGGCCCACGTGATTTCCGGGTGGGGCCCACGTGATTTCCGGGTGGGGCCCACGTGATTTCCGGGTGGGGCCAAGTGATTTCCGGGTGGGGCCCACGTGATTTCCGGGTGGGGCCCACGTGATTTCCCCGTGGCTCCCACGTGATTTCCGGGTGGGGCCCACGTATTTCCGGGTGGGGCCCACGTGATTTCCGGGTGGGGCCCACGTGATTTCCGGGTGGGGCCCACGTGATTTCCCCGTGGGGCCCACGTGATTTCCGGGTGGGGCCCACGTGATTTCCGGGTGGGGCCCACGTGATTTCCGGGTGGGGCCCACGTGATTTCCCCGTGGGGCCCACGTGATTTCCCCGTGGGGCCCACGTGATTTCCGGGTGGGGCCCACGTGATTTCCGGGTGGGGCCCACGTGATTTCCGGGTGGGGCCCACGTGATTTCCCCGTGGGGCCCACGTGATTTCCGGGTGGGGCCCACGTGATTTCCGGGTGGGGCCCACGTGATTTCCGGGTGGGGCCCACGTGATTTCCGGGTGGGGCCCACGTGATTTCCCCGTGGGGACCACGTGATTTCCGGGTGGGGCCCACGTGATTTCCGGGTGAGGCCCACGTGATTTCCGGGTGGGGCCCACGTGATTTCCCCGTGGGGCCCACGTGATTTCCGGGTGGGGCCCACGTGATTTCCGGGTGGGGCCCACGTGATTTCCGGGTGGGGCCCACGTGATTTCCGGGTGGGGCCCACGTGATTTCCCCGTGGGGCCCACGTGATTTCCAGGTGGGGCCCACGTGATTTCCGGGTGGGGCCCACGTGATTTCCGGGTGGGGCCCAAGTGATTTCCGCGTGGGGCCCACGTGATTTCCGGGTTGGGCCCACGTGATTTCCGGGTGGGGCCCACGTGATTTCCTGGTGGGGCCCACGTGATTTCCGGGTGGGGCCCACGTGATTTCCGGGTGGGGCCCACGTGATTTCCGGGTGGGGCCCACGTGATTTCCCCGTGGGGCCCACGTGATTTCCGGGTGGGCCCACGTGATTTCCGGGTGGGGACCACGTGATTTCCGGGTGGGGCCCACGTGATTTCCCCGTGGGGCCCACGTGATTTCCCCGTGGGGCCCACGTGATTTCCGGGTGGGGCCCCCGTGATTTCCGGGTGGGGCCCACGTGATTTCCGGGTGGGGCCCACGTGTTTTCCGGGTGGGGCCTACGTGATTTCCGGGTGGGGCCCACGTGATTTCCGGGTGGGACCCAAGTGATTTCCGGGTGGGGCCCACGTGATTTCCCCGTGGGGCCCACGTGATTTCCGGGTGGGGCCCACGTGATTTCCGGGTGGGGCCCACGTGATTTCCGGGTGGGGCCCACGTGATTTCCGGGTGGGGCCCACGTGATTTCCGGGTGGGGGCCACGTGATTTCCGGGTGGGGGCCACGTGATTTCCGGGTGGGGCCCACGTGATTTCCGGGTGGGGCCCACGTGATTTCCGGGTGGGGCCCACGTGATTTCCCCGTGGGGCCCACGTGATTTCCGGGTGGGGCCCACGTGAATTCCGGGTGGGGCCCACGTGATTTCCCCGTGGGGCCCACGTGATTTCCGGGTGGGGCCCACGTGATTTCCGGGTGGGGCCCACGTGATTTCCGGGTGGGGCCCACGTGATTTCCGGGTGGGGCCCACGTGATTTCCGGGTGGGGCCCACGTGATTTCCCCGTGGGGCCCACGTGATTTCCGGGTGGGGCCCACGTGATTTCCGGGTGGGGCCCACGTGATTTCCGGGTGGGGCCCACGTGATTTCCCCGTGGGGCCCACGTGATTTCCGGGTGGGGCCCACGTGATTTCCCCGTGGGGCCCACGTGATTTCCGGGTGGGGCCCACGTGATTTCCGGGTGGGGCCCACGTGATTTCCGGGTGGGGCCCACGTGATTTCCGGGTGGGGCCCACGTGATTTCCGGGTGGGGCCCACGTGATTTCCGGGTGGGGCCCACGTGATTTCCGGGTGGGGCCCACGTGATTTCCGGGTGGGGCCCACGTGATTTCCGGGTGGGGCCCACGTGGTTTCCCCGTGGGGCCCACGTGATTTCCCCGTGGGGCCCACGTGATTTCCGGGTGGGGCCCACGTGATTTCCGGGTGGGGCCCACGTGATTTCCGGGTGGGGCCCACGTGATTTCCGGGTGGGGCCCACGTGATTTCCGGGTGGGGCCCACGTGATTTCCGGGTGGGGCCCACGTGATTTCCCCGTGCGGCCCACGTGATTTCCGGGTGGGGCCCACGTGATTTCCGGGTGGGGCCCACGTGATTTCCGGGTGGGGCCCACGTGATTTCCGGGTGGGGCCCACGTGATTTCCCCGTGGGGCCCACGTGATTTCCCCGTGGGGCCCACGTGATTTCCGGGTGGGGCCCACGTGATTTCCCCGTGGCTCCCACGTGATTTCTGGGTGGAGCCCACGTGATTTCCCCGTGGGGCCCACGTGATTTCCGGGTGGGGCCCACGTGATTTCCGGGTGGGGCCCACGTGATTTCCGGGTGGGGCCCACGTGATTTCCGGGTGGGGCCCACGTGATTTCCGGGTGGGGCCCACGTGATTTCCGGGTGGGGCCCACGTGATTTCCGGGTGGGGCCCACGTGATTTCCGGGTGGGGCCCACGTGATTTCCCCGTGGGGCCCACGTGATTTCCGGGTGGGGCCCACGTGATTTCCGGGTGGGGCCCACGTGATTTCCGGGTGGGGCCCACGTGATTTCCGGGTGGGGCCCACGTGATTTCCCCGTGGGGCCCACGGGATTTCCGGGTCGGGCCCACGTGATTTCCAGGTGGGGCCCACGTGATTTCCGGGTGGAGCCCACGTGATTTCCCCGTGGGGCCCACGTGATTTCCGGGTGAGGCCCACGTGATTTCCGGGTGGGGCCCACGTGATTTCCGGGTGGGGCCCACGTGATTTCCGGGTGGGGCCCACGTGATTTCCGGGTGGGGCCCACGTGATTTCCGGGTGGGGCCCACGTGATTTCCCCGTGGGGCCCACGTGATTTCCGGGTGGGGCCCACGTGATTTCCGGGTGTGGCCCACGTGATTTCCGGGTGGGGCCCACGTGATTTCCCCGTGGGGCCCACGTGATTTCCGGGTGGGGCCCACGTGATTTCCGGGTGGGGCCCACGTGATTTCCGGGTGGGGCCCACGTGATTTCCGGGTGGGGCCCACGTGATTTCCGGGTGGGGCCCACGTGATTTCCCCGTGGGGCCCACGTGATTTCCCCGTGGGGCCCACGTGATTTCCGGGTGGGGCCCACGTGATTTCCGGGTGGGGCCCACGTGATTTCCGGGTGGGGCCCACGTGATTTCCGGGTGGGGCCCACGTGATTTCCCCGTGGGGACCACGTGATTTCCGGGTGGGGCCCACGTGATTTCCGGGTGAGGCCCACGTGATTTCCGGGTGGGGCCCACGTGATTTCCCCGTGGGGCCCACGTGATTTCCGGGTGGGGCCCACGTGATTTCCGGGTGGGGCCCACGTGATTTCCGGGTGGGGCCCACGTGATTTCCGGGTGGGGCCCACGTGATTTCCGGGTGGGGCCCACGTGATTTCCGGGTGGGGCCCACGTCATTTCCGGGTGGGGCCCACGTGATTTCCGGGTGGGGCCCACGTGATTTCCGGGTGGGGCCCACGTGATTTCCCCGTGGGGCCCACGTGATTTCCGGGTGGGGCCCACGTGATTTCCGGGTGGGGCCCACGTGATTTCCGGGTGGGGCCCACGTGATTTCCGCGTGGGGCCCACGTGATTTCCGGGTTGGGCCCACGTGATTTCCGGGTGGGGCCCACGTGATTTCCTGGTGGGGCCCACGTGATTTCCGGGTGGGGCCCACGTGATTTCCGGGTGGGGCCCACGTGATTTCCGGGTGGGGCCCACGTGATTTCCGGGTGGGGCCCACGTGATTTCCGGGTGGGGCCCACGTGATTTCCGGGTGGGGCCCACGTGATTTCCGGGTGGGGCCCAAGTGATTTCCGGGTGGGGCCCACGTGATTTCCGGGTGGGGCCCACGTGATTTCCCCGTGGCTCCCACGTGATTTCCGGGTGGGGCCCACGTGATTTCCCCGTGGGGCCCACGTGATTTCCGGGTGGGGCCCACGTGATTTCCGGGTGGGGCCCACGTGATTTCCGGGTGGTGCCCACGTGATTTCCGGGTGGGGCCCACGTGATTTCCCCGTGGGGCCCACGGGATTTCCGGGTGGGGCCCACGTGATTTCCGGGTGGAGCCCACGTGATTTCCGGGTGGGGCCCACGTGATTTCCGGGTGGGGCCCACGTGATTTCCGGGTGGGGCCCACGTGATTTCCGGGTGGGGCCCACGTGATTTCCGGGTGGGGCCCACGTGATTTCCGGGTGGGGCCCACGTGATTTCCGGGTGGGGCCTACGTGATTTCCCCGTGGGGCCCACGTGATTTCCGGGTGGGGCCCACGTGATTTCCGGGTGGGGCCCACGTGATTTCCGGGTGGGGCCCACGTGATTTCCGGGTGGGGCCCACGTGATTTCCCCGTGGGGCCCACGTGATTTCCGGGTGGGGCCCACGTGATTTCCCCGTGGGGCCCATGTGATTTCCGGGTGGGGCCCACGTGATTTCCGGGTGGGGCCCACGTGATTTCCGGGTGGGGCCCACGTGATTTCCCCGTGGGGCCCACGGGATTTCCGGGTGGGGCCCACGTGATTTCCGGGTGGGGCCCACGTGATTTCAGGGTGGGGCCCACGTGATTTCCCCGTGGGGCCCACGTGATTTCCGGGTGGGGCCCACGTGATTTCCGGGTGGGGCCCACGTGATTTCCGGGTGGGGCCCACGTGATTTCCGGGTGGGGCCCACGTGATTTCCGGGTGGGGCCCACGTGATTTCCGGGTGGGGCCCACGTGATTTCCCCGTGGGGCCCACGTGATTTCCCCGTGGGGCCCACGTGATTTCTGGGTGGGGCCCACGTGATTTCCGGGTGGGGCCCACGTGATTTCCAGGTGGGGCCCAAGTGATTTCCAGGTGGGGCCCACGTGATTTCCGGGTGGGGCCCACGTGATTTCCCCGTGGCTCCCACGTGATTTCCGGGTGGGGCCCACGTGATTTCCGGGTGGGGCCCACGTGATTTCCGGGTGGGGCCCACGTGATTTCCGGGTGGGGCCCACGTGATTTCCGGGTGGGGCCCACGTGATTTCCGGGTGGGGCCCACGTGATTTCCGGGTGGGGCCCACGTGATTTCCGGGTGGGGCCCACGTGATTTCCCCGTGGGGCCCACGTGATTTCCGGGTGGGGCCCACTTGATTTCCCCGTGGGGCACACGTGATTTCCGGGTGGGGCCCACGTGATTTCCGGGTGGGGCCCACGTGATTTCCGGGTGTGGCCCACGTGATTTCCGGGTGGGGCCCACGTGATTTCCCCGTGGGGCCCTCATGATTTCCGGGTGGGCCCCACGTGATTTCCGGGTGGGCCCACGTGATTTCCGCGTGGGGCCCACGTGATTTCCGGGTTGGGCCCACGTGATTTCCGGGTGGGGCCCACGTGATTTCCGGGTGGGGCCCACGTGATTTCCGGGTGGGGCCCACGTGATTTCCCCGTGGGGCCCACGTGATTTCCCCGTGGGGCCCACGTGATTTCCCCGTGGGGCCCACGTGATTTCCGGGTGGGGCCCACGTGATTTCCGGGTGGGGCCCACGTGATTTCCGGGTGGGGCCCACGTGATTTCCCCGTGGGGCCCACGTGATTTCCCCGTGGGGCCCACGTGATTTCCGGGTGGGGCCCACGTGATTTCCGGGTGGGGCCCACGTGATTTCCGGGTGGGGCCCACGTGATTTCCGGGTGGGGCCCACGTGATTTCCGGGTGGGGCCCACGTGATTTCCCCGTGGCTCCCACGTGATTTCTGGGTGGGGCCCACGTGATTTCCCCGTGGGGCCCACGTGATTTCCGGGTGGGGCCCACGTGATTTCCGGGTGGGGCCCACGTGATTTCCGGGTGGGGCCCACGTGATTTCCGGGTGGGGCCCACGTGATTTCCGGGTGGGGCCAACGTGATTTCCCCGTGGGGCCCACGTGATTTCCGGGTCGGGCCCACGTGATTTCCGGGTGGGGCCCACGTGATTTCCGGGTGGGGCCCACGTGATTTCCGGGTGGGGCCCACGTGATTTCCGGGTGGGGCCCACGTGATTTCCGGGTGGGGCCCACGTGATTTCCGGGTGGGGCCCACGTGATTTCCGGGTGGGGCCCACGTGATTTCCGGGTGGGGCCCACGTGATTTCCGGGTGGGGCCCACGTGATTTCCCCGTGGGGCCCACGTGATTTCCGGGTGGGGCCCACGTGATTTCCGGGTGGGGCCCACGTGATTTCCCCGTGGGGCCCACGTGATTTCCGGGTGGGGCCCACGTGATTTCCCCGTGGGGCCCACGTGATTTCCGGGTGGGGCCCACGTGATTTCCGGGTGGGGCCCACGTGATTTCCGGGTGGGGCCCACGTGATTTCCCCGTGGGGCCCACGTGATTTCCGGGTGGGGCCCACGTGATTTCCGGGTGGGGCCCACGTGATTTCCGGGTGGGGCCCACGTAATTTCCCCGTGGGGCCCCCGTGATTTCCGGGTGGGGCCCCCGTGATTTCCCCGTGGGGCCCACGTGATTTCCGGGTGGGGCCCACGTGATTTCCGGGTGGGGCCCACGTGATTTCCGGGTGGGGCCCACGTGATTTCCCCGTGGGGCCCACGTGATTTCCCCGTGGGGCCCACGTGATTTCCAGGTGGGGCCCACGTGATTTCCGGGTGGGGCCCACGTGATTTCCGGGTGGGGCCCACGTGATTTCCGGGTGGGGCCCACGTGATTTCCCCGTGGGGCCCACGTGATTTCCGAGTGGGCCCCACGTGATTTCCGGGTGGGGCCCACGTGATTTCCCCGTGGAGCCCACGTGATTTCCGGGTGGGGCCCACGTGATTTCCGGGTGGGGCCCACTTGATTTCCCCGTGGGGCCCACGTGATTTCCGGGTGGGGCCCACGTGATTTCCGGGTGGGGCCCACGTGATTTCCCCGTGGGGCCCACGTGATTTCCGGGTGGGGCCCACGTGATTTCCGGGTGGGGCCCACGTGATTTCCGGGTGGGGCCCACGTGATTTCCGGGTGGGGCCCACGTGATTTCCCCGTGGGGCCCACGTGATTTCCGGGTGGGGCCCACGTGATTTCCGGGTGGGGCCCACGTGATTTCCGGGTGGGGCCCACGTGATTTCCCCGTGGGGCCCACGTGATTTCCGGGTGGGGCCCACGTGATTTCCGGGTGGGGCCCACGTGATTTCCCCGTGCGGCCCACGTGATTTCCGGGTGGGGCCCACGTGATTTCCGGGTGGGGCCCACGTGATTTCCGGGTGGGGCCCACGTGATTTCCGGGTGGGGCCCACGTGATTTCCCCGTGGGGCCCACGTGATTTCCCCGTGGGGCCCACGTGATTTCCGGGTGGGGCCCACGTGATTTCCCCGTGGCTCCCACGTGATTTCTGGGTGGAGCCCACGTGATTTCCCCGTGGGGCCCACGTGATTTCCGGGTGGGGCCCACGTGATTTCCGGGTGGGGCCCACGTGATTTCCGGGTGGGGCCCACGTGATTTCCGGGTGGGGCCCACGTGATTTCCGGGTGGGGCCCACGTGATTTCCGGGTGGGGCCCACGTGATTTCCGGGTGGGGCCCACGTGATTTCCGGGTGGGGCCCACGTGATTTCCCCGTGGGGCCCACGTGATTTCCGGGTGGGGCCCACGTGATTTCCGGGTGGGGCCCACGTGATTTCCGGGTGGGGCCCACGTGATTTCCGGGTGGGGCCCACGTGATTTCCCCGTGGGGCCCACGGGATTTCCGGGTCGGGCCCACGTGATTTCCAGGTGGGGCCCACGTGATTTCCGGGTGGAGCCCACGTGATTTCCCCGTGGGGCCCACGTGATTTCCGGGTGAGGCCCACGTGATTTCCGGGTGGGGCCCACGTGATTTCCGGGTGGGGCCCACATGATTTCCGGGTGGGGCCCACGTGATTTCCGGGTGGGGCCCACGTGATTTCCGGGTGGGGCCCACGTGATTTCCCCGTGGGGCCCACGTGATTTCCGGGTGGGGCCCACGTGATTTCCGGGTGTGGCCCACGTGATTTCCGGGTGGGGCCCACGTGATTTCCCCGTGGGGCCCACGTGATTTCCGGGTGGGGCCCACGTGATTTCCGGGTGGGGCCCACGTGATTTCCGGGTGGGGCCCACGTGATTTCCGGGTGGGGCCCACGTGATTTCCGGGTGGGGCCCACGTGATTTCCGGGTGGGGCCCACGTGATTTCCGGGTGGGACCCACGTGATTTCCGGGTGGGGCCCACGTGATTTCCGGGTGGGGCCCACGTGATTTCCGGGTGGGGCCCACGTGATTTCCGGGTGGGGCCCACGTGATTTCCCCGTGGGGCCCACGTGATTTCCGGGTGGGGCCCACGTGATTTCCGGGTGGGGCCCACGTGATTTCCGGTTGGGGCCCGCGTGATTTCCCCGTGGGGCCCACGTGATTTCCCCGTGGGGCCCACGTGATTTCCGGGTGGGGCCCACGTGATTTCCGGGTGGGGCCCACGTGATTTCCGGGTGGGGCCCACGTGATTTCCCCGTGGGGCCCACGTGATTTCCGGGTGGGGCCCACGTGATTTCCGGGTGGGGCCCACGTGATTTCCGGGTGGGGCCCACGTGATTTCCGGGTGGGGCCCACGTGATTTCCCCGTGGGGACCACGTGATTTCCGGGTGGGGCCCACGTGATTTCCGGGTGAGGCCCACGTGATTTCCGGGTGGGGCCCACGTGATTTCCCCGTGGGGCCCACGTGATTTCCGGGTGGGGCCCACGTGATTTCCGGGTGGGGCCCACGTGATTTCCGGGTGGGGCCCACGTGATTTCCGGGTGGGGCCCACGTGATTTCCGGGTGGGGCCCACGTGATTTCCGGGTGGGGCCCACGTCATTTCCGGGTGGGGCCCACGTGATTTCCGGGTGGGGCCCACGTGATTTCCGGGTGGGGCCCACGTGATTTCCCCGTGGGGCCCACGTGATTTCCGGGTGGGGCCCACGTGATTTCCGGGTGGGGCCCACGTGATTTCCGGGTGGGGCCCACGTGATTTCCGCGTGGGGCCCACGTGATTTCCGGGTTGGGCCCACGTGATTTCCGGGTGGGGCCCACGTGATTTCCTGGTGGGGCCCACGTGATTTCCGGGTGGGGCCCACGTGATTTCCGGGTGGGGCCCACGTGATTTCCGGGTGGGGCCCACGTGATTTCCGGGTGGGGCCCACGTGATTTCCGGGTGGGGCCCACGTGATTTCCGGGTGGGGCCCACGTGATTTCCGGGTGGGGCCCAAGTGATTTCCGGGTGGGGCCCACGTGATTTCCGGGTGGGGCCCACGTGATTTCCCCGTGGCTCCCACGTGATTTCCGGGTGGGGCCCACGTGATTTCCCCGTGGGGCCCACGTGATTTCCGGGTGGGGCCCACGTGATTTCCGGGTGGGGCCCACGTGATTTCCGGGTGGGGCCCACGTGATTTCCCCGTGGGGCCCACGTGATTTCCGGGTGGGGCCCACGTGATTTCCGGGTGGGGCCCACGTGATTTCCGGGTGGGGCCCACGTAATTTCCCCGTGGGGCCCCCGTGATTTCCGGGTGGGGCCCCCGTGATTTCCCCGTGGGGCCCACGTGATTTCCGGGTGGGGCCCACGTGATTTCCGGGTGGGGCCCACGTGATTTCCGGGTGGGGCCCACGTGATTTCCCCGTGGGGCCCACGTGATTTCCCCGTGGGGCCCACGTGATTTCCAGGTGGGGCCCACGTGATTTCCGGGTGGGGCCCACGTGATTTCCGGGTGGGGCCCACGTGATTTCCGGGTGGGGCCCACGTGATTTCCCCGTGGGGCCCACGTGATTTCCGAGTGGGCCCCACGTGATTTCCGGGTGGGGCCCACGTGATTTCCCCGTGGAGCCCACGTGATTTCCGGGTGGGGCCCACGTGATTTCCGGGTGGGGCCCACTTGATTTCCCCGTGGGGCCCACGTGATTTCCGGGTGGGGCCCACGTGATTTCCGGGTGGGGCCCACGTGATTTCCCCGTGGGGCCCACGTGATTTCCGGGTGGGGCCCACGTGATTTCCGGGTGGGGCCCACGTGATTTCCGGGTGGGGCCCACGTGATTTCCGGGTGGGGCCCACGTGATTTCCCCGTGGGGCCCACGTGATTTCCGGGTGGGGCCCACGTGATTTCCGGGTGGGGCCCACGTGATTTCCGGGTGGGGCCCACGTGATTTCCCCGTGGGGCCCACGTGATTTCCGGGTGGGGCCCACGTGATTTCCGGGTGGGGCCCACGTGATTTCCCCGTGCGGCCCACGTGATTTCCGGGTGGGGCCCACGTGATTTCCGGGTGGGGCCCACGTGATTTCCGGGTGGGGCCCACGTGATTTCCGGGTGGGGCCCACGTGATTTCCCCGTGGGGCCCACGTGATTTCCCCGTGGGGCCCACGTGATTTCCGGGTGGGGCCCACGTGATTTCCCCGTGGCTCCCACGTGATTTCTGGGTGGAGCCCACGTGATTTCCCCGTGGGGCCCACGTGATTTCCGGGTGGGGCCCACGTGATTTCCGGGTGGGGCCCACGTGATTTCCGGGTGGGGCCCACGTGATTTCCGGGTGGGGCCCACGTGATTTCCGGGTGGGGCCCACGTGATTTCCGGGTGGGGCCCACGTGATTTCCGGGTGGGGCCCACGTGATTTCCGGGTGGGGCCCACGTGATTTCCCCGTGGGGCCCACGTGATTTCCGGGTGGGGCCCACGTGATTTCCGGGTGGGGCCCACGTGATTTCCGGGTGGGGCCCACGTGATTTCCGGGTGGGGCCCACGTGATTTCCCCGTGGGGCCCACGGGATTTCCGGGTCGGGCCCACGTGATTTCCAGGTGGGGCCCACGTGATTTCCGGGTGGAGCCCACGTGATTTCCCCGTGGGGCCCACGTGATTTCCGGGTGAGGCCCACGTGATTTCCGGGTGGGGCCCACGTGATTTCCGGGTGGGGCCCACATGATTTCCGGGTGGGGCCCACGTGATTTCCGGGTGGGGCCCACGTGATTTCCGGGTGGGGCCCACGTGATTTCCCCGTGGGGCCCACGTGATTTCCGGGTGGGGCCCACGTGATTTCCGGGTGTGGCCCACGTGATTTCCGGGTGGGGCCCACGTGATTTCCCCGTGGGGCCCACGTGATTTCCGGGTGGGGCCCACGTGATTTCCGGGTGGGGCCCACGTGATTTCCGGGTGGGGCCCACGTGATTTCCGGGTGGGGCCCACGTGATTTCCGGGTGGGGCCCACGTGATTTCCGGGTGGGGCCCACGTGATTTCCGGGTGGGACCCACGTGATTTCCGGGTGGGGCCCACGTGATTTCCGGGTGGGGCCCACGTGATTTCCGGGTGGGGCCCACGTGATTTCCGGGTGGGGCCCACGTGATTTCCCCGTGGGGCCCACGTGATTTCCGGGTGGGGCCCACGTGATTTCCGGGTGGGGCCCACGTGATTTCCGGTTGGGGCCCGCGTGATTTCCCCGTGGGGCCCACGTGATTTCCCCGTGGGGCCCACGTGATTTCCGGGTGGGGCCCACGTGATTTCCGGGTGGGGCCCACGTGATTTCCGGGTGGGGCCCACGTGATTTCCCCGTGGGGCCCACGTGATTTCCGGGTGGGGCCCACGTGATTTCCGGGTGGGGCCCACGTGATTTCCGGGTGGGGCCCACGTGATTTCCGGGTGGGGCCCACGTGATTTCCCCGTGGGGACCACGTGATTTCCGGGTGGGGCCCACGTGATTTCCGGGTGAGGCCCACGTGATTTCCGGGTGGGGCCCACGTGATTTCCCCGTGGGGCCCACGTGATTTCCGGGTGGGGCCCACGTGATTTCCGGGTGGGGCCCACGTGATTTCCGGGTGGGGCCCACGTGATTTCCGGGTGGGGCCCACGTGATTTCCGGGTGGGGCCCACGTGATTTCCGGGTGGGGCCCACGTCATTTCCGGGTGGGGCCCACGTGATTTCCGGGTGGGGCCCACGTGATTTCCGGGTGGGGCCCACGTGATTTCCCCGTGGGGCCCACGTGATTTCCGGGTGGGGCCCACGTGATTTCCGGGTGGGGCCCACGTGATTTCCGGGTGGGGCCCACGTGATTTCCGCGTGGGGCCCACGTGATTTCCGGGTTGGGCCCACGTGATTTCCGGGTGGGGCCCACGTGATTTCCTGGTGGGGCCCACGTGATTTCCGGGTGGGGCCCACGTGATTTCCGGGTGGGGCCCACGTGATTTCCGGGTGGGGCCCACGTGATTTCCGGGTGGGGCCCACGTGATTTCCGGGTGGGGCCCACGTGATTTCCGGGTGGGGCCCACGTGATTTCCGGGTGGGGCCCAAGTGATTTCCGGGTGGGGCCCACGTGATTTCCGGGTGGGGCCCACGTGATTTCCCCGTGGCTCCCACGTGATTTCCGGGTGGGGCCCACGTGATTTCCCCGTGGGGCCCACGTGATTTCCGGGTGGGGCCCACGTGATTTCCGGGTGGGGCCCACGTGATTTCCGGGTGGTGCCCACGTGATTTCCGGGTGGGGCCCACGTGATTTCCCCGTGGGGCCCACGGGATTTCCGGGTGGGGCCCACGTGATTTCCGGGTGGAGCCCACGTGATTTCCGGGTGGGGCCCACGTGATTTCCGGGTGGGGCCCACGTGATTTCCGGGTGGGGCCCACGTGATTTCCGGGTGGGGCCCACGTGATTTCCGGGTGGGGCCCACGTGATTTCCGGGTGGGGCCCACGTGATTTCCGGGTGGGGCCTACGTGATTTCCCCGTGGGGCCCACGTGATTTCCGGGTGGGGCCCACGTGATTTCCGGGTGGGGCCCACGTGATTTCCGGGTGGGGCCCACGTGATTTCCGGGTGGGGCCCACGTGATTTCCCCGTGGGGCCCACGTGATTTCCGGGTGGGGCCCACGTGATTTCCCCGTGGGGCCCATGTGATTTCCGGGTGGGGCCCACGTGATTTCCGGGTGGGGCCCACGTGATTTCCGGGTGGGGCCCACGTGATTTCCCCGTGGGGCCCACGGGATTTCCGGGTGGGGCCCACGTGATTTCCGGGTGGGGCCCACGTGATTTCAGGGTGGGGCCCACGTGATTTCCCCGTGGGGCCCACGTGATTTCCGGGTGGGGCCCACGTGATTTCCGGGTGGGGCCCACGTGATTTCCGGGTGGGGCCCACGTGATTTCCGGGTGGGGCCCACGTGATTTCCGGGTGGGGCCCACGTGATTTCCGGGTGGGGCCCACGTGATTTCCCCGTGGGGCCCACGTGATTTCCCCGTGGGGCCCACGTGATTTCCGGGTGGGGCCCACGTGATTTCCGGGTGGGGCCCACGTGATTTCCAGGTGGGGCCCAAGTGATTTCCAGGTGGGGCCCACGTGATTTCCGGGTGGGGCCCACGTGATTTCCCCGTGGCTCCCACGTGATTTCCGGGTGGGGCCCACGTGATTTCCGGGTGGGGCCCACATGATTTCCGGGTGGGGCCCACGTGATTTCCGGGTGGGGCCCACGTGATTTCCGGGTGGGGCCCACGTGATTTCCGGGTGGGGCCCACGTGATTTCCGGGTGGGGCCCACGTGATTTCCGGGTGGGGCCCA